>NC_092339.1:289701785-290018392 GCF_046630445.1 Rutidosis leptorrhynchoides | reverse complement strand
TCTTGTGGAACATAACCGTTATGGCCGTTGATAAGACAGCGTGTTGTAACGTCGTTAAAGGGACGAGGGTTACGTAATGTCCAACAGTCCCGTAACAATCTAAAAACCTCATTTCTTACCCCAATTACCGACTCCGTCACTTGTGGGAACGTTTTGTTTAATAGTTGTAGGCCGATGTTCTTGTTCTCACTTTGGTGAGAAGCGAACATTACTAATCCGTAAGCATAACATGCTTCTTTATGTTGCATGTTAGCCGCTTTTTCTAAATCACGAAGTCCAATATTCGGATATATTGAGTCAAAATAATTTCTTAACCCATTGCGTAAAATAGCATTTGGGTTCCCCGCAATATATGCGTCAAAGTAAACACATCGTAACTTATGGATTTCCCAATGTGATATCCCCCATCTTTCGAACGAAAGCCTTTTATAAACCAAGGCATTCTTGGAACGTTCTTCGAATTTCTTACAAACTGATCTCGCCTTAAATAGTTGTGCCGAAGAATTCTGACCGACTCTAGACAAGATTTCATCAATCATGTCTCCGGGTAGGTCTCTTAAAATATTGGGTTGTCTATCCATTTTGTGTTTTTATACTGTAAAATAGACAAGAGTTAGATTCATAAAAAAAAATACTTATTAATACAAGCAATTTTTACATATATCATAAAGCATAAGCACACTATATTACATATATTACACCACACGAATACAACTATCTTATTCCGACTCGCTTGTTTCTTCTTCTTCGGTTTTGGTTCGTTTTGCCAAGTTTCTAGGGATATATGATGTTCCCCTAATACGAGCCGTCGTGATCCACATTGGTTTAGAAAAACCTGGTGGTTTAGAGGTTCCCGGGTCATTGTTACAACTTAAGGACTTCGGGGGTTGACGATACATATAAAGTTCATCGGGGTTGGAATTATATTTCTCTATTTTTATGCCCTTTCCCTTATTATTTTCTTTTGCCTTTTTAAATTCAGTTGGGGTAATTTCTATAACATCATCGGAATTCTCGTCGGAATCCGATTCATCGGAGAATTGGTAATCCTCCCAATATTTTGCTTCCTTGGCGGAAACACCATTGACCATAATTAACCTTGGTCGGTTGGTTGAGGATTTTCTTTTACTTAACCGTTTTATTATTTCCCCCACCGGTTCTATTTCTTCATCCGGTTCCGATTCTTCTTCCGGTTCCGATTCTTCTTCCGGTTCCGACTCTTCTTCCGGTTCCTCTTCGGGAACTTGTGAATCAGTCTACGAATCATTCCAATTTACATTTGACTCTTCATTATTATTAGGTGAGTCAATGGGACTTGTTCTAGAGGTAGACATCTATCACATAATATCAAACGCGTTAAGAGATTAATATATCACATAATATTCACATGTTAAAAATATATAGTTTCCAACAAAATTTGTTAAGCAATCATTTTTCAAGTAAACACGGTCGAAGTCCAGACTCACTAATGCATCCTAACAAACTCGATAAGACACACTAATGCAAAATTCTGGTTCTCTAAGACCAACGCTCGGATACCAACTGAAATGTCCCGTTCTTATTGATTAAAAACGTTCCATATTAATTGATTTCGTTGCGAGGTTTTGACCTCTATATGAGACGTTTTTCAAAGACTGCATTCATTTTAAAACAAACCATAACCTTTATTTCATCAATAAAGGTTTAAAAAGCTTTACGTAGATTATCAAATAATGATAATCTAAAATATCCTGTTTACACACGACCATTACATAATGGTTTACAATACAAATATGTTACAACAAAATAAGTTTCTTGAATGCAGTTTTTACACAATATCATACAAGCATGGACTCCAAATCTCGTCCTTATTTAAGTATGCGACAGCGGAAGCTCTTAATAATCACCTGAGAATAAACATGCTTAAAACGTCAACAAAAATGTTGGTGAGTTATAGGTTTAACCTATATATATCAAATCATAATAATAGACCACAAGATTTCATATTTCAATACACATCCCATACATAGAGATAAAAATCATTCATATGGTGAACACCTGGTAACCGACATTAACAAGATGCATATATAAGAATATCCCCATCATTCCGGGACACCCTTCAGATATGATATAAATTTCGAAGTACTAAAGCATCCGGTACTTTGGATGGGGTTTGTTAAGCCCAATAGATCTATCTTTAGGATTCGCGTCAATTAGGGTGTCTGTTCCCTAATTCTTAGATTACCAGACTTAATAAAAAGGGGCATATTCGATTTCGATAATTCAACCATAGAATGTAGTTTCACTTACTTGTGTCTATTTTGTAAATCATTTATAAAACCTGCATGTATTCTCATCCCAAAAATATTAGATTTTAAAAGTGGGACTATAACTCACTTTCACAGATTTTTACTTCGTCGGGAAGTAAGACTTGGCCACTGGTTGATTCACGAACCTATAACAATATATACATATATATCAAAGTATGTTCAAAATATATTTACAACACTTTTAATATATTTTGATGTTTTAATTTTATTAAGTCAGCTGTCCTCGTTAGTAACCTACAACTAGTTGTCCACAGTTAGATGTACAGAAATAAATCGATAAATATTATCTTGAATCAATCCACGACCCAGTGTATACGTATCTCAGTATTGATCACAACTCAAACTATATATATTTTGGAATCAACCTCAACCCTGTATAGCTAACTCCAACATTCACATATAGAGTGTCTATGGTTGTTCCGAAATATATATAGATGTGTCGACATGATAGGTCGAAACATTGTATACGTGTCTATGGTATCTCAAGATTACATAATATACAATACAAGTTGATTAAGTTATGGTTGGAATAGATTTGTTACCAATTTTCACGTAGCTAAAATGAGAAAAATTATCCAATCTTGTTTTACCCATAACTTCTTCATTTTAAATCCGTTTTGAGTGAATCAAATTGCTATGGTTTCATATTGAACTCTATTTTATGAATCTAAATAGAAAAAGTATAGGTTTATAGTCGGAAAAATAAGTTACAAGTCGTTTTTGTAAAGGTAGTCATTTCAGTCGAAAGAACGACGTCTAGATGACCATTTTAGAAAACATACTTCCACTTTGAGTTTAACCATAATTTTTGGATATAGTTTCATGTTCATAATAAAAATCATTTTCTCAGAATAACAACTTTTAAATCAAAGTTTATCATAGTTTTTAATTAACTAACCCAAAACAGCCCGCGGTGTTACTACGACGGCGTAAATCTGGTTTTACGGTGTTTTTCGTGTTTCCAGGTTTTAAATCATTAAGTTAGCATATCATATAGATATAGAACATGTGTTTAGTTGATTTTAAAAGTCAAGTTAGAAGGATTAACTTTTATTTGCGAACAAGTTTAGAATTAACTAAACTATGTTCTAGTGATTACAAGTTTAAACCTTCGAATAAGATAGCTTTATATGTATGAATCGAATGATGTTATGAACATCATTACTACCTTAAGTTCCTTGGATAAACCTACTGGAAAAGAGAAAAATAGATCTAGCTTCAACGGATCCTTAGATGGCTCGAAGTTCTTGAAGCAGAATCATGACACGAAAACAAGTTCAAGTAAGATCATCACTTGAAATAAGATTGTTATAGTTATAGAAATTGAACCAAAGTTTGAATATGATTATTACCTTGTATTAGAATGATAACCTACTGTAAGAAACAAAGATTTCTTGAGGTTGGATGATCACCTTACAAGATTGGAAGTGAGCTAGCAAACTTGAAAGTATTCTTGATTTTATGAAACTAAAACTTTTGGAATTTATGAAGAACACTTAGAACTTGAAGATAGAACTTGAGAGAGATCAATTAGATGAAGAAAATTGAAGAATGAAAGTGTTTGTAGGTGTTTTTGGTCGTTGGTGTATGGATTAGATATAAAGGATATGTTATTTTGTTTTCATGTAAATAAGTCATGAATGATTACTCATATTTTTGTAATTTTATGAGATATTTCATGCTAGTTGCCAAATGATGGTTCCCACATGTGTTAGGTGACTCACATGGGCTGCTAAGAGCTGATCATTGGAGTGTATATACCAATAGTACATACATCTAAAAGCTGTGTATTGTACGAGTACGAATACGGGTGCATACGAGTAGAATTGTTGATGAAACTGAACGAGGATGTAATTGTAAGCATTTTTGTTAAGTAGAAGTATTTTGATAAGTGTATTGAAGTCTTTCAAAAGTGTATAAATACATATTAAAACACTACATGTATATATATTTTAACTGAGTCGTTAACTCATCGTTAGTCGTTACATGTAAATGTTGTTTTGAAACCTTTAGGTTAACGATCTTGTTGAATGTTTTTAACCCATTGTTTATTATAACAAATGAGATGTTAAATTGTTATATTATCATGATATTATGATATATAATATATCTTAGTATGATGTATATACTGTTAAATGTCGTTACAACGATAATCGTTACATATATGTCTCGTTTCGAAATCATTAAGTTAGTAGTCTTATTTTTACATATGTAATTCATTGTTAATACACTTAATAATATATTTACTTATCATTTAACATAATTAACCAAGTGTATCAATATCTTAATATGATTCATATGTACCTAGTAAGACGTTGTTATAACGATAATCGTTATATATATCGTTTTCGAGTTTCTTAAATTAATAGTCTCATTTTTATGTATATAACTCATTGTTAAAATACCTAATGAGATACATACTTATAATAAAATCATGTTAACTATATATATAACCATATATATGTCATCGTATAGTTTTTACATGTTTTAACGTTCGTGAATCACCGGTCAACTTGGGTGGTCAATTGTCTATATGAAACATATTTCAATTAATCAAGTCTTAACAAGTTTAATTGCTTAACATGTTGGAAACATTTAATCATGTAAATATCAATCTCAATTAATATATATAAACATGGAAAAGTTCGGGTCACTACAGTAATGACCATAACGCGTCCTAAAAGCAGTTTTTGGAATATCATCCTCCTTTACTCGCATTTGATGATATCCAGAACGTAAATTGATCTTCGAATAAACTGACGAGCCTTGTAGTTGATCAAATAAGTCGTCAATTCTCGGCAGTGGATAATGGTTTTTGATGGTAAGTTTGTTCAACTCTCTGTAGTCAATATACAGCCTAAATGTATCATCCTTCTTATTGACAAACAAAACAGGAGCTCCCCATGGTGATGTGCTTGGTCGAATGAAACCACGTTCTAATAGTTCTTGCAGTTGGCTTTGCAGTTCTTTCATCTCGCTGGGTGCGAGTCTATAAGGAGCACGAGCTATTGGTGCAGCTCTTGGTACAAGATCTATTTGAAATTCAACAGATCGATGTGGAGGTAGTCCCGGTAATTCTTTCGGAAATACATCGGGAAATTCTTTTGCGACGGGAACATCATTGATGCTCTTTTCTTCAGTTTGTACTTTCTCGACGTGTACTAGAACAGCATAGCAACTTTTTCTTATTAGTTTTTGTGCCTTCAAATTACTAATAAGATGTAGCTTCATGTTTTCCTTTTCTCCGTACACCATTAAGGGTTCTCCTTCTTCTCGTACAATGCGAATTGCATTTTTATAACATATGATCTCTGCTTTCACCTTCTTCAGCCAGTCCATGCCAACTATTACATCAAAACTCCCTAACTCTATTGGTATCAAATCAATCTTAAATATTTCGCTACCCAGTTTAATTTCTCGATTCCGGCATATATTATCTGCTGAAATTAATTTACCGTTTACTAATTCGAGTAAAAATTTACTATCCAACGGCGTCAATGGACAACTTAATTTAGCACAAAAATCTCTACTCATATAGCTTCTATCCGCACCCGAATCAAATAAAACGTAAGCAGATTTATTGTCAATAAGAAACGTACCCGTAACAAGCTCCGGGTCTTCATGTGCCTCTACCGCATTAATATTGAAAACTCTTCCGCGGCCTTGTCCATTCGTGTTCTCCTGGTTCGGGCAATTTCTAATAATGTGGCCCAGTTTTCCACATTTATAACAAACTACATTGGCATAACTTGCTCCGACACTACTTGCTCCGCCATTACTCGTTCCGACACCATTTTTTCCTTTCGTTCTATTAACTCCTGGTCCGTAGACCTCACACTTCACCGCGCTATGACCATTTCTTTTACACTTGTTGCAAAATTTGGTGCAGAACCCCGAGTGATACTTTTCACACCTTTGGCATAGCTGCTTCTGATTGTTGTTGTTGTTGCGGTTGTTATTGTTGTTGGGATGATTGTTGTAGTTGCTGTTGTTGTTGTTGTTGTTGTTGTTGTTGTTGTTGTTGTTGGGCCGTTTGTTGTAGTTGCGATTGATGTTGCGATTGTTGGGATAATTGTTGCGATTATTATTGTGATTGCTGTTGTTGTTGTATTGGTGATTCTTATCACCGTTTTCCTCCCACTTTCTTTTGACTTGCTTCACATTGGCCTCTTCAGCCGTCTGTTCTTTAATTCTTTCCTCAATCTGGTTCACTAGTTTGTGAGCCATTCTACATGCCTGTTGTATGGAGGTGGACTCGTGTGAACTTATATCTTCTTGGATTCTTTCCGGTAATCCTTTCACAAACGCGTCGATCTTCTCTTCCTCATCTTCGAACGCTCCCAGACACAATAAGCACAATTCTGTGAATCGTCTTTCGTACGTGGTAATATCAAATCCTTGGGTTCGTAACCCTCTAAGTTCTGTCTTGAGCTTATTGACCTCGGTTCTGGGACGGTACTTCTCGTTCATCAAGTGCTTGAATGCTGACCACGGTAGTGTGTAAGCATCATCTTGTCCCACTTGCTCTAGATAGGTATTCCACCATGTTAACGCAGAACCTGTGAAGGTATGCGTAGCGTACTTCACTTTGTCCTCTTCAGTACACTTACTTATGGAAAACACCGATTCGACCTTCTCGGTTCACCGTTTCAATCCGATCGGTCCTTCGGTTCCATCAAATTCCAAAGGTTTGGAGGCAGTGAATTCTTTGTAGGTGCATCCTACACGATTTCCTGTACTGCTAGATCCAAGGTTATTGTTGGTATGTAGCGCAGCCTGTACTGCGGCTATGTTTGAAGCTAGAAAAGTACGGAATTCCTCTTCATTCATATTCACGGTGTGTCGAGTAGTCGGTGCCATTTCCTTCAAAATTGTCAAATGGAACAAGTTAATCATACAGAATATTAAGAGTAGTTAATAGTATTTCGTAGCATAATATGAACTCATTTATAAAAGCTTTTTCTTCATATTAGCGTTTTATAAGTTTAAATTCGGGTAGTACCTACCCGTTAAGTTCATACTTAGTAGCTAATATACAATTCAACTACTACAATTCTATATGAAAAACTGATTATAATAATATTTCACGTTCAAACTTTTATACAATATTTTACAAACTTACAATACCGCTTATTTTACATAAAGCATGAAATATAGCACACAATAACTTTGATACAAGATAGTTGTGAAGATAATTCTAGCTAGTACACAAGTCGTTCAGCAAAGGCAATAAAGACACGTAATTCATACGTCCAGAAACAAGTCATGCATTCTGGTTTTACTAGGACTACTTCCCATCCTTGGTCTTGTGGAACATAACCATTATGGCCGTTGATAAGACAGCGTGTTGTAACGTCGTCAAAGGGACGAGGGTTACGTAATGACCAACAGTCTTGTAATAACCTAAAAACCTCATTTCTTACCCCAATTACCGACTCCGTCACTTGTGGGAACGTTTTGTTTAATAGTTGTAGCCCGATGTTCTTTTTCTCACTTTGGTGAGAAGTGAACATTACTAACCCGTAAGCATAGCATGCTTCTTTATGTTGCATGTTAGCCGCTTTTTCTAAATCATGAAGTCCTATATTCAGATACATTGAGTCAAAATAATTTCTTAACCCGTTGCGTAAAATAGCATTTGGGTTCCTCGCAATATATGCGTCAAAGTAAACACATCGTAACTTATGGGTTTCCCAATGTGATATCCCCCATCTTTCAAACGAAAGTCTCTTATAAACCAAGACATTCTTGGAACGTTCTTCGAATGTCTTACAAACTGATTTCGCCGTAAATAGTTGTGCCGAAGAATTCTGACCGACTCTAGACAAGATTTCATCAATCATGTCTCCGGGTAGGTCTCTTAAAATATTGGGTTGTCTATCCATTTTGTGTTTTTATACTGTAAAATAGACAAGAGTTAGATTCATAAAAAAAATACTTATTAATACCAGCAATTTTTACATATATCATAAAGCATAAGCACACTATATTACATATATTACACCACACGAATATAACTATCTTATTCCTACTCGCTCGTTTCTTCTTCTTCGGTTTTGGTTCGTTTTGCCAAGTTTCTAGGGATATATGATGTTCCCCTAATACGAGCTGTCGTTTTCCACAACGGTTTAGAAAAACCTGGTGGTTTAGAGGTTCCCGGGTCATTGTTACAACTTAAGGGCTTCGGGGGTTGACGATACATATAAAGTTCATCGGGGTTGGAATTAGATTTCTCTATTTTTATGCCCGTTCCCTTATTATTTTCTTTTGCCTTTTTAAATTCAGTTGGGGTAATTTCTATAACATCATCGGAATTCTCGTAGGAATCCGATTCATCGGAGAATTGGTAATCCTCCCAATATTTTGCTTCCTTGGCGGAAACACCATTGACCATAATTAACCTTGGTCGGTTGGTTGAGGATTTTCTTTTACTTAACCGTTTTATTATTTCCCCCACCGGTTCTATTTCCTCCTCCAGTTCCTCCTCTTCCGGTTCTGATTCTTCTTCCGGTTCTGATTCTTCTTCCGGTTCCTCTTCGGGAACTTGTGAATCAGTCCAATATATATTCGACTCTTCGTTATTATTAGGTGAGTCAATGGGATTTGTGCTAGAGGTAGACATCTATCACACAATATCAAACATATTAAGAGATTAATATATCACATAATATATACATATTAATAATATATAGTTTCCAACAAAAATGTTAAGCAATCATTTTTAAATATAACACGGTCGAAGTCCAGACTCACTAATGCATCCTAACAAACTCGATAAGACACATTAATGCAAATTTTCTGGTTCTCTAAGACCAACGCTCGGATACCAACTGAAATGTACCGTTCTTATTGATTAAAAACGTTCCATATTAATTGATTTCGTTGCGAGGTTTTGACCTCTATATGAGACGTTTTTCAAAGACTGCATTCATTTTTAAAACAAACCATAACCTTTATTTCATAAATAAAGGTTTAAAAAGCTTTACGTAGATTATCAAATAATGATAATCTAAAATATCCTGTTTACACACGACCATTACATAATGGTTTACAATACAAATATGTTACATCGAAATCAGTTTCTTGAATGCAGTTTTTACACAATATCATACAAACATGGACTCCAAATCTTGTCCTTATTTTAGTATGCAACAGTGGAAGCTCTTAGTATTCACCTGAGAATAAACATGCTTTAAACGTCAACAAAAATGTTGGTGAGTTATAGGTTTAACCTATATATATCAAATCGTAACAATAGACCACAAGATTTCATATTTCAATACACATCCCATACATAGAGATAAAAATCATTTATCACCTGGTAACCGACATTAACAAGATGCATATATAAGAATATCCCCATCATTCCGGGACACCCTTCGGATATGATATAAATTTCGAAGTACTAAAGCATCCGGTACTTTGGATGGGGTTTGTTAGGCCAAATAGATCTATCTTTAGGATTCGCGTCAATTAGGGTGTCTGTTCCCTAATTCTTAGATTACCAGACTTAATAAAAAGGGGCATATTCGATTTCGATAATTCAACCATAGAATGTAGTTTCACGTACTTGTGTCTATTTTGTAAATCATTTATAAAACCTGCATGTATTCTCATCCCAAAAATATTAGATTTTAAAAGTGGGACTATAACTCACTTTCACAGATTTTTACTTCGTCGGGAAGTAAGACTTGGCCACTGGTTGATTCACGAACCTATAACAATATATACATAGATATCAAAGTATGTTCAAAATATATTTACAACACTTTTAATACATTTTGATGTTTTAAGTTTATTAAGTCAGTTGTCCTCGTTAGTAATCTACAACTAGTTGTCCACAGTTAGATGTACAGAAATAAATCGATAAATATTATCTTGAATCAATCCACGACCCAGTGTATACGTATCTCAGTATTGATCACAACTCAAACTATATATATTTTGGAATCAACCTCAACCCTGTATAGCTAACTCCAACATTCACATATAGAGTGTCTATGGTTGTTCCGAAATATATATAGATGTGTCGACATGATAGGTCGAAACATTGTATACGTGTCTATGGTATCTCAAGATTACATAATATATAATACAAGTTGATTAAGTTATGGTTGGAATAGATTTGTTACCAATTTTCACGTAGCTAAAATGAGAAAAATTATCCAATCTTGTTTTACCCATAACTTCTTCATTTTAAATCCGTTTTGAGTGAATCAAATTGCTATGGTTTCATATTGAACTCTATTTTATGAATCTAAACAGAAAAAGTATAGGTTTATAGTCGGAAAAATAAGTTACAAGTCGTTTTTGTAAAGGTAGTCATTTCAGTCGAAAGAACGACGTCTAGATGACCATTTTAGAAAACATACTTCCACTTTGAGTTTAACCATGATTTTTGGATATAATTTCATGTTCATAATAAAAATAATTTTCTCAGAATAACAACTTTTAAATCAAAGTTTATCATAGTTTTTAATTAACTAACCCAAAACATCCCGCGGTGTTACTACGACGGCGTAAATCCGATTTTACGGTGTTTTTCGTGTTTCCAGGTTTTAAATCATTAAGTTAGCATATCATATAGATATAGAACATGTTTTTAGTTGATTTTAAAAGTCAAGTTAGAAGGATTAACTTTTATTTGCGAACAAGTTTAGAATTAACTAAACTATGTTCTAGTGATTACAAGTTTAAACCTTCGAATAAGATAGCTTTATATGTATGAATCGAATGATGTTATGAACATCATTACTACCTCAATTTCCTTGGATAAACCTACTGGAAATGATAAAAATGGATCTAGCTCCAAAGGATCCTTGGATGGCTTGAAAGTTCTTGAAGCAGAATCATGACACGAAAACAATTTCAAGTAAGATTTCCACTCGAAATAAGATTGTTATAGTTATAGAAATTGAATTAAAGTTTGAATATGATTATTACCTTGTATTAGAAAGATAAAATACTGTAAGTATCAAAGGTTTCTTGATATTGGATGATTACTTGGAATGGATTTAGAAAACTTGGAAGTAAACTTGCAATCTTGGAAGTATTCTTGATTTTATGAAACTAGAACTTTTGGAATTTATGAAGAACACTTAGAACTTGAAGATAGAACTTGAGAGAGATCAATTAGATGAAGAAAATTGAAGAATGAAAGTGTTTTTAGGTGTTTTTGGTCGTTGGTGTATGGATTAGATATAAAGGATATGTAATTTTGTTTTCATGTAAATAAGTCATGAATGATTACTCATATTTTTGTAATTTTATGAGATATTTCATGCTAGTTGCCAAATGATGGTTCCCACATGTATTAGGTGACTCACATGGGCTGCTAAGAGCTGATCATTGGAGTGTATGTACCAATAGTACATACATCTAAAAGCTGTGTATTGTACGAGTACGAATACGGGTGCATACGAGTAGAATTGTTGATGAAACTGAATGAGGATGTAATTGTAAGCATTTTTGTTAAGTAGAAGTATTTTGATAAGTGTCTTGAAGTATTTCAAAAGTGTATGAATACATATTAAAACACTACATGTATATACATTTTAACTGAGTCGTTAAGTGATCGTTAGTCGTTACATGTAAGTGTTGTTTTGAAACCTTTAGGTTAACGATCTTGTTAAATGTTGTTAACCCAATGTTTATAATATCAAAAGAGATTTTAAATTATTATATTATCATGATATTATGATGTACGAATTTCTCTTAATATGATATATATACATTAAATGTCGTTACAACGATAATCGTTACATATATGTCTCGTTTCAAAATCATTAAGTTGGTAGTCTTGTTTTTACATATGTAGTTCATTTTAATATACTTAATGATATGTTTAATTATCATAATATCATGTTAACTATATATATAACCATATATATGTCATCATATAGTTTTTACAAGTTTTAACGTTCGTGAATCACAGGTCAACTTGGGTGGTCAATTGTCTATATGAAACCTATTTCAATTAATCAAGTCTTCACAAGTTTGATTGCTTAACATGTTGGAAACACTTAATCATGTAAATAACAATTTCATTTAATATATATAAACATGGAAAAGTTCGGGTCACTACAAATATGCCCCTTTTTATTAAGTCTGGTAATCTAAGAATTAGGGAACAGACACCCTAATTGACGCGAATCCTAAAGATAGATCTATCGGGCTCAACAAGCCCCATCCAAAGTACCGGATGCTTTAGTACTTCGAAATTTATATCATGTCCGAAGGTGGATCCCGGAATGATGGGGATATTCTTATATGCATATTGTGAATGTCGGTTACCAGGTGTTCAATCCATATGAATGATATTTTTGTCTCTATGCATGGGACGTATGTTTATGAGAAATGGAAATATGAAATCTTGTGGTCTCTTAAAATTATGAAATGATTATTTATGTTAAACTAATGAACTCACCAACCTATTGGTTGACACTTTAAAGCATGTTTATTCTCAGGTACGAAAGAAATCTTCCGATGTGCATTTGCTCATATTAGAGACATTACTTGGAGTCATTCATGACATATTTCAAAAGACGTTGCATTCGAGTCGTTGAGTTTATCAAGATTATTTAAAGTCAATTATAGTATATATATTATGAAATAGTATGGCTGCCGTCAACTTTCGATGTAATGAGAGATTGTCTTTTCAAAAACGAATGCAATGTTTTGTAAAATGTATCATATAGAGGTCAAGTACCTCGTGACGTAATCAACTGTTGTGAATCGTTTATAATCAATATGGACTTCGTCCAGATAGATTAGGACGGGTCTCTACAGCATTATCCTTCAAGAAAGACAAGCTTTTAGTTGCAATTGTTCTAATTTCAAGTAATTATCGTTTAAATAATAAAATGTGAAGACAAAAGACAGATTCGACGATTTGAAGACGCAAATGACCAAAAAGCTAAAAAGTACAAAGTACAATTCAAGTGGTTCAATTTATTGATGAAAAACGTCTCAAAATTACAAAAGTACAAGCCGCAAAACGCAAAGTACAAGATATTAAATTATACGAAAAGGCGTTCGAAAATTCGGAACCGAGACATGAACCAACTTTCAACGCTCGACGCAACGGAGCTTAAAGTACAAGTCAACTATGCACAAGAATATAATATAATATTTAAATAATTCATAATAAGAATAATAATAAATAATAAAAAGTTGTTAATTGAGAATAGTTAAAGGGTCATAAGTGAAAATTTCAAATCAATAATTCGCAATGAGATATTATTGATTCAACTTTGAATGGTAGCCAGCTAACATTCCACCTACAACAGTATCAATCATTTGCCTATAAAAGCAAGGCACGGAGTAATGAAGAAACTACACCTTTTTGTTTTCCTTTCTCATATCATATACGATATATATATTTATATTTTATAATTATAATTTTAATTTAAGTTTAATAATAATTGGGTTATTGTAAGAATGTTTTACAGGTTTTAAATCGAAACACTGTCTGTGTAACGCTACGCTATAAATAATCATTGTAAGTTATGTTCTTCCTTTTTAAATTAATGTCTCGTAACTAAGTTATTATTATGCTTATTTAAGCCGAAGTAATTGTGATGTTGGGCTAAATATTAAGATTTGGTAATTGGGCTTTGGACCATAATTGGGGTTTGAACAAAAGACCGACACTTGTGGAAATTAGACTATGGGCTATTAATGGGCTTTATATTTGTTTAACTGAATGATAGTTCGTTAATTTAATATAAAGATTTACAATTTGACGTATCTATAAATAACCACATACACTCAATCGGATACGATGGGCGGGATATTTATAAGTACTAATAATTGTTCATTTGACAGGACACGGGGATGGATTAATAGTCAATGGACTCATTAAAACAGGGGTGGATTACATACAATGAAAATTGGTGTAATTGTTAACAAAGTATTAAAACCTTGTTACAGTTTAAGTCCTCAATTAGTTGGAATAATTGACTTCGGGTATAAGGGTAATTTGACGAGGATACTCGCACTTTATAATTATGGCCGATGGACTGTTATGGACAAAAACCAGATAGACGTATCGAATAATCGTATGATCGTATGATCGAGTGTTTGGTATTTTTAGAAAGCTTATGACATGTACTTGTGATCTGGAGTTTATCATAATTTCTCGATGTGTCATTTGTGATCAATGCTTGTCCGATTGCATGACCTTTGTGAACGCGTACGATAACTAAACTAGTAAACGTTAATTTGCTAAACGAATGTGTAAAACTTATGAGTTGACCTTGGTTTGACTTTGTGACATCACTGACATAACCTACTGATGATGTTGACTTAGGTTTACCAACTTGACCAAGTTTGACTTTTGTTTTACTTGCATGAACTAGTTGACTTTTGTGTTGACTTTTACTTTACAAGTGCGTCGGTATGAGCAATAGGACAACTGTACTGTAAATCACTCTATGGAAATAGACTTATGTAACTATATATTGATATATCTAGGTTACATTACTCGCACTTAATTAACCGACAAGTCTTTACTTTTGCGAAACTTTCAAGTGCACTCAAGGTGGGTCTACAGTCCCATACACTTTTACTTTTTGGGATGTGATAACATGTTGTTTTTAAACTGTATTACGAATTAGACACGAGTACCAAAACTGAATATACATATGAGTTCGATCAAAAATCCCTTAGCTTGAATATATTAATTACATACGTAAGCTCGAATCATAGGGACGAATCCGTTAGGTTTGACAAACCTCACTCAACGAACGAGTGTTTATTACTTCGTAATCATATACTTGACTAGTGTATGCTATATAGGGTAAAGGAAGTCGTGTAGCGAAAAATCTATCCGCGGGTTAAAGCTTTATATTCAAGTGCTCATAACAGATGTATAATTTTTACTGCTTTAAACGAAATCTCGTGGTCTAACAAACATTTGAAACTAGACATGGTATTGTCTAACAAACATTTGAAACTAGACATGGTATTGTCTAACAAACATTTGAAACTAGACATGGTAATATCTAAAAACATTTGAAACAGGACACAGTGTGTCTACAAACTTTTGATACGAAACATTTGTGGGCTAATACTGATAAATGTTTACTGATTTCTGAATACTAATTTCGGATACTGATTACTGATAAACGATTCTGATAACTGATTTTCGATAAACGATTTCTGGAAACCATTTTCTGAAACAAATGATAAACTATTTACTTAAACCTGTAGATTCATTCAATTTATGTTGACCCGTTTTGCATGTTTTATCTCAGGTATTAATTTTTTCCGCTGAAGAACTTTGTTGTTACGTAGAAGTCAAGCCATGCACTAGGACCAGAGTTAACATCACTGTTAATGAATTTTGACGGGGTGTTATAGATGGGTAAAAAAATCTTAACGGGCGGGTCGCGATTATAAAGGGTCTATGCCCGTCGCCGCAGGTGCCATCCCCAAGTGTCAACCGGCAATCTATTATGATCCGAGAATTATGTGTTAGAGAAAATTATTTCCTTAAACCACACGCGACCGTTCCTTGATTTTTCAAGTGAATACTTGCCTTACCTAATTTTCGAATCACTGGCTACGTTTCATTCGTCAATCACAATTTCAAGATGTATATGATGTGATGACCCGGAAATTTCCGATCAAATTTAAACTTAATCTTTATATGATTTCTATACGATAAGCAAAATATGTAATGTTGAGTCTAGAAAAGTTTGAAACGATGTTCATATATTCAATTGACCTTCGACTGCTCTCCACGATTCATGAACAAGTAATTGTAAATAGATATGTGTGTATATATACATAAATAATAATTCGAAATATAATTTGAAGTATTATATGTTGTTGTTATTAAAAATTAATAAAATAAAAAATAGAATATTATAATAATTATTATTTAAAATATATCTTTATATATAAATAAAGTATATTAAAAATAAATATTAAATGATTGTAATACTCGTTTGATGTTTCGATTGATATTAAGCAAGTTAAATTTAAACTTATGTAATTTTAAAATAAACGGTGATACGAAAATGAGTTCTATAAATTTTAGGCTTATTAAAAATGTATTCAGGAACTACTTGTTAAGTTTTAACACTTTTTATATTTTACCCAAAATTGAGAGGGACAGTTGATGTAATTTTCATTTAATAAATTAGTGATCGAATTTTATACCATAGTGACTGAAATAAATAAATATAATTATTATAAAAATATGGAATTTTTCTGAAGACTTTTTATTCGCCACTGAGTGAACAACGGGGCACGATATATATTCCATTAAAAAGTGTCGGTAGGGAACTGTTGTTTGAAGAGCACGTTTTATTTATTTATTTATTCTTCAATCATTAGTACATTATTTATATTTATATTAATATTAATTGATTATTATTAAACACATAAGAATATGAGATGTATATAGATATGTATAGATGGCTTTCTGTAAAGGGGATCAACCAACAAAACCTTACCCTCACTACCACTTTATTTGATCTCCATCACCACCATTCCGGTACCATTCTCGCCACCATCAATCCCCTCCGGCCACCGCCATATACCACAACCACCATTCTAACCACTCTCGAACATCACCTTCATGACACCCATATCATCTTGATCTCGCTATTTTCTTGTTCGAATGACAACACCACTAAGAACCCCATCAATCCTTGTTATTTTCGAACAGTCCCAAACCATCATCAACCTCACACTTTCTCTCTCTCTCTTCTTTCTCTCTCTCCCTCTCATGTTATTTTCGGTTTTCCTGCCTTATTACTGTACAACGTGTATGATATGATGAAGATGGTGGAATGAAACTTTGAAGGATGGAGATGCATAAAATATGATGGTGATACGATGGTGTTACATTGGGCAAGAAAATGACGGTAATGTTCCTTTGATAGTGAGCTAGACGATGATGATCAAGGATTCAAGGTTATGATCATAATTATGTTATGATTATGATTCATGATGATGTTGTATTGATGTTGATTAATGATGACGATGGTTACGGACGATGTTGATGATAATGAAAATTGATGATGATGAAAAATCGAGTGTCGATGATGAGAATAATACGATGAAGATATTAAGTGAAGATGATGTTGTATGATGATGATGATGATAAATCCATGGAAGTATGATAAAGGAAATGATGATAATGATTACGGTATTATGTTAATGACGATGGAAGTCATAGATGATGAAGAGAAGATTGGCTAGAAATGGTTAAATTAAATTGAAATGGAGATTTAAAATAGAAAAGTAGGAATAGAGGGACGGTTGGGTGTGTTGTTGGTGAACGAGAGGTCCTGAGTTCGAACCCATGCCTCTACCTTTTTTTTTAATTGTAAGAGAAACTGTTGTGGGCCGTAATTAATTGTTGTTGGGCCGATTTATTTGCTGTTGGGCCGTATTAATTAAAATTTCCATTGGGCCGTGATTCAAATCGAAATCCAATTACAAATTCAGTTGGGCTGTAAACAAAAATTGGTTCAAGTAGGAAGGTGATGAAGTTATGAGAAAAATAAAAACGATTTGGTATATAAATAAAAATGCGAAATAAAACAATAACACATGAATGCTTCAGTGGTTTGGAAGGGAGTTGTTTAAACGAGATGTCGGGAGTTCAATCCCTGGCGCGAGCATTGGAGTCTTTTTTTTTAAGGCTTATCAAATTGAGGTAGTTTTTCTATTATTATTATTATTATTATTATTATTATTATTATTATTATTATTATTATTATTATTATTATTATTATTATTATTATTATTATTATTATTATTATTATTATTATTATTATTATTATTATTATTATTATTATTATTGTTATTGTTATTATTATTATTATTATTATTATTATTATTATTATTATTATTATTATTATTATTATAATTATTATTGTTATTATTATTATTATTATTATTGTTATTTGTATTGTGATCATTAGTTATTATTATTATCACATGTATTATAAATACTAATATTATTAATGCTAAAATAAGTATTAGTTATCATTATTATGATTATAATTACAATTATAAATAATATTAATATTAATATCATTTTGTTACCAAGTAACATCATTAAGTATTATTAGGGTTATTATTAGAAATATTAAAATTGATATAGGTATTATTATTATTATCATTAAATAAAAATATTATTATTAACAATATCATTATTATTATTAATATTATCAATTTTAATAAAGTTATTATTATTATTATTATTATTATTATTATTATTATTATTATTATTATTATTATTATTATTATTATTATTATTATTATTATTATTATTATTATTATTATTATTGTTATTATTATTATTATTATTATTATTATTATTATTATTATTAGAAAATCATTAATACTAAAAATTGCCTTTTTAAAACAGATAAATATTTTGTACATAAAATTTACTTATTATATAAACTATACTTATAATAAAATTTCACATAACTATATATATCAAACCTACTAAAAATTATTTATATAAATAAGTACAAATAACAAACTATCAATTTTTAAATACAACATTGAACAAGTATGTATATAAATATATTAATATAACTATATAAATATTAACCATTTTGATTATATACACAAATTAAATATACATAAGATATAAATTAAGGATATAATGAATAAATTAGTTCAATTACAATTACATGTGTTTTAATATATATATTACTGAAATAGGTTCGTGAATCCGAGGCCAACCCTGTATTTGTTCAATGTCGTTCTATATATTTTTACTACAAAATAAAGTATGGTGAGTTTTCATTACTCCCTTTTTAAATGCTTTTGTAATATATATTTTTGGGACTGAGAATACATGCGCTGCTTTTATAAATGCTTTACGAAATAGACACAAGTGATCGAAACTACATTCTATGGTTGAATTATCGAATCGAATATGCCCCTTTTTATTAAGTCTGGTAATCTAAGAATTAGGGAACAGACACCCTAATTGACGCGAACTCTAAAGATAGATCTATCGGGCCCAACAAGCCCCATCCAAAGTACCGGATGCTTTAGTACTTCGAAAATTTATATCATGTCCGAAGGAGGATCCCGGAATGATGGGGATATTCTTATATACATATTGTGAATGTCGATTACCAGGTGTTCAATCCATATGAATGATATTTTTGTCTCTATGCATGGGACATTTATTTATGAGAAATGAAAATCTTGCGGTCTATTAAAATGATGGAAACCATTGTTTATGTTAAACTAATGAACTCACCAACCTTTTGGTTGACACTTGAAAGCATGTTTATTCTCAGGTACGAAAGAAATCTTCCGCTGTGCATTTGCTCATTTTCGAGATATTACTTGGAGTCATTCATGGCATATTTCAAAAGACGTTGCATTCGAGTCGTCGAGTTCATCAAGATTAATATTAAGTCAATTATAGTTGGATATATTATGAAATGGTATACATGTCGTCAACTTTCGTTGTAAAGAAAGTTTGTCTTTTAAAATCGAATACAATGTTTGTAAAATGTATCATATAGAGGTCAAGTACCTCGCGATGTAACCAACTGTTGTGAATCGTTTATAATCGATATGGACTTTGTCCGGATGCATTAGGAACGGTCTTCACAGTTGGTATCAGAGCGGTGGTCTTAGCGAACCACGTCATGCATTAGTGAGTCTGGACTTCGACCGTGTCTGCATGTCAAAAGTTTTGCTTATCGTTTTTGTCGGAAATTATCTGCTTATCATCCTTAGGAAATTACCTGCTCATTATTCTTAGTCTAGACATGTCTTACTGCTCTGTTGTATAGACAGTGTATAGATAAATTCATATCTTAGCGTATTTATTATTGTTGCCTTTGCCTGACAGCTTTCGTAGATTCCTCTGTAACTTATGGGATTTTAGTATTATATATGCATATGTAAATTATGTATTGCAGGGTACTAATCTACATCCTATAATCTATTTCTTATCAAAAAGTCCTTCATCTGATCATACGAGATGAATCCCTCAACCAGTTCAAATTCCTTGGAGTCCGACAGCTATTCCGATATGGAGTTTCACCTATCAGCGTCCCGGAATGAATCAACCAATCAGTCATCCCCAATTCATCTGATGAGTTCGTAGTCGACTCAATCAATGGAGACGAGAAGAAGGCGATCTTTTTCACCAACCAAATTCACCTCTTGACGAAAAAAAGACTGAAGCACCTATCGGCGAACCAAATTAGAACACCATTTTCACTCTCATTTCCCGAATATCTCGCCACGAACATATCATATCTCATATTCTAAACTTTATTCATTCGCTGTTCCAACCGCCAATCATCCCGGATTAATCAAAGAAGTCAACGAGCTTCGCGCCTGAGTTGTAGCCTTGAAAAATATGGTGCAAAATGTACCAGCTTCAGCAACATCATCAACATCAACGGTATCACCAACAACAACATCCGCATCCCAAGAATCAATTTCACAATCTGCCCCACGAACACTAACATCATACGCACCATAGATAACAAGGAGTACCAACAGCAATGAACGATGAAGTATTGATCCATAACTTCATTAATATTCCGCGAAGAATATGTGGATCCTAATAGTTTTAGAGATTACTTATTCTAGCTCAAATCGAAAATCAAATGAGTTTAATATTATATTAACTCATTAAATCCATGATTACATCTGAAGAAGATATATATGTATATATATTTTCATAAAGGTTGTAATTGAAAATTCTTTCGTACAAACTGTTAATGGTGAAAATATTTTAACGGGTAGGTAATACCCGAGGAATATTTAGATTTCACAGTAATAAGTTACATTGTACATTCTTCGAATCTGATTCAACGGTCCTTTACTATCCTATTTACATCTACAGAGATACGTATCTGTTCACCGCAGAATAACCATTTTCATTCAATTTTATATTTGGATTTTGACCTATCAGAATCCAACAAGTGGCATAATGAAGAAATAATGGACACAATAAAAATTAATTAGAAACAGACTAATTGACAATATGAAATTTTGTTAAGAAACCACGCTAACAAAATCCTAGATAACTGTTCCTAGTTAACTGTTAATTCCATATTACATTTTATTTATCGCAATTTAATTATCGCAATTTATTTTATTGCAATTTTAATTCTCGCATGTTTATTTAACGTCATTTAATTTCTGTTATTTACTTTACGCACTTTATTTATCGTTATTTATTTTACGCACTTTAAATATCGGGGCACATATACAAGGTTTTGACATATCATATCGACGCATCTATATATATTATTTGGAATCACCATAGACACTCTATATGCAGTAATGATCGAGTTCTCTATACAGGGTTGAGGTTGATTCTACAATAATATATATACTTTGAGTTGTGATTGAGTCTGAGACATGTACACGGGTCAAGATATGTATTAATTAATTCGAATATTATATAATAAATTATATATGAATTATTATTTGTACACTGCTAACTGTGGACTATCGACTGTGGACTAATAATGTTGGACAATTAAAATGAATTAAAATACTGATTATAACATATGAAACTAAACAATTCTTCAAGTTGCCACTTGATTTCATCTCAAACCTCATTTATATCTTGACGATTACGACCCACGTTCAAACCTTTCATGATTCTTGAAAACATCTCAAACGAGAGAATGAACCAACCGCACTTCATCTACGGGAGAAAAGATTGATGCATTTAGTTATGCATCTGAAAAACTCTCAGAAACTGAGTAAACGTTTAACATGTAGTTGTGTTAATTCCTCTAGTGTTATTATTACCCAAAATAACTTGGTAATTCCTTTCAAAGTAGCAAATTTTGTCATAGCTTCAGCAAGTCAACTTCGACTTTTCACTCGAATTAGCTTATTATAACTCTGATATATAAGTTTACCTTTCGTCATCGACACCGAAAAACCGTTTATATCTTACTACATTAGCAGTAAACTTACCAGTAACTTCATTGATCTTTGATTTTATGAAAAGTTATTATATTCATTGAAATCCTATCACCTACTCGTCTGCATCTGATAACGAGAATTGTCGTACCAAATATCGAGAGTCAGCAATCAGTTTTGAAATCTCGTAGCATGTCTACATCAACAGTTATATGTAAACATATAACATTTATCTCTTAGAATTAGGATCTTCCATTCTGAAATTTTGAAAAGGGCACCCAGCCTACTAATTAATACATTGAACTTTGAAAAAGCTGAATGAAGCAGCAGAAAACTGTAGGCAACTGTAAACGACCTTAGTCGTCGGAAGTTTGTTGATAAAGAATAGTATGTTGGAAAAGCTCAGAAACGTTGGAACTGGAAAACGGATTGAGCTAACCATGAAGGAGACCAAGGACAAATACAAGGACCAAACCCTATATTCAAAGAATCCAGGTAATTCTGGATCCAATGAAATTGTTAGAGAATATCTTGCTCCGAAGTCATGTTAAAAATCTTGCGGAAAGATCTTTCTTCATCAACCATCGAACTTAGAAATTCCAAAATATCATCATCAATATCTTTGATATTTCTGAGGATATTTTTATAAATATTCTTGTCCGAAATTATATACCTCTTCGTGTTTCCTGTGTATCCTTATATTGGAAACATTCAATAGAAAATTTGGTACCGAAAAGCAGATTATGCAAAACTATGAAGAAAGCCGTGGACAAATCACAAAGAATAAGTTTGACTTCAAAGAATCCAAATGATTCAATGATTGCTAAAGTCTTTAGTGAATATCTTGCTCCTTACTCTAAACCCTTGCAGACAATAGTTTCTATCATCCTCTGATCTTAGATATTCCGAGATATTATCGTATCTTTCATTATAAATATCCTCCATATTTCTGGAGATATTTTTATAACTATTCTTATCTGAAATCATTAATCTCTTTGTGCTATCAGTATTACATCATATAGAAACTGTTAGTTTCTATATTCTGTAACTTTCGAGCTTAAAATATGAATGTTATTAAAGTAATGTTGGGAACTGATGCATGAGTTAGTATAATATAATGACACTTGATCAACGTGATTATATTATAGTAAGTCATGCTGAGTTTCTAAATGGAACATGATGATTCACAGATTATAACGTCATCATGTGTCATGTTACATAACTCTGTCATTCCGCTTAACTTCTGAACATATCAAGAAAGTATATTCTTGATAGTTCTATTCTCTGTGAATCTGGTAATTTGACAAATCAAATCGTGCTATTACGTCCCTTCACATTTATAACATTAACAATGTTCATTTTGAAACTTATATCTGCGAATTCTGGACCATTACAAGAGATGCCTAATCACAAAAAGAAGAAATGAACGGAAAAGGCTTGAAATAGAAATTGGAGTATAAATCGCAGCAAATAGGAGAGAACGTTAACTGGGGATGACAATGATTATAGAAAACAGAAGTAAGGACTCCGAAATATAAGGGAGAATATAAAACCCGATAACAACACATATATTACAAATCGTGAATATCAATGTTTATCGCAACATAAAGACACGGGAGAATTAAAAACAATATAACCCCGAGGGCAAAGTAGAAGAAAGCAGATTCCTCTGGTGAAAATTAGAAAAGGAGAATGATTGTTGCGATAGTAAGGATAAGGACAAGGATTAGAACTGGATTAAGCATTTTCAGAATCTTTTGGATGTATGAACTAAGAAAGAAAGTATAGGAATGGTGAAAATAATGAAACGAAAAAGTTTAATTTATAATGGGAACATCAGACAGAGTAATCGAGGCAGATCACCGCATTTAATTATAAAGATCCTAATCTCCTTATTCGTCGAAGAATCAAATCTCTCAGATTTTGAAGATTTTCTTTAATCCCTTGAATTCCGGAATTCAACCCTGACTCTGTCAAAAGTTAAGACGCACCTTATTTTCTAAATTCAACCCTGACTCTGTCAAAAGTTAAGACGCACCTTATTTTCTAAATTCAACCAAGACAACGTCAAAGGTTAAGACGAAACTTTATTTATTCATTTCACTCGTTGGTGATAGCTTCATTTGTACTCTTCGAATAATCGAGTTATTTTTATCCATATTACTTAATGATGATAAAACTCAATTTATCAACTCATATTCGTCATGAAAACATTTTTATTGTTAGCCATGACCACCTCACTCAAATTTCGGGACGAAATTTTTTTAACGGGTAGGTACTGTGATGACCCGGAAATTTCCGATCAAATTTAAACTTAATCTTTATATGATTTCTATACAATAAGCAAAATATGTAATGTTGAGTCTAGAAAAGTTTGAAACGATGTTCATATATTCAATTGACCTTCGACTGCTCTCCACGATTCACGAACAAGTAATTGTAAATAGATATGTGTGTATATATATATAAATAATAATTCGAAATATAATTTGAAGTATTATATGTTGTTGTTATTAAAAATTAATAAAATAAAAAATAGAATATTATAATAATTATTATTTAAAATATATCTTTATATATAAATAAAGTATATTAAAAATAAATATTAAATGATTGTAATACTCGTTTGATGTTTCGATTGATATTAAGCAAGTTAAATTTAAACTTATGTAATTTTAAAATAAACGGTGATACGAAAATGAGTTCTATAAATTTTAGGCTTATTAAAAATGTATTCAGGAACTACTTGTTAAGTTTTAACACTTTTAATATTTTACCCAAAATTGAGAGGGACAGTTGATGTAATTTTCATTTAATAAATTAGTGATCGAATTTTATACCATAGTGACTGAAATAAATAAATATAATTATTATAAAAATATGAAATTTTTCTGAAGACTTTTTATTCGCCACTGAGTGAACAACGGGGCACGATATATATTCCATTAAAAAGTGTCGGTAGGGAACTATTGTTTGAAGAGCACGTTTTATTTATTTATTTATTCTTCAATCATTAGTACATTATTTATATTTATATTAATATTAATTGATTATTATTAAACACATAAGAATATGAGATGTATATAGATATGTATAGATGGCTTTCTGTAAAGGGGATTAACCAACAAAACCTTACCCTTACTACCACTTTATTTGATCTCCATCACCACCATTCCGGTACCATTCTCGCCACCATCAAACCCCTCCGGCCACCGCCATATGCCACAACCACCATTCTAACCACTCTCGAACATCACCTTCATGACACCCATATCATCTTGATCTCGTTATTTTCTTGTTCGAATGACAACACCACCAAGAACCCCATCAATCCTTGTTATTTTCGAACAGTCCCAAACCATCATCAACCTCACACTTTCTCTCTCTATCTTCTTTCTCTCTCTCCCTCTCATGTTATTTTCGGTTTTCCTGCCTTGTTACTATACAACGTGTATGATATGATGAAGATGGTGGAATGAAACTTTGAAGGATGGAGATGCATAAAATATGATGGTGATACGATGGTGTTACATTGGGCAAGAAATGGACGGTGATGTTCCTTTGATAGTGAGCTAGACGATGATGATCAAGGATTCAAGGTTATGATCATAATTATGTTATGATTATGATTCATGATGATGTTGTATTGATGTTGATTAATGATGACGATGGTTACGGACGATGGTGATGATAATGAAAATTGATGATGATGATGAAAAATCGAGTGTCGATGATGAGAATAATACGATGAAGATATTAAGTGAAGATGATGTTGTATGATGATGATGATGATGATAAGTCCATGGAAGTATGATAAAGGAAATGATGATAATGATTACGGTATTATGTTGATGACGATGGAAGTCATAGATGATGAAGAGAAGATTGGCTAGAAATGGTTAAATTAAATTGAAATGGAGATTTAAAACAGAATAGTAGGAATAGAGGGACGGTTGGGTGTGTTGTTGGTGAACGAGAGGTCCTGAGTTCGAACCCATGCCTCTACCTTTTTTTTTAATTGTAAGAGAAACTGTTGTGGGCCGTAATTAATTGTTGTTGGGCCGATTTATTTGCTGTTGGGCCGTATTAATTAAAATTTCCATTGGGCCGTGATTCAAATCGAAATCCAATTACAAATTCAGTTGGGCTGTAAACAAAAATTGATTCAAGTAGGAAGGTGATGAAGTCATGAGAAAAATAAAAACGATTTGGTATATAAATAAAAATGCGAAATAAAACAATAACACATAAATGCTTCAGTGGTTTGGAAGGGAGTTATTTAAACGAGATATCGGGAGTTCAATCCCTGGCGCGAGCATTGGAGTCTTTTTTTTAAGGCTTATCAAATTGAGGTAGTTTTTCTATTATTATTATTATTATTATTATTATTATTATTATTATTATTATTATTATTATTATTATTATTATTATTATTATTATTATTATTATTATTATTATTATTATTATTATTATTGTTATTATTATTATTATTAATATTATTATTATTATTATGATTATTGTTATTTGTATTGTGATCATTAGTTATTATTATTATCACATGTATTATAATTACTAATATTATTAATGCTAAAATAAGTATTAGTTATCATTATTATGATTATAATTACAATTATAAATAATATTAATATTAATATCATTTTGTTACCAAGTAACATCATTAAGTATTATTAGGGTTATTATTAGAAATATTAAAATTGATATAGGTATTATTATTATTAGTATTATTAATTATTATTATTATTATCATTAAATAAAAATATTATTATTAACAATATCATTATTATTATTAATATTATCAATTTTAATAAAGTTATTATTATTATTATTATTAGTATTATTATTATTAGAAAATCATTAATACCAAAAATTGCCTTTTTTAAAACAGATAAATATTTTGTACATAAAATTTACTTATTATATAAACTATACTTATATTAAAATTTCACATAACTATATATATCAAACCTACTAAAAATTATTTATATAAATACGTACAAATAACAAACTATCAATTTTTAAATACAACATTGAACAAGTATGTATATAAATATATTAATATAAATATTAATCATTTTGATTATATACACAAATTAAATATACATAAGATATAAATTAAGGATATAATGAATAAATTAGTTCAATTACAATTACATGTGTTTTAATATATATATTACTGAAATAGGTTCGTGAATCCGAGGCCAACCCTGCATTTGTTCAATGTCGTTCTATGTATTTTTACTACAAAATACAGTATGGTGAGTTTTCATTACTCCCTTTTTAAATGCTTTTGTAATATATATTTTTGGGACTGAGAATACATGCGCTGCTTTTATAAATGCTTTACGAAATAGACACAAGTGATCGAAACTACATTCTATGGTTGAATTATCGAATCAAATATGCCCCTTTTTATTAAGTCTGGTAATCTAAGAATTAGGGAACAGACACCCTAATTGACGCGAACTCTAAAGATAGATCTATCGGGCCCAACAAGCCCCATCCAAAGTACCGGATGCTTTAGTACTTCGAAAATTTATATCATGTCCGAAGGAGGATTCTGGAATGATGGGGATATTCTTATATACATATTGTGAATGTCGGTTACCAGGTGTTCAATCCATATGAATGATATTTTTGTCTCTATGCATGGGACGTTTATTTATGAGAAATGAAAATCTTGTGGTCTATTAAAATGATGGAAACGATTGTTTATGTTAAACTAATGAACTCACCAACCTTTTGGTACACACTTGAAAGCATGTTTATTCTCAGGTACGAAAGAAATCTTCCGCTGTGCATTTGCTCATTTTCGAGATATTACTTGGAGTCATTCATGGCATATTTCAAAAGACGTTGCATTCGAGTCGTCGAGTTCATCAAGATTAATATTAAGTCAATTATAGTTGGATATATTATGAAATGGTATGCATGTCGTCAACTTTCGTTGTAAAGAAAGTTTGTCTTTTAAAATCGAATACAATGTTTGTAAAATGTATCATATAGAGGTCAAGTACCTCGCGATGTAACCAACTGTTGTGAATCGTTTATAATCGATATGGACTTTGTCCGGATGGATTAGGACGGGTCTTCACACGTGATTGTTAAATATGAGGGGGAGAAAACTTCATACGATTGATAAAGGAGTTCAAAATGAAAAGTTATATTTAGAAATGTTCTTGGACAACTAAGTTCAAGACCGCATTTCTGAAATGGTTCTTTGAACAACTAAGTTCAAGACCTATGGTTTTAAAAAGACTATTCAAGAAAATTATGTCAGTTAGCTACTCTCATGTTTCCAGGCCAAATTTTCAAAGTAGTTCAACACTTCTTCAATAGATGATGAAGATAATGGTTGTTTGAGGGGGAGTCAGTAAGTTAACTAAACGAGGATTCATCGTTAATTGAGAGCTAATTATGTTATTGAATTTTTATATACTCAAACGTACCGACTATTGACTCCACTGCAACTTCATATATCAAATATTATTGAGAAAGTTTGTTTTCAGGAATGTTTGGGAGATCCAATCGACAAAGAAAGCACTTCAAGGATAATAAGAGCTTTATCGAAAATGTTTGAGTTCAAAGTTGAACACATGACTTGGTCTATCATATGAAAGGGAAGGATGTGTTAGGAATAAAGCGAGCCCCAACAAGAACTTGATAACCCTAGATTATCATCCCACCAATAGCAAACAGATAATTTCTAAGTAAATGAATAATAAATGCAAGAAACGTAAATAATACGGGGAATTTTAACGTGCTTATGTCCAATATTGCCATTAGTTCAATCCAAGGCCAACCAAAGAGAAATTCTGTTAATTTTTGTAGGTGTTAGAGTTACAAGAAGCTAAGGGTTAAATCTATAAGGATACACAAAATAAGAAACAAATCCATGTGACTTGTTGAACACGAACAACCTCGTGTTTCGCGAGCCTCAACTCACGATCCGCGAGGGTCTTAAAACCCATATCACCAAAAGCTCGACTGCATTCTTTGCATTTTGACATAGCAGGTCGCGGTCCGGGATACCACCATTGCGATCCGTGGGGGTTGCTATGTACCTTGTTCCTTCTTCTTTTTATGCAAAGTCTCACCTCAACAGAATGTTATCAAGAAAGTTAAAGATCTCATTTTGAAGATTCAAGATCATATTCAATAGTTCACGCATAGGTTACAACTCACATTAAGGAAGAGAATGTTAAACCTAAATTATAGTGTAAGTTCGTGTTGATATGATATGTAAGGAGATGGTATATGAGAATATTAATACCATCTCCATGACATATTTTTCATAATCTTGCACACTTAGACACTTTTAACCAAAAGCTCTCACTAATACATAGTGAGACCTAATCCTAGCATGTTGAAATCTATGGAAGATTGAAAATATGTAACTAGAATCATAGATTCAGAAATATAGATTCATACAAATTCATCTTCACATTCACATTCATTACATCCATTATTCATCACCGATTCAAGAATTCTTCCATAAACACAAATTATAAACTTAATAGTAACCATTATCCAACATGTATAAGAACACTATTACAAACCATTAACGCTTATGCAAGATTAAGTGTGCGCCAAATTGAGGTACAAGTGTGGCGATAGTACGTGGAGCATGTGAATACGACGGGGAGAGCTCAAACGAGAAGCGTAGTAGAACCATAGCTAGCATCATTTTAGCTTCCAACAAAGAAAAATTTTGTCCAATACATACACGTGGACCCCCACCAAAGGGGAAATAAATTGTTTGTCCCTTTGTTGCTTTTAACGTCCCCTGTGAGAATCTCTCTGGGTTAAAATGTTTCACATCGTCACCCCACATATTAGGATCATGATGTGAAAGCATTGTATGCAGTTGTATTAATGTTCCTGCTGGCAACATTATGTTTCCTAATTTCGTTTCTTTGTGAACCATTCGTGACATTGCTGCCACTGGAGGGTAAAGCCTAAGAACCTCGAGGAAGATAATATTAATCTGTGAATCAAAAAATAGAAATTATAAAAACGGAAAAAATGTCTTATAGAAGTGCAAATAATGGAAAACGTACGATCTTTAGCTGACTTAACCCATCAGTGTCTGGTTTTCTATCACCAAAGACCTTTAAAACTTCGTCTCTTGCACGATTTTGCCAATCTATGTGTTGACCCAATAAAATCATAGTCCAAACAAGCAAATTTGCGGTAGTCTCTTGGCCTGCAAAGTAGAAAAGCTTGCATTCTTCTATGACGTCATCAATACTAAGTCCAAATTTGTCGTTTCCATGTTGTTTCACCTCTTTATAATTAGAATCCAATAATATGCCAAGGAGGTCATCGTTGCTAATTTTCCCTGCTTTCATTTCTATGAGTCGTTTTTTGATGATATTACTTACCAAGTCCTTTACTTCTTTGTAAATTGCTTTTATCCTCTTGTTGTTTTTTGTAGGCAAAAATCTTAAAAAATTTATAAACAATCCAAACATCATTAACTCCAAAGTAAAAATGTTGTTTTTAACCTTAAATAAGGTCATCATACACAAGATATTGTTGAAATTATGTACTGACCGTGATCCTGGAATGTAGATGGATCGAGAAGCCGTTATTACTAGGTCAGCTTGTTCTCGTTGAAGTTCAAATATCTTTCTTCCTTCCTCATAGCTGCTACCAAATGCAGTGCGTGAAATTACGTCACTGGTCATGGTTTGTAGATGAGGCCACACGTCAATTTCACATGAACTTTCTTCCTTAAAAGTTTCTTCCCATTTGTTGATCATCTCATTGCAACTATCATAAAACGCAGGTACCATATGCTATATAGAAACACCACATATATCGTATTTACTGAGTAAAAACATCAAAAAAGATTGACACAAATAGGTTGAATATATCACACTTGATTTTAAGTAATTGATACTGTAGTAAATTAATATAAGTACAACCTTAAGCTTCTCTGCATGAAAAGCAGGGTTAATTATCTTTCTGTGTTTCACCCATTGATCACCTTCGACAACCACAAGCCCTTGTACTAGCAACCTCGTTAACGGGTTTCCTCCTCTTATCTTCTGAAAGTCTTCATAATTTCCCAACATCTCTTTTTTCATTGTTGGATCGGTTATGTGTAGTATCGGCTTTGGACCCATCCATGTAAAGCAATTCTTACCTATCAATAATCAAAATCCCAATTAAATCATCAAATTTGTTAAAAGAAAAATTCATAGATCTTATAGCATGCATAACAAGGTCGTGATTAGTTTTGCCGATAAAAGAATATATAAGATAAGATAAGATAAGATAAGATAAGAAGTTGTGATGTGGTCCAGCGGTTGGTGGCCTGACTCCTTTAGGGGAGGTGAGGAGTTCGACCCCCGTTGGCTACATATTAAAAACACAATTTCATCTCTGCCATGAAGTATCCACCCATGGCACCTTTCCCATATCGTTTGGGGGGTAAAGGGGAGGGGGGTTTTACTTGGCCGTGCCCTTGGATCGGTTTCAAGGTTTCCTCCCGGGCAGCGATGGGGGCGGGGTTTATCGCTGCATCGGCATAGTCGAAACGGGAGATGATCGCAACGGGTGGTTAAAGTCCCCCTCGGGTGATCCCAATCGATGTTCAAAAAAATAAGATAACATAAGACGCACATACCATAAGTGGTAACCATGGTATGAGCAAATGATAAAACACGTGGCACGATATCGTCTGTCAAGTTTATAGGTTTAACGTTTGATTCGGTTATCATCTTCACCATTTTCTTCACATCTCCATATAAGAACTTGTAAGTAGTTCCCTTAAGTCCTTGGTCTCTTAGACATTTCTCCATCTTCTTTGGTTTCAACCATACCCAATCCAAAAACTTCAATGTATATATCACCACAACCATCCCTACACAACATATTACAGTCGAACTTAGACTTAGCTCCATCATAAAATGGGATAATGGGTTAGCTACCTTTTGGTGTTTTGAACTTTTGATAAAGAATTGAAAGAAAAGCTTTATTGAGGGAGACTTTAAGTTCCTTAGGTTTGAGTAATTAAGTTTTTCCTCATTTTATTGTTGTATTTTTTGTTGTTATCTGTTTGTGTTGTACTCAAGATGCATAGCTTACATTAAAATAAAGATACTACAGTTAATGAATAAATCTATATACTAACATATGTAACACCGATATCTTGGTTTAATTCATCAAGTATTTTTGTATAACTACAAACAGTATCCGGTCATTTTGTTCATCACTTTAACTGCTCGACACTTTAAATGCTCGACACTTTAAATGCTCGACACAAATATTAATTACAATTTACATTAATTTTTAAGCAGTATACTTCATTGATTGTGCTTATCATGTGTTCTTAGAGCACTAGTTTGCTTTTCCCTTAAAATATTTAGCATTTAGTTTAGCATAAATATTAACAAATATCCATTTCGATCGAATTGTTATTTTTTTTTGCATAGTTTTGTCTTATATCGATCATATACGGATGATATAGCTAAGTAATTACATACTAGTGAAATGACCCGTGGAACCACGAGTTTGTTTAAACGAAACAGTTTAATGATATGTTTTAGGTATTAAGTGAACGTAAATGCTAAAGTCATTTAGTTTAATGACCCGTGAAACCACAGAGTCCGACTAAGAAACTCGTCAGCTGAACATTTCATCAAACCCCTAAAATGCATATTAAACCATCCACATCCAAACATAAGAGATAATATTGGTTGTTATTTTATTTTAAAAGTATAAATTAAAATATAAATTTGGAATTGATTTCCTTCTATCTATTTTTTATACTTTCTCGTACTTAATTCAAAATTCAAAATAATTAATTAAAATAATTCAAAATTATTTAATATTAATAATTAAAATAATTATTAATAAGATTTAATAATAATAATTAATTAATAAGATTTAATTTTAATTCAAAATTATTTAGATTAATGACATCACTCATCATGCTTAGATTTTTTTTCTTTTGATTTTTGATTTTTTTAACAAAAGAATTAGCCTAATAATGACATACTCATTATAGAATTTTAATATTAACTATCGATATTAATTTTTTTCGCATGGTCCTTTATGTCGTGATGTGATCATTCTATAAATTTTTTAGAAAACATCTTATTTATATTTTTGAGCAGAATCTTATATCCCATGATTGTTTAATACCAAAGTAACTACCATTTTGTTTTTGTACTTATTGATACATTGGATGCCAAGACAATTACAATGTTTGTATGAACCATACGGACAACATGTGAACCATACGGACAACATAATGGTCGTGTATCCCGAAGAACAGAAACTTGAAGAAGACGACGACTAAAGCCTTGTGACAAACGATTAAAATGTAGCCGTAATTTATTGATCAAATTTCTAGAATTGTAGTGTTTTCCTCTAGCTAACAATGGTTTAATAAAGGGCTATTGACCAAAGCGTCCATTTTCCAAACAAACTATAAAAATTCGTCCAAAAATAACGTAATTGTTAAAATACCCTCACAAATCATAAGGTAATCCTGCGACCTTGCGACTCGTGATTTATCGGTAATTTTCTAGAAATTACAAGTCACGAGCTGGAATTTACGGTCATGACGAGAACTCATAGCTTGCGACTTGCAACTGTCAGAAAGTTACGAGTCGCAAGGTTCGCAAGATTGTTAACTTGCGACTATATCTTATCCGGTCTAATATTTTCTGATAAGATTTCTTGACATGTTTATTTTTTTAGGATAACGTGTTTTATATCACCTATTTTATACATGTTTTGCAAATCAATTCAAAGCGATATTATTCCTATTTAAGCTAAATTATGCTCTATTCTAATGAACAATTAATGTCTTATGTGTTTCGAGTAGTTAGCATGATTTTTTAAGAAAAGTGATGAAAATTGATGTTAAAAGAGGTTTAAAGTTGACAAGAGGTCCAAAGCTTGATTAAGTACGGATGAGGAATGAAGAAATTTCGAAGACTGCAAAAACAGCCCCCGTATATTTTACAGTTGTCATCTATCATATTGAAAATCATTTTAAAAATCCATCACAGAGGAAAAGAGCCGCTGGGTATTATAACAGCCGTCGGCCTTCATGCAACAGAGCCCCCGGCTATCCAAAGGGTCAGCGGCTATAATGAGAAAGGTTTGAAGATCGAAAAATTGGAAGAAACTAATTCGAGCTCCCGGCTATTGAAACATCCGCCAGCTTGGCAGAGAAGATTCTAGAAGAGTCAGAAGAGTTGTCGGCTATCACCACCAGCCGCCAGCTAAATTGGAAAACAATCGCCGGCTATTACCAACAGCCGCCAGTTCGAATAGAATTCGAGTTTTTTTTTTTGGTTTTTCACCTATATATAGAGGGGTCCTTCGTAGAGTTGTATATCACTTTTCAATACAGTTTATTCACGTTTTTAGTTGGTTTTCTCTCTAGATGTTAGGTTGTATTATTTCGAGTCTTCAAGGATTCTAATATCCTAACGTTTGTTCTTCAATATTTTTGAGGTATTTCTTATTTACATTCAATCTTTACTTTAATTGAACCCTAGTTAGGTTTAATAACTATTTTCAAGATGCTTTTATAACTTTTTTGGATTAGAATTCTTATGATTGAGTAAAGATCCATTGTTTGTCTAGAGATTGAGATAAAATTGTATGTGTAGGTAAATGATAAGATTGATGAACCTAGTTAATCTGAATACTTGCCTCTTACTAGTTTTCTCCGTATGCCAACCTAGGTAGTTATATTTATTATTGAATTCGAACCAGTTGAAGATAATAGATTGACTAGTATACACCTAAGTCTTGGAATCTAGATGCCCTTTGCAACATATTATATCTCTACCCGGTTTATGAAGTTAGAGATTCAATGAACCTAGTTAAATCAAACACTTAGTCATAATTATCAACCTAGTCTATGCTAGGATATCGATTTACTAGTTGGTCTGACTTAGTAACTAGATATTTGAACTAAAGAACGAGTCATTTAAACTGTACTATTTTCAAAGATTAATCAATAGCTAGGAGGATTGTGAAAGTCCAAGTGAATACCATTTTATTATATTGTTTATTTGCTATTTACTTATTGCTATTTTAATAAAAACCTCCCAATCAACCGTGACATCCATAAGAAAACTGAATTACCATACTTTCTGTGGTACGAACTTAAGTTGTCTTGTACCTATTATTGCCGTGATCAGGATTGTAACCTGTAGTGTGTGCTAGTAAATAGTTAGTTTGTTTTGTTTAATAAATTTAAGAGTAGATTTAGCACATCAGTTTTCACTTCTTAAAAATAGCTCCTCTGCTTCACCATTTTCAAACAAACTAAAACTTACACACTAAAAATGGAAGATGATTTGGCATATTTTGTTGATCTCCCAGACTCCAAATTGTTTGGTACCCCTAGCAAATCCTCACAATTGCAATCTGAAATCATAACATCACCTCATGTCATTTTTTCAGTCTTTGAGCTGTAAGAATCGGATGCACTATTATATGACATTTCAGGTCCCTCAGGTGTTCTCTAGAATAATATGCATCGTAAAAGACGCAATAACCAGGGTGAATATTCGAGGCCTACCTAGGAAATTATAAGGGAAGTGTTTGAAGAGGCAGAATTTGATGATAACTTTGAACAAATTCCGTGGCATTTTGCGATACAGTTTGCGTATCCTGATGGTGATAAAAATCAATTATGTTTACTTTTTATATTGTACATTCTAGTTAAATTATATATAATTTGTATAATGACTCGGAAAATTTCGTCTTATTTTTAACTTAGATGATTTCATAAATTCAGATACGATAATCAAAGTCAGTTAAACTGAATCTCAAAATTTTTGAACTGTGTTCATAAATTTCATTTAACCTCGACTAATTCTGACGATTCACGAACTATTATTTGTAAATAATTATGTATTAATATTAAATTGTTATATTAATATTATTATTATCACTCATCATTATCATTTACAATTATTATTACCTTCATTATTATTATTATAAATCTTAACATTTATATCAATATTATTATTTTCAATAATAATATATTGATATAAAATTTGATACACTTAATTAATTTTATTATATTAATATTACTATCAATATTAATAATATTAGTATCATTATTATTATTATTGAGAATTAAATTATTATTATTATCATTAATACTAATATTATTATCATTTTTATAATTATCATTATCATTATTATTATGATCTTTATCTATTATTATTATTATTATTATTGTTAATGATATTATTATTAATATTATTATAAAGTATCATTATTCTTACTATTTACATTATTATTATTTTTATCAATAATGTTAGAAGTATTAGTATTATTATTATTATTAATATACTTATTATTAATATTAAAATTATAATGTAGATAATAAAATTAGGTATTAGGTAATCTACTTTTTATTTTTTTTTATTTTCTTTACAGAACGTGACCTGCATTATTTGATCCACATATGCCTTTTAATTTTTTTAGAGATCGTGATTCAGCTTATATTTTTTTATCCATCATGATATCTTATTCCATTTTTTTATTATCTGCCTTTTTATTTTTTTTTCCCTCTTCGTGACTACTTTTTCTGATTGATCATGATCCATTTTTTATTCTCCACTGGTTTCGATTTTGTAATTTATCGATCATATCATTATCAATAGCTCCATTATAAGTAAAATCAATTCATTCAGTTACTTACAGCAATTCAATTTTTTTTTTCTTTTCATATATCTCTGTTCTTGGGTTATTTTTCAAAATATTCGAAACCAAATTGAATTTCAAAATCCTTAAATGTAGAGTTGTTAGGAATCCTCTAAACGATCTTTCTCCAAAATTTGAAGTTCCAATTCGTTGTATTAATCACGAATTTTTGAGTCAAAGTTTCAAAATTTAAAAGTCAACAATTGTTCTTCGATTAAATTTGAGTTCTCTGTTGTAAATCAAGTCCAAATGATGATTGAGATAGTTTATAGGAATGATTTGCAACACATTTTGTGTTGTAATGTTTATCTAAAACGTTCTAAAAATCAAAAAGCAAGAATTTTTTTTTCTTTTTCTTCGACGACAGCAGCAGCAGCAATTCACTTCTTTTTTATTTTTTTGTTAAATTGAATTCACAATACAAGTATTTACGTTTGTTACTAAATCCTAAAATCAATTTTATAGTTATTGTTATGATTAATTGGGTGTATGGGTTTTGAAACTCACGAAGAAGAAGTAGAAACAGAAAAACGTGTTAAGTGGTTTTGGTTAGTAGATTATGACAGAAAAGCAGAAGTGGTGGAGTGGTTTGATGTTGTGTCAGGTTAACGAGAGGTCGCGGGTTCGAGTCCTGTCTTGGGCATTTTTTTAGAAAAGGCTTATAAAGGTAGTTCTCATTTATTATTAATATTCTTATTATTATTATTATTATTATTATTATTATTATTATTATTATTATTATTATTATTATTATTATTATTGCTATTATTACTAGTATTATTATTTAAGGTTATTATTGTTATTATTATAGTTATTATTATTAATAATAAGTATTACTATTATTATTAATATTAACATGATCATTAAAATATCTATTAAAACTATAATTATTATTAAACTTACCATTATTATTAAAAATATCATTTTTGCTAAAACTATCATTTTTACTTTTTTAATTATTAGTAAAACTATCATTTGTATTAAAATTACTATTATTACCATTATTATTATAATTATTAGTAAATCATTATTATTGAAACTATCATTTTTACTAATAAATATTTTGTACATCGAATACACTTATTTCATATACTACAATTATATTTCATATAATTATATATCAAACATATTAACATTTTTATATAAATATTTATATATAACAAACTAGGTATTTTTAATATAATACTAAACCAAATATGAATTAGTATAACTACATAAATATTAATCATTTTAAATATATATACACCAATCAAATATATATGATATATAAAATAAGTTATAATATATAAACTTATTCGATTACGAGTATATGTGTTAATATATATTTGATATAGGTTCGTGAATACGAGGTAAACTCTGCACTTGTTCAGTGCCGTCATACGCATAATTACTACAAATTATCGTATCGTATCGTGAGTTTTTATAGCTCCCTTTTTATATATATTTTTGGGCTGAGAATACATGCCATGTTTTATATCTATTTTACAAAATAAATACAAGTATTAAAATTAATTCTACGTGGGTTAGAATCACAAATATTCCCCTAGCTTGGTAACGTAATCTATTGGTATCACACCCCCAGTTAGGGTCTGGGCGAAATGTGACTTAATATCAAAATATACCAACATATTATAATAAACGAGAACAATACTAAATGATAAAATTAACTTTAATGAGTACGCAGCGGAAAATGAAATGTCGTTACAAAGGAATAAGTAAATGTTTAAATGCAATAGTAATAAATGCGATATCTCTTGATCCTATGTCCAAGTAGCGTCACATAAGCAGTAGTTAAGAAAGCTTGAATCAAACGGCACCTGAGACAAAACATGCTAAAGTGTCAACCAAAAAGGTTGAGTGAAGTTCATAGGTTTAACAAAAGTTTGACTGTTGTTTTAGACCACAAGATTTATTTGTAAAGTTGATCTCACGCAGGATCAAAAAGTTATGCCAATGCGTGATATTTAGACTAAACGTTCAAGTTTGCCCCAAGACAAGTTATCGTTTATACTTGTCGGTTTAATTTCATTATTAAGTAATACAAAGACTTAGTCAAATGTATCGGAGACGTTACTCCCGATAGGCCTACCCCCAATAATTAAGCATGCAAGTAGCAATTAAAAATATCACTGTAGGGACTTAGTCGGACATAGTCGGGTATAGTATAGTTTTAGCAGTTGGTACTTGTGTCTAAATTGTAAAATGTAAAAACAGCATGTGTCTCACCCCAAGAAAAGTAAAAGTAAATAAATTGCGCAATAGTAAGTGGGGCTATGAATTCACCTTAGTAAGTAGAGAGAGAGCTAGTTATTCCTCGGAATAGAAAGGTGGATGAGTGAGCAGAAAAGTCAACCTATTGACATTTAAGAGTAGTAAGTATTTTTGCCCATGTTTAAATAAATGTTTAAGTATGATAGTGTTTTAAGTATAGTTCGTTTTCCTTTTCTATTAAGTTTCTATTTTTAGAAAGTTTCCACTTTTAGTAGGTTTCTTATCTTAGTAAGTTTCTATAACTAGAAAGTTTCTACTTTAAGAGTGTTTTCCATTTTAGGATACTTGTCGTATTAGATAAGCTTCCAATCACCCCTTTCCCTTCGAATGGCCATTTCAGGTCTAGGGGCTTGAGCTATAGGACCCTTTAAATCAGAAAATCCAAACCCTTCCGACTAGAGTTTCGTAGAAACCATTCGTCAAGAAAGTTCGAAGATATATACATCTCTAATACATATCCCAAAATGTTTTTATGTGTTATAATATAAGTAGTAGGTTATAGGTGTTAGTAATAATAATAGTGTATACATGTTAATTAATAGTATAAGTAGTATTAGGGTTTCATTATTTAGGGTTAGTTAATTAAAGTAACATTTAATAACTAGGGTTTAGTAATTAATGTCTAGGGTTTAATAATTTAGGGTTTAGTAAATTAGGGTTTTATTGAATGTAGTAATGATTAGGTAATGATTAGGGTTTTAATAATTAAAGTGGTATGAAATAATTAGGGTTAGGTTTAATGAATTAGGGTTTAATAATTAATTAGGTTTAGGGTTTAAGTAATTAGGGTTTAGTATATATATATATATATGTATATTTTCGTATATATATATATATATATATATATATATATATATATATATGTGTGTATAAAAAATATATTTTTTACATGTATATATGTATATGTATCGATATGTGTATATATATATGTAGATTTATTTTGTTTCCTTAATTAACCATAACAAATCTTCCATGTAATAACCTAGGGTTTTAAGATCAAAGTTTCCCTTTTTTTTTTCTAGTCGACATGCATACATACATATATATGTTTATAATTTTTTTTTACATGTATAGATCTAGGTGTTTATGTATTTACTTATGTATAACAAGTTTATAATATGAATATGAATTAACAAAGATCAAAGTTTATGTAAATAGTTTAGGGTTTATGTTATACCTTTGAAAATTCGAAGATGACTAATGAAGAAAAGATGAACACGATGAAGATTGAAGATTAAAGCCTTGAGAAACTTGAAGAACACCTTGAAGATTCACGAAGAACACTTGAATATCACCTTGAAGATTGATGGGGATTTCGATGGGGGTGGTGGTATTTTCGGTTTTGGGCCGAAAATAAGATAGAGAGGGAGAGATTTGGGAGAGAGTCCTAATTGTGATTTAGTACATAGAATGGGTGATGTGGTAGCATGGGGGTACGTGATAGTACTATATTTTACTATGAAATACGTTACAAATTACACAAGTTTTAATTATTTATTTACAAATGGGATATACATAAACCTTGCTACAACACTATAGGCAGTGTACCTAATCGTAGAGTAGTATAGTTTTTAGTAAGTCCGGTTCGTTCCACAGGGAGCGGGCTTATTGCACACTATATTTTTAAACAACTATATTTGTACAAAATATATATAATTATATATAATAATATATAAAAGGGGGTTTACCGTTTAATGACCGGTTTGTCGATTTATATTTTAAGCGAAGCGTATAGTAAATGACAATATTTAAATAACAATATAAAATAAATAACAATAATTAAAATGACAATAAATAAAAGTACGAGGAAAAATGAAATAAAATATATTATGCTTATTTAAACTTCCGTAACCATGATGGTTGACGTGTTGATTTTAGTTTTATGCCCATGGGTTAATTGTCCTTTGTCCTGGATTATTTAATATGTCCGTCTGGTTTTTGTCCATAACAGTCCATCGGTCATAAATTTAAAGTGCGAGTGTCCTCGTCAAATTATCCTTATACCCGAAGTCAAATATTCCAACTAATTGGGGACTTAAACTGTAACAAGTTTTTAATATTTTGTTTAATAATTACACCAGGATATCGACTGCGTGTAACCCAAGGTTTTAATACTTTGTTATCAATTATGCCAAGTGTCCTTGTACATAATTTCACCCCTGTTTTAATAATTCCATAGACTATTAATCCATTCCCGTGTCCGGTTAAATGAACGATTATTCGTACATATAAATATCCCACCCATCGTGTCCGATCGAGTGTATATGGTTATTTATAGGTACGTTCAATTGTAAATCTTTATATTAAAATTAACAAACTATCATTTAGTTAAATAAATATAAAGCCCATTACTAGCCCATAGTCTAATTTCCACAAGTGTCGTTCTTTTGTCCAAACCCCAATTATGGTACAAAGCCCAATTACCCCGTCTTTAATATTTAGCCCAACATCATGATTACTTCGGCTCAAATAAGCATAATAATAACTTAAGCACGAGACATTAATTTAAAAAGAAGAACATAGCTTACATTGATTATTTATCGCGTAGTGGTACACGGACAGAATTTCGACTTCAAAAACCCGTAAAAATAACTTTTACATAACCCGAACTAATCTAATATAACACTAATCTATACTATATATATATATATATATATATATATATATATATATATATATATATATATATATATATATATATATATATATATATATATATATATATATATATATATTATATTTATTTATTTATTATCTTACGGAGTATATTATTATTATTTTTTATTTTTTATCGAACGAATGCATGGCCTTTTATAGGCATTTTGATTTCTGACAGCTCCGCGATTCGTGGAGTTTTTGGCCTTCAAACTCCGCTAGTCGTGGAGTTTGAAAATCCAGCTCAGGATCCTTTGTCTCATAGCTTGTCGACATGATTATATATATATTTATAATATATAAATAATTTATATAATTATTTATATATTATATTTTATTCTTGTGCATAGTTGACTCATAATTTTTGGTCCATTGCGTCGGGCGTTGATAGTTGACTCATGTCCCGGTTCCGGATTTTCGAACGTCCTTGCGTACAATTTAATATCTTGTACTTTGCGTTTTGTAACTTGTACTCTTGTCATTTTTAGACGTTTTTCATCAATAAATTGAACCTTTTGAATTGTATCTTGAACATTTGAGCTTTTTGGACGTTTGTGACTTCAAATCTTCGTTTTCGCCTTTTGTCTTCGCACTTATTTATTTAAACAATTACAATGAAAATATAATACAATTACATGTGAAAACCTATTATTTAGGAGGGATATTGCTATGAAATATATGTTCCTTTTTAGCCTTATCAAATATCCCCACACTTGAGCGTTGCTTGTCCTCAAGCAATACAGAACTTGAAATAAAAACATACATGAATCACTTTTTTATTCATCACACTTTGTATATCAGTGATTTTGATATGGTGGTATAAACAATGATAGTAACGATAGAACCATGGTTAAAGGCGGGTGTTTCATCCACAGTTGCCTCGGGTTTAGGTCAACGACACTTGGAATCAAATAGCCGATTTACTTTCGGTTTCCAAAGCAAAGTGCACATTTGAAAGGCGGTTTACAGTCCCACATGACTATGAAAATTTAGATCCGTTAGAAAATTGGATCTTTATGAAAACATTTGATCTTTTGAAAATTCAATCTAGCTTTTACCCTAGACAAGTTTTCCGGAATAACCCTTCACCGGTGTTTGCAAAATATTTTTGTGGGTTGTGTGGGTTTCAGATTTGAAAATTTTAGCTCAACACTTGTGGTTTTGTGTTACCCACTTGCTAACCTTGTGTTAGGAAAGCAACACGTCCAGTTTACTTGTCCCGTATATTACCTTTCGGCAAACTACCGTCCGGTTGTAAAGGAAATCGATGAACAAGAAACTGCTAAGGCAATGTCTAATGACATGCATTTGATTATGGTCCAAAAATGTGTCGGATGCTATTACTATCCTTGGTAGGAGCAATAGTAAAGATCATCCTAAAATTTTTCCGGTCTGGCACAAGGTCCTGTCTTCGACCATGCTATGCAACCACCGTTCTTACAGTTGACACCTGATTTGGTTCAGGTGACCTAATGAATTCCAGGTGAATTCCTAGGATTTTACGTTCAATGGTAATGAACGCATTGAAAATGGGTTTTTAGAAAACAAATCGGTTTTAATTTTGATCAAAATATTTTCTCGTTCAAGCTCGAGTTTAGATATCATCGAATTCCATGAGTTTGTAATTCTCAATCTTTAAGGTCAATCTCAAGGATTGAGTAATATCAGGCTTAAAAGCTGATTTTTGATTTTTAAGGAGATTATCCTTTCTGGGGATCTGATTCATTAGTCTTATCAAGCTAATTTGCACGGTGCCCCCCATTATACGAGATAAATCCTTCTCATGGTTAGGATAAATCTGACCACCTGGCGACCCTGTTTGATGCTGAGGTCCGTGGATTTCCTGCTGATTTTAGAGATGACTTTTCTAGATTTTTCGTCAACCTACAGCTGGTCTGGACGACAAATTCTTGACCTAAATCAAGAAGCGCGTGTCTTTTCCGGAAGACTTTACTTCCTTTTAATGATGGAATTGATTCATCGTTTAGATCCATCTTTCATTACAGTAAATCGGGTAAAACAGTTAATTTAGTCCAAAACAAAAGCACCTGCAATAAACTTTACAGAAACATGTGATAGATAGTTTTAATTGAATAACTTGGTACATTCTCCCCACACTTGGCTTTTTTCATGCTTCTTTTTATATCCAAATAAATAAATTCAAGCGTTTTAGTTGTTTCTCAATTTATGTCCTTTCCGAGGTAACGATAATTTCGGTATTAACACCTAATTTTCATCGTTCATAAATATGTATAAACATGATTTTGAATACATTTATTTGAAAATTTTTAAAATTTTCACAAAATTTGGCAAATAAACTAAGTGCAAACCCGAGAGAATTTATAACCCTTCTCCACACTTAAGATCATGCAATGCCCTCATTTGCATGAAATCAGACTATAATTATAAATTCATGAGGGTGATTAGTGTAAAAAAGTTAAAGATACCATAAAATTGCAGGATGATAGATGGTGCACCTCATCGTTCATTCCTTCTTGTTTTATCACACATATTTTTCTTCAAAAATAGTTGCTTTTCTGAACTGTTTGATAATTTTTGAAAATGCATCTTTTACCCTAACTTATCATGCATTTTTATTAACGAGTTATGCATTAACCCGAACCCCGAATTTAACGTTAAGTGAGATTAGACTTCTCCACACTTAGCTGATGACATGTGAAGTCGGTAGAATAAGTTCCACGAATTAAAATAGTGAGCCAGTTATTTACATCTCGGGTGGTGTATAATATATCAATGGGTTTAAAGTTTAGACTCACCCGATCGTCACTACTTAATTCTTTTTTAAGTGTAGCTTTTAGTAAATGGATATGTCTCTTTTCTGGTTCTTGGTCAAATGGATCGATATACACCGACATACATATTTCTATAGGGTGGACAATTCCTAACATTTCCTTCCTTTTATTCTCAGGATCAAAGTTTTCACCTCTATTACCCAATTGGGTGAAATTCGAGGTGTCATTATCTATTACAGCTCGTAGTTCATTTCCGGTGGATGACTCGTCTATTGAGAATATTGGGTTGGAAGGTTGTGGAATGGTGAAGTTCGGTTTGGCCTCGGGGGTAAAATTTTCAACGTTATCGTATTCCCAAGAGTACCAATTTGTTACCCTTACTTCTTCTTTATCCATTGATGGATCGATGATTTCGTCGGTAGAGGCTAATGTGTCGATATGTTGTGAAATTGGTAAGACTGAATAAAAAGTATCATCGGGATAATTGGTGATTTCGGAGCTCTCGAATTCATCAAAATTAGATGATATGAGATTTTCTTGCACACGACTCCTCAGATCAACAGGTGTGTAATCTGATAGAGTTTCAGCTTGCCGATTTACAAACTCTCTCATTTGTTCATTTTGAGCATCAAGTTCTTCGAGTTTGATTTTCATATAATCTAAAGAATTTTCAGGCACATAATTTTCCTCGTCTTCTGGTTGTTGAGTTTGGATATATTCTTGGAAATAATCCCAATTAGAATTGTATTCCTCATAATCGTTCCATTCAGGTTCCATGGGTGCATAATTTTCCATAGGAACATAATAATAACATTCCCATGTTGAGTGATAATCTCCACAGATTTCACAACCAGTTATTGTTTCGTCATTCGTGATCCAAGATTGACTGATCGAATTGTCATCAACACTCGGTTGAGAGTATTGATTTTGTATTTCATAAAGAGTTTCCAAAATATCTTCGAGACTTTTCATAATGCGCTTATTACCAAATTTTAATTATCCTATAAGTTATAAAAATAGAAAAACTTATATAAGTTGTCCAATTAATAGACTTTTCTGCTTTTGCCCACGTTTCGAACAGCCAAAAGATGCAGCAGGGAGCCAGAACCCTTTAAATCGGATGCTCACAACTCAGCCACTAACAAATCCAACTATTACTACGAAGCAGAAAATTGTCAACGTCCATTAATTTAACCACTTAAATAATTTTTCTTTCCGTTTGAGATATTAGATAAGAAATAGAGAAAATTTCTAAGTCCTAAAAACTAAAGCGTCGAGAAATAAGAAAGAAAAAGAATGCGCGTCAAAAAATGTCGAAAAATAAAAATAAGAAAGTAGCGAGTCGTGACTTAAAAGGCACTAAAATTTTAAAATCGTCGCAAAATTCTAAAGCACCTAAATCTTAGTCTAAAGAAATAGCACTTAAGGGATTTTACGGCAAAGCCTAAGAATCTATACATATAAAATAACTACGGAAAAACTAATTTTAAAACTAATTGCGAACGAAAAATATATAAAATATTACGATTACACTAAATAAAAGGATACAAATTATAAAAAGTGATAAAATTACTTATTTTTATAAAAAATATTATTTTTATATTTTTATTTTTATATTTTATAAAAGTATTAATTTTTTATATATTAAAACTAAATATAATTAATTATAACTAATTAATTTAAAAACTTAAACTAAATAATAATAATAATAAAGTAATTAGGGTTAAATAATAATAATAATTAATAATACCTCGTAATTAATGCGAAATAGGGTTTCTGGTCAGGCTGGTCAGGGCGGCTCCGCGAGTCGTGGAGTTTTAAGCCTGCAAACTCCGCGAGTCGTGGAGTTTGAAAAAAAACGTTTTTTTTTTTAAATTTTATATTGTTTTTCTAAAAATATATAAAAATATATTTATACAAAAATAAATTAAAAATATAGCTTTTCGCCGAGTCCCCGGCAGCGGCGCCAAAAACTTGATGTGGTAGCGTGGGGGTACGTGATAGTACTATATTTTACTATGAAATACGTTACAAATTACACAAGTTTTAATTATTTATTTACAAATGGGATATACCTAAACCTTGCTACAACACTATAGGCAGTGTACCTAATCGTATAGTAGTATAGTTTTTAGTAAGTCCGGTTCGTTCCACAGGGAGCGGGCTTATTGCACACTATATTTTTAAACAACTATATTTGTACAAAATATATATAATTATATATAATAATATATAAAAGGGGGTTTACCGTTTAATGACCGGTTTGTCGATTTATATTTTAAGCGAAGCGTATAGTAAATGACGATATTTAAATAACAATATAAAATAAATAACAATAATTAAAATGACAATAAATAAAAGTACGAGGAAAAATGAAATAAAATATATTATGCTTATTTAAACTTCCGTAACCATGATGGTTGACGTGTTGATTTTAGTTTTATGCCCATGGGTTAATTGTCCTTTGTCCTGGATTATTTAATATGTCCGTCTGGTTTTTGTCCATAACAGTCCATCGGTCATAAATTTAAAGTGCGAGTGTCCTCGTCAAATTATCCTTATACCCGAAGTCAAATATTCCAACTAATTGGGGACTTAAACTGTAACAAGTTTTTAATATTTTGTTTAATAATTACACCAGGATATCGACTGCGTGTAACTCAAGGTTTTAATACTTTGTTATCAATTATGCCAAGTGTCCTTGTACATAATTTCACCCCTGTTTTAATAATTCCATAGACTATTAATCCATTCCCGTGTCCGGTTAAATGAACGATTATTCGTACATATAAATATCCCACCCATCGTGTCCGATCGAGTGTATATGGTTATTTATAGGTACGTTCAATTGTAAATCTTTATATTAAAATTAACAAACTATCATTTAGTTAAATAAATATAAAGCCCATTACTAGCCCATAGTCTAATTTCCACAAGTGTCGTTCTTTTGTCCAAACCCCAATTATGGTACAAAGCCCAATTACCCCGTCTTTAATATTTAGCCCAACATCATGATTACTTCGGCTCAAATAAGCATAATAATAACTTAAGCACGAGACATTAATTTAAAAAGGAGAACATAGCTTACATTGATTATTTATCGCGTAGTGGTACACGGACAGAATTTCGACTTCAAAAACCCGTAAAAATAACTTTTACATAACCCGAACTAATCTAATATAACACTAATCTATACTATATATATATATATATATATATATATATATATATATATATATATATATATATATATATATATATATATATATATATATATATATATATATATATATATATATATATATTATATATATTTATTTATTTATTATCTTACGGAGTATATTATTATTATTTTTTATTTTTTATCGAACGAATGCATGGCCTTTTATAGGCATTTTGATTTCTGACAGCTCCGCGAGTCGTGGAGTTTTTGGCCTTCAAACTCCGCGAGTCGTGGAGTTTGAAAATCCAGCTCAGAATCCTTTGTCTCATAGCTTGTCGACATGATTATATATATATTTATAATATATAAATAATTTATATAATTATTTATATATTATATTTTATTCTTGTGCATAGTTGACTCATAATTTTTGGTCCATTGCGTCAGGCGTTGATAGTTGACTCATGTCCCGGTTCCGGATTTTCGAACGTCCTTGCGTACAATTTAATATCTTGTACTTTGCGTTTTGTAACTTGTACTCTTGTCATTTTTAGACGTTTTTCATCAATAAATTGAACCTTTTGAATTGTATCATGAACATTTGAGCTTTTTGGACGTTTGTGTCTTCAAATCTTCGTTTTCGCCTTTTGTCTTCGCACTTATTTATTTAAACAATTACAATGAAAATATAATACAATTACATATGAAAACCTATTATTTAGGAGGGATATTGCTATGAAATATATGTTCCTTTTTAGCCTTATCAATGGGTTTGCCTAGGTCTCTATTTATAGGGAGGATAGGATTATTCTAGAATTAGGGTTTAATAAGGATTTACTTAGGGAACAAGTTGGCTTGGAAAAGGGGTCTGGGAGGGTGTCTTGGTAAAAAATTGTAGGGGTAAAAGGGTAATTTTACCCTCCCTAAAATCGGCTAGGGTTTTAGGGTTAGGGTTTAACATTTTTCACTTTAAACCTTGCACTTTAATTTAGCTTAAATGGTTCCTTAATTATTCATGTTTAATTATTTTTAATACACAAGTTTTAAAGTTATTTATTTATTCAAAAAAATTTATTAACTTATTATTTTTATTAACTTGTCGATTAATGTACAAAGTTAATTATTATATTTTATAATTATTAACGCTTAACAATTATCGATTAAAGTTTAATTATTAAGGTTGATTATTTTGTTGGGCATTTAATAAGGAAAAGTATAGAATGGAAAAATGAGGGTCGTTATAGTACCTCTCCGTTATTGAAAACTTCGTCCCGAAGTTTTTAGGTAGTTTCCTCGTTTGCATCAGCAGTTGAGAAGAGATGGGGATACTTCCGTTTCATATGGTCTTTGCGCTCCCAGGTATATTCGGGGCCTCTACGCGAATTCCAACGGACTTTAACGATATGTATGTTGCTTTTACGTGTTTGTTTGACCTCTCCTTCCATGATTTCTATAGGTTCTTCAACGAAGTGCATTTGCTCATCAATGCGGACATCATCCAGAGGAATAACAAGTGTGTCATCAACTAGACACCGTTTAAGATTTGAGACATGAAACACATCATGTACTTGACTGAGTTCGATTGATAGTTCTAATCGGTATGCCACGGGACCGACTCTTTCAGTGATTGTGAACGGTCCAACATATCGTGGACTGAGTTTACTTCGTTTACTGAAGCGGACAACACCTTTTCAAGGGGATACTTTCAACATGACTTTATCTCCAACTTGGTATTCGATGTCTTTTCATTTTCTATCGGCATAGCTCTTTTGTCGGCTACGGACAGTTTCTAAACGTTGTTTAATCTGAACGATCTTTTCGGTAGTTTCGTGAATGATTTCAGGACCAGTTAAATGTCTGTCCTCAAGTTCATCTCAACACAAAGGGGATCTACACTTCCGTCCATATAAAGCTTCAAAAGGTGCAGCTTTAATGCTGGAGTGATAACTGTTGTTGTAAGAAAATTCAACCAAAGGTAGATGTTTATCCCATCCTTTTCCGAAATCGATTGCACAAGCACGTAGCATATCTTCCATGGTTTGAATAGTCCGTTCACTTTGACCATCTGTTTGAGGATGATAAGCTGTACTCATGTCGAGTTGAGTTCCAAGAGCAGATTGTAAAGTTTTCCAGAATCTAGAAACAAATCGACTGTCGCGATCAGAAATAATCGAGATAGGAACACCATGACGTGAGACGATTTCCTTAATATAAAGTTGTGCTAATATCTCCATCTTGTCAGTTTCCTTGATCAGTATGAAATGTGCAGATTTAGTAAGACGATCAACTACGACCCAAATAGTATCGTTACCGTTCGAAGTCTTAGGTAACTTAGTAACGAAGTCCATAGTGATGCACTCCCACTTCCACTGCGGAATATCGGGTTGTGTCAACAGACCATAAGGCTTTTGATGTTCGGCCTTGACCTTCAAACAAGTAAGACACTTACTAACATAAGTAGCAATGTCGGCTTTCATGTTAGGCCACCAGTAGAATTGCTTCACATCGTGATACATTTTACTGGAACTAGGATGAATAGAATATCTAGTCTTATGTGCTTCATCCAAGACTAGTTCACGAAGATTACCGAAACGAGGAACCCAAATTCTGTTGCCAAAGTACCGTGTACCATTAGCTTTCACTTGAAGTTGGTTCTCAAAACCAATAGGCCCTTCACCTTCGATAAGTGTCGGTTTGATAGCTTCCAATTGAGCTTCACAGATTCGTGATATAAGATTCGATTTGATTTTTAGATTTAGAGCATGAACACATTTAACATCGTCTTTCCGACTAAGGGCATCGGCAACTACATTCGCCTTACCGGGATGATATTTCAGCTCACAGTGATAATCATTCAAAGTCTTGAGCCATCGACTTTGCCTCATATTCAACTGTTTCTGATCAAAGATTTGTCGAAGACTTTTATGGTCAGTGTACACCGTAAAGTGAGTACCATATAAATAATGCCTCCATATCTTTAATGCAAATACCACAGCACCTAACTCAATGTCATGTGTGGTATAGTTCTCTTCGTGTTTCTTCAACTGCCTAGATGCGTAGGCAATAACCTTTTCTCGTTGCATCAAAACACAACCAAAGCCTTGCTTCGAAGCATCGCAGTAAACAACAAAGTCGTCAGTACCTTCAGGTAAAGATAGAATCGGGGCTGTGGTCAATTTCTCCTTCAGAATCTTGAAAGCAGATTCCTGTTCTTCGGACCACTCAAATTTCTTCCCTTTTTGAGTTAGCTTCGTAAGAGGTTTAGCAATAAGAGAAAAATCTTTTCTGAACCTTCGATAGTAACCGGAAAGTCCCAAAAATTAGCGAATATGCTTCGCAGTCTTTGGTATCTCACAGTTCTGAATAGCATTAATCTTGGCTGGATCGACATGTATCCCGTCTTTATCAACAACATGTCTAAGGAATTGTACGGTTTTGAGCCAAAACTCGCACTTAAAAAATTTAGCATAGAGCTGTTCCTTTCTTAAGAGTTCAAGAATCATACGCAAATGTTGCTCATGTTCTTTCTCACTCTTGGAATAGATCAAGATATCGTCAATGAATACGATAAGGAATTTATCGAGGTAAGGCTTGCAGACACGATTCATAAGATCCATGAATACAGCAGGATAATTGGTCAAACCAAAAGGCATGACATAGAATTCATAATGTCCATATCGAGTACAAAAAGCAGTCTTAGGAATATCGGATTCCTTGACTTGGAGTTGGTGATAACCAGATCTTAAATCAATCTTTGAATAGACGCTTGACCCTTGAAGTTGGTCAAATAGATCATCGATACGTGGCAACGGATAACGGTTCTTGATAGTAAGCTTGTTAAGTTCGCGATAATCAATACACATCCTTAACGTACCATCCTTCTTCTTAACAAACAGAATAGGAGCTCCCCACGGGGACGAGCTTGGACGAATAAAACCTTTATCCAATAGTTCTTGGAGCTGGTTGGATAATTCCTTCATCTCGGAGGGCGCTAAACGATACGGAGCTTTAGCAATAGAAGCAGCACCGGGAGGTAAATCAATTTGAAATTCAACTTGTCGAGGAGGTGGAAGACCAGGAAGATCTTCGGGAAACACATCGGGAAAGTCTTTAACCACTGGTACATCTTCAATACGCTTTTCCTTCGATTCAATCATCTTAACGTGGGCTAGAATAGGTGGATAACCTTTCATAAGGTATTTGCGAGTTTTAATACATGAGATGATGTTGAGATTGGAACCACTCTTTTCACCTTGGATGATGAGAGTCTCTCCATTTCCCAATGGAACATTAACAGTTTTATCGTAACACATGATAGCAGCATGTAATGGACGTAACCAATCCATTCCAACTACGACGTCAAAACTTCCGAGCTCGACCGGCAAAAGGTCTATCTAAATTCCTTATCGGCTAAGATTAAGTTGCAGTTTTTATAGATTTTATCGACTTGCATGACTTTTCCATTGGCTACTTCTACTAATCTTTTTGTTTCTAAGGGTTGAGGCTTTTCACTAAATAGGGTACAAAAATCACTAGACACATAACTTCTGTCAGCACCAGTATCGAATAAAATAGTTGCATAACAATTATTGACAAGATACGTACCCGTGATGACCTCATCCTCATCTCGGGCTTCAGCAGCAGTAATAACAAACGCACGACCCTTCACAGCAGTAGCATTAGCTCAGGTAGCAGGATTATCCTTCTTCTTAGGACAATTTAGACTAATGTGTCCCTTCTCTCCACAAGTATAGCAAGTAGGAGGATCTTTGGCTGGAACAATAGCCTTATCCTTTGGAGGAGTCTTACATGTCTTAGCAACGTGTCCCACTTTCTTACACAACGAACAAACAGCAGTACACTGCCCCGGGTGATGCCTCTCACAACGAATACAGAAAGGATAGGAACCCTTATAATTTGACTTTGTACCATCAGCAGGCTTCATACTAACATTCTGAGTCAAACCTTGAGATGGCTCAAACTTCCTCTTACCATCATTACCCTTAGTTTCAACCTGCTTATTAGCCGACGCTCTCCTTCTCTTGGCTAACATCAGATTTTGTGCCATGAGAATCACAGCATCAAGAGTAACCTTCTCGACAGCTATAACATTCCATTGAACATCCTCGGGAAGACCTTCAATATACCGCTCAATTCTTCTAGCTTCGGTAGGAAACATTTCAGGACATAGAGTAGAAAGTTCCAGATAACGATTGGTGTAGTTCTCAATATCAGTACCCTTGACCTTGAGTTCCCAGAACTCAGCTTCAAGTTTCTGAACTTGACTCCTTGGGCAAAATTTATTAATCATCATGCTTTTGAGTTCGTCCCATGGAATTGCATTAGCATTATCAATTCCTACGGACTTGGCATGAGCAGACCACCAAGTTAAAGCATTACCACCCAGTGAGCTAGTGGCATACTTTACTCGATCGTCATCACCACAGTTGCAAATACGGAAAATAGATTCCATCTTCTCGAACCAGCGAACTAGTTCGACAGCTTCTTCATTTCCTTTGAACGCGGGAGGGTGACAATTTGAGAAATCCTTGTAGGAACAAGGTTTTGGTTGTGGATTAACATTATTAGCTTGGGCATTTCCTTGTGCGGCAGTGAGTAACTGTTGGAATTGCTCGGTAGTTAAAACGATATTGTTAACAGTAGGTGCAGCTGGACGAACCATGATGTCGCTACATAAGTGAACATAAGTCGAATAAGTTAACAAATTATAGGATTGAGCAATTACAAGTATGAATAAGATAAAGTATTGATATCACATGATATATATAAAACACTTTATATTATTAAGGAACGAAGCATTAAATAAGCCTTTTTAATACACGATTCAGAAATAGAAATAGTTTTAAGGCATAGCCTTTACATAGATAGAAAATGGAAAAATAACTAAAGAATATTAAGATTGAAATAGTCTTCATGTCTCTTCTTCTCTTCCTCAAACTGCTTCATCACTTTTTCCATGTTATCCTTCACAAGTTTCTCTAGCCTTTCGGTTTGAGATTCTAGGGACTCTTTGATAAACTTATCATATCACTCGTTCTTTCCTTTTTGCTTTTCGTAGAGGTACTCGAGATTGTCATAAAGGTTGGTAACACGACTGTTAACGGCATTGGTATCGTATTCCCTTAAGGCAAGTTGTTTGTCGACTCGGCTTCTCTCCATTTTCATTCAGAAGTCAACATCCTCCTGGAGATGAGCAAGTGATTGCTTCCCCCAACGAGTGTTGCGTTATTCCTCGCACCTTAGCAGCATTAACTCTTTTCTTAGTTTGACGTTTTCTTTCATAAGTTTCTCCATTCGAAGCTCCACTCTTGCCATGTGGCGAAGCAGACCTCCAATGTTTCTCTCAGTATCATTTCGTAGGCTCATGATTTCATACTTAGGACCATCATAAAAAGGAGATTGGGCTCTCTTCCTTGATGAACCGACTTCTTCATGACGTTTTCCTTTATCCTCGATTCTCAGAGTTGGATAATATTGAGGAGACCTTTGGGAATTTCGCAGAGTATTTGGGCTATAGTTTGGTGAAGCAGGACTGTAAGAAGGACTTCGAACAGGTCTTGATGTTACAGAGTGTCCAACACCTACTTTGGTAGTAGGGTTGTGAGTTGCCTTGTTGGGCTTGTTAACGCTTGAGCTTGACATCCTATCATTAGGAAAGAGACTTTGATTAGAATCTTTTAGTCAAGTTTAGGAAAGCATAAATGTTAAAATTATAGGGCAATCCTAAGTGCTTTAAAGTCTAAGGCAGGAAAGGTTATAGTTTCCTATATTGCTAAGGCACCCTAGCTAACAAATAAGGCACACATAAAAATGCAATCATGGTTCTCTATAACAGCCTGGTTATGCTCTGATACCAATCTATCACACCCCCAGTTAGGGTCTGGGCGAAATGTGACTTAATATCAAAATATACCAACATATTATAATAAACGAGAACAATACTAAATGATAAAATTAACTTTAATGAGTACGCAGCGGAAAATGAAATGTCGTTACAAAGGAATAAGTAAATGTTTAAATGCAATAGTAATAAATGCGATATCTCTTGATCCTATGTCCAAGTAGCATCACATAAGCAGTAGTTAAGAAAGCTTGAATCAAACGGCACCTGAGACAAAACATGCTAAAGTGTCAACCAAAAAGGTTGAGTGAAGTTCATAGGTTTAACAAAAGTTTGACTGTTGTTTTAGACCACAAGATTTAGTTGTAAAGTTGATCTCACGCAGGATCAAAAAGTTATGCCAATGCGTGATATTTAGACTAAACGTTCAAGTTTGCCCCAAGACAAGTTATCGTTTATACTTGTCGGTTTAATTTCATTATTAAGTAATACAAAGACTTAGTCAAATGTATCGGGTACGTTACTCCCGATAGGCCTACCCCCAATAATTAAGCATGCAAGCAGCAATTAAAAATATCACTGTAGGGACTTAGTCGGACATAGTCGGGTATAGCATAGTTTTAGCAGTTGGTACTTGTGTCTAAATTGTAAAATGTAAAAACAGCATGTGTCTCACCCCAAGAAAAGTAAAAGTAAATAAATTGCGCAATAGTAAGTGGGGCTATGAATTCACCTTAGTAAGTAGAGAGAGAGCTAGTTATTCCTCGGAATAGAAAGTTGGATGAGTGAGCAGAAAAGTCAACCTATTGACATTTAAGAGTAGTAAGTGTTTTTGCCCATGTTTAAATAAATGTTTAAGTATGATAGTGTTTTAAGTATAGTTCGTTTTCCTTTTCTATTAAGTTTCTATTTTTAGAAAGTTTCCACTTTTAGTAGGTTTCTTATCTTAGTAAGTTTCTATAACTAGAAAGTTTCTACTTTAAGAGTGTTTTCCATTTTAGGATACTTGTCGTATTAGATAAGCTTCCAATCACCCCTTTCCCTTCGAATGGCCATTTCAGATCTAGGGGCTTGAGCTATAGGACCCTTTAAATCAGAAAATCCAAACCCTTCCGACTAGAGTTTCGTAGAAACCATTCGTCAAGAAAGTTCGAAGATCTATACATCTCTAATACATATCCCAAAATGTTTTTATGTGTTATAATATAAGTAGTAGGTTATAGGTGTTAGTAATAGTAATAGTGTATACATGTTAATTAATAGTATAAGTAGTATTAGGGTTTCATTATTTAGGGTTAGTTAATTAAAGTAACATTTAATAACTAAGGTTTAGTAATTAATGTCCTAGGGTTTAATAATTTAGGGTTTAGTAAATTAGGTTTTATTTAATGTAGTAATGATTAGGTAATAATTAGGGTTTTAATAATTAAAGTGGTATGAAATAATTAGGGTTAAGTTTAATGAATTAGGGTTTAATAATTAATTAGGTTTAGGGTTTAAGTAATTAGGGTTTAGTATATATATATATGTATATTTTCGTGTATATATATATATATATATATGTATATAAAAAATATATTTTTGACATGTATATATGTATATGTGTCGATATGTATATATATGTAGGTTTATTTTGTTTCCTTAATTAACCATAACAAATCTTCCATGTAATAATCTAGGGTTTTAAGATCAAAGTTTCCCTTCTTTTTTTCTAGTCGACATGCATACATACATATATAGGTTTATATTTTTTTTACATGTATAGATCTAGGTGTTTATGTATTTACTTATGTATAACAAGTTTATAATATGAATATGAATTAACAAAGATCAAAGTTTATGTAAATAGTTTAGGGTTTATGTTATACTTTTGAAGATTCGAAGACGACTAACGAAGAAAAGATGAACACGATGAAGATTGAAGATTAAAGCCTTGAGAAACTTGAAGAACACCTTGAAGATTCATGAAGAACACGAAGAACGCGAAGAACACTTGAAGATCACCTTGAAGATTGATGGGGATTTCGATGGAGGGTGGTGGTATTTTCAGTTTTGGGCCGAAAATAAGAGAGAGAGGGAGAGATTTGGGAGAGAGTTGTAATTGTGATTTGGTACATAGAATGGGTTAGCCTAGTTCTCTATTTATAGGGAGGATAGGATTATTCTAGAATTAGGGTTTAATAAGGAATTACTTAGGGAACAAGTTGGCTTGGAAAAGGGGTCATGGGAGGGTGTCTTGGCCAAAAATTTTAGGGGTAAAAGGGTAATTTTACCCTCCCTAAAATCGGCTAGGGTTTTAGGGTTAGGGTTTAACATTTTTCACTTTAAACCTTGCACTTTAATTTAGCTTAAATGGTTCCTTAATTATCTAAGTTTAATTATTTTTAATACACAAGTTTTAAAGTTATTTATTTATTCACAAAAGTTTATTAACTTATTATTTTTATTAAATTGTCGATTAATGTACAAAGTTAATTATTATATTTTATAATTATTAACGCTTAACAATTATCGATTAAAGTTTAATTATTAAGGTTAATTATTTTGTTGGGCATTTAATAAGGAAAAGTATAGAATGGAAAAATGAGGGTCGTTATAATTGGTATCTGTACCATAGGCGCGAATCCTATTGATAGATCTATCGGGTTTAACAACCCCATCCGGGCTAGTCGCGCTAGCAGTCAACGGATGTTTAGTACTTCGAGGGTATTTATCGCACTTGATTCGGTGCTCTATAGACATCAGGGGTATTCATTATTATATTATTATCGTTAAGGCTTGTTACCAGGTGCCCATGGTTGTAGAATCTTTTTATTACACTGCGGTGTAAGGATAATTATGGAAACTGAAATCTTGTGATCTATTACTATTATCAAAATCATTGTTTATGATAAATCTATGAACTCACCAACCTTTTGGTTGACACTTTTTAGCATGTTTATTCTCAGGTAATTTTTGCTTCCGCTGTATAACTTTGTTGTTACATAGAAGTCAAGCCAAGCACTGGGACCAGAGTTAACATCGCCGTTAATGGATTTTGACGGGGTGTTAAAGTTCGTATCAGAGCGTTGGTCTTAGCGAACCAGAATTTGCATTAGTGTGTCTAACCAGTAGTTGTTAGGATGCGTTAGTGAGTTTGGACTTTGACCGCACGTGTTTATTTTAAATTTTACTTATCATTTCTTGCCGGAAAATTTTAACTTATTTTAAGTCAATTCTCTATATGATTGAATGTTTTCGACTCGATAAGCAAACTTGTTATTATGAGTCTCAAAATTTTGAAAGGTTTTATGAAGTCATTTTATGTGACTAAATTATATTCTAATATTCGTATATTATTTATTAAATAAAAAGATGTGACTATGTGTTTGTACGTTCCTACGTATAACGTTTTTATCGTCTCGGTTTCCAAACCAATGATTAGACTTTCGAGATTTCGAAATCCGAATTATTTTAATACGATATTCCGATGTCGTATGAGTTAATAAAATATTCCTATGTTTTATTTCTTGAATTATTATTTTTCTCACGTATTTAATTTGCGTTGCGGTATTTTTCTCGAATCGCGTTCGTTTAATTGTTAGGGCCAATTTATAAAAACCAAATTTTGATGAGTGGGTCATCTAGGACATGTTGGCTGAAATTTTCTTAGATAACCCAGATTTATAGGGTGCATTAAAGTCTAGTCTACAGCCTGACGTATAGCTTTAGAACATTATTACTTGCATCATACATATACATATCTTTTATTTTGTCACTCCGGGAGGAACTCCCATTGTGATTTACAATATTCTATAACTCACGCGCATTATCTTTATAAGATCACCTCGGTTGGTGAAACCGAGGGATGTCACTCATGATTTCTGAAATTCTTGACATTCCTATATCATCTATCCTGGTTTTGTGTATTACGTATGTACTACATGAAATGTCATCCCTGATTTTTAAAACTTCTATGTTTGTTACTACTCATACTCATACGTATATAACCTCCTTGTTATATCACGTACCTATGTGCCCTTATGCCTTTGTGCATTGGTTTTCGAACCGGAAAATGTCATAAAGATTCTCGATAACTCAAGGACACTATAATGTCATCACGATTCATATTCATTACTTTTAAATTTTGTTTTCTCGTTATTTTTTATCGTTGAACTTTCTTGACGGGTGGCGTCTACGAAACTCTAGAATGGAAGGGTTTGGATTACCGATTTAAAAGATCCTATAGCTCAAGCCCCTAGACCTGAATAGGCCATTACGAATTGAAAGTCTTTAATCGAAAGATTATCTGATTGCATATTTATCATTTCTTTATCTCGACAAGTCATACTGCAATTATTGCATAAATGGAGTATAGACAAATCATATCTTATCATATCAATCCCAATAGACTTTGTCTAACACTTTTCCTAAATTTCCTCAATAAATTATGGAATCTTTTTGCTATATATACGTATTCAAGGAGACAAATATATCATTCAATATTCAACACTCATCTCATATCAAACCCTATTCCAAACACATAATATAGATTTCTCACTTGATTCCTCGAGCTCCACAGGCAGTGTAACCGGAACAAATGAACTAATTAGTCATCATCAATTCTGGATGAATTAAGGATGAGTTCGTAGTCTACTTAATCAATGGAGACAAGAAGAAGGTGATCCCTTCCACCAACCGATTTCACCACTTGGCGAAGAACCTAAAGCACTTACCGGCGAACCAATCAGGAACACCATTTTCACCCTCATTTCCAAAATATTCCGTCACGATTATATAATATCAAAAATTCTAGATCTTATTCATCCACTCGTCCGAACCGCCAATCATCCCAGTTTAATAGAAGAAGTCAACGAGCTTCGCGCTCGAGTGGTGGCTCTGGAGAATATGGTGCAATATCTACGAGCGTCAGCAGCACCAGTAGCATAACCAGCACCACCAGTACCTGCAGTACCGCCAACATCACCAGCACCGCAAACACTGAAAGCACCAGCAGCATCACAAGCTCTGCAAACTCCGAAATTACTGAAGACAGCAACACCACAGCCACCAAGAAATATTAGTAATAATGAGTTAAGATGTATTGACTCATTCTTCCTGAAGAATTATATATGTATACTTATATATATATATATATATATATATATATATATATATATATATATATATATATATATATATATATATATATATATATATATATATATATATATATATATATGGTTTGGAACAATAATAAATCTTTTCGTACTAAGCTATTACGTGTGAATCTTAACTAGTATGTACTACTTGGTTAGTTCATACCACTAATATGCTATGATATACATCCTTCGTTAATGACTTAACCATAGTTAACTACAATCTCTGTTTTAACTCAATGAATACCATTTCAAAATAAATCAAGTGTATTATTCAAATACATGTTTGATTGTATACTTTCATTTTCGATATACTCGAAACTTTCTAGAAAACATCATTCGTGCCTTGCGAATTTCACAAGAATTCCACGAGCACCAACAACATGTACCTAGGAATATTAATAACAATGAACGATGAAGTATTGATTCATAACTTCATTAAAGAAATATTCTGCGCCGATTATGTAACCTCTCAAGTTTTGAAGATTATTTATTCTCGTTCCAACCGCAAATCAAAGGAGTTTAATATTATATTAACTCATTGAATCTATATCTGAAGAATACATATATGAACGTATATCTTCATAAAGATTATAATTAAAATTCTTTTATACAAACTGTTGATGGTGAAAATATTTTAACGGGTAGGTAATACCCAAGAAATATTTAGATTTTACATTAATATGTTACACTGTACATTCTTCAATTCTGATTCAACAGTCATTAACTATACCACTTACATCCATAGATATAGCTGCTCACCAAAGAACAATCATTTCATACAAATCCAATTACATATAACAGATGACATCACTCTTAGATTCCTACGTTTTTCAAAGCTATACTTTGACTTCAAAACTGTGCTAGAACATCACCTCTATTCATAAAACTTAGAAAAATATTCATGTCGTTCAAAATTCTAGAACATTATATGTATCTTGACGATTACCATCTGCGTTTAAACTCTTCAAAAATTCTTGAACACACCCCAGATGGATAACCAACGATTCAGATATGTTAACGTTGTAAATGCAGAGGAAACAGCAAAATTGTAGATGGTCTAAATGGCCAAAAGTTTGATAATAAAGAATGGAATGTTAGGAACGCTCGATAGAAAATTTGGTACTGAAAAACGGATTGAGCTAACCATGAAGGAGACCAAGGACAAATACAAGGACTAAACCCTATATTCAAAGAATCCAGGTAATTCTGGATCCGATGAAATCTTTAGAGAATATCTTGCTCCGAAGTCATGTTAAAATCTTGCGGAAAATTTTTCTTCATCAACTTTCGAACTTAGAAATTCCAAAATATCATCATAAATATCTTCGATATTTCTGAAGATATTTTCATAAATATTCTCGTCCGAAATTATATATCTCTTCGTTCTATCTGTATTACATTATAATAGAAACTTCTGTAAAACCTAAGTATAAATTATGAATGAATTTTGGAGAAGTGTTGGGAATTGAAGCATGAGTTAGTATAATATAATGACGTCGGGCCAACGTGATTATATTACAGTAAGTCATGCTGAGTTTCTAATGGAACGTGATAAAGGTTCATAGATCATACCCTCATCATTAACCACGTTACATAACTCTTTCATTCTATTTAACCTCTAAACATATCAAGAAAATATTTTTCTTGATGATTCGGTCTTTTCCGGATATTCTGGTAATTTGACAAATCAAATCGTGCTATTACCTTTCCTTCTGCTTTGTATGTTATGATCATTCGAAACTCCATACCTACGAATTCTGGACCATTACTCGCTTTACTTAAAGTCGAGAAGAGAAAACAAGAGCATAGAGCTCCGACATATAAGGAAAAATATAAAGCCTGATAACAACACGGAAATTACAAATCGTGTATATCAGTATGTATTGCAACGTAAAGACACAGGAGAATTAAAAACATTATAACCCCAAGGGAATAGTAGAAGAAAACAAATTCCTCTGGTGGTAAATGAAAAAGAAGAATGACTGTATATATGGTCAATATAATAACAAGGATCAGAACTGGATTAAGCATTTCCTAAATCTTTTGGAAGTACGAATTGAGGAAGAAAGTATAGAAGTGGTGAAGATAATGAAACGGAAGAAGCTAATTTATAACGAAATTCCAGACACAACAATCGATGCAATTCACCGCATTTAATCAAAGAAAATCCTAATTTCCTTAATTACCGGAGAATCAAATCTTATAGATTATGAAGATTTCTTTAAATCCCTTGGATTCCAGAAATCAACCGTGACTAAGTCAAAAGTCAAGGCGAATCTTTATTTCCTCATTTCAATCTTTTACGATAGCTTCGTTTATACTCTTCCTATAATCGAATCCTTTTATCCATATTATTCAAAGGTAATAAAACTCTATTTATCAACTCATATTCGTCATGAAATTTTTTTTATTGTTAGCCACGATGACCACAATCAAATTTCGGGACGAAATTTCTTTTAACGGGTAGGTACTGTAATGACCCGGAAAATTTCATCTTATTTTTAACTTAGATGATTTCATAAATTCAGACATGATAATCAAAGTCAGTTAAACTGAATCTCAAAATTTTTGAACTGTGTTCATAAATTTCATTTAACCTCGACTAATTCCGACGATTCACAAACTATTATTTGTAAATAATTATGTATTAATATTAAATTGCTATATTAATATTATTATTATCACTCATCATTATCATTTACAATTATTATTACCTTCATTATTATTATAAATCTTAACATTTATATCAATATTATTATTTTCAATAATAATATATTGATATGAAATTTGATACACATAATTAATTTTATTATATTAATATTACTATCAATATTAATAATATTAGTATCATTATTATTATGATTGAGAATTAAATTATTATTATTATCATTAATACTAATATTATTATCATTAATATTAATATTATTATCATTTTTATAATTATCATTATCACTATTATTATGATCTTTATCTATTATTATTATTATTATTATTGTTAATGATATTATTATTAATATTATTATAAAATATATCATTATTCCTATTATTTACATTATTATTATTTTTATCAATAATATTAGAAGTATTAGTATTATTATTATTAATATATTTATTATTAATATTAAAATTATAATGTAGATAATAAAATTAGGTATTAGGTAATCTACTTTTTATTTTTTTTTTATTTTCTTTATAGAACGTGACCTGCATTATTTGATCCACATCTGGCTTTTAATTTTTTTAGAGATCGTGATTCAGCTTATATTTTTATCCATCATGATATCTGATTCCATTTTTTTATTATCTGCCTTTTTTTTTCTCTTCGTGACTACCTTTTCTGATTGATCGTGATCCATTTTTTATTCTCTACTGGTTTTGATTTTGTAATTTATCGATCATATCATTATCAATAGCTCCATTATAAGTACAATCAATTCATTCAGTTACTTACAGCAATTCAATTTTTTTTCTTTTCGTATATCTCTGTTCTTGGGTAATTTTTCAAAATATTCGAAACCAAATTGAATTTCAAAATCCTTAAATGTAGAGTTGTTAGGAATCCTCTAAACAATCTTTGTCCAAAATTTGAAGTTCCAATTCGTTGTATTAATCACGAATTTTTGAGTCAAAGTTTCAAAATTTAAAAGTCAACAATTGTTCTTCAATTAAATTCGAGTTCTCTGTTGTAAATCAAGTCCAAATGATGATTGAGATAGTTTCTAGGAACGATTTGCAACACATTTTGTGTTGTAATGTTTATCTAAAACGTTCTAAAAATCAAAAAGCAAGATTTTTTTTTCTTTTTCTTCGACGACAGCAGCATCAACAATTCACTTATTTTTTTTTTACTTTTTTTTTTGTTAAACTGAATTCACAATACAAGTATTTACGTTTATTACTAAATCCTAAAATCGATTTTATAGTTATTGTTACGATTAATTGGGTGTATGGGTTTTGAAACTCACGAAGAAGAAGTAGAAACAGAAAAACGTGTTAAGTGGTTTTGGTTAGTAGATTATGACAGAAAAGCAGAAGTGGTGGAGTGGTTTGATTTTGTGTCGGGTTAGCGAGAGGTCGCAGGTTCGAGTCCTGTCTTGGGCATTTTTTTAGAAAAGGCTTAACAAGGTAGTTCTTATTTATTATTATTATTATTATTATTATTATTATTATTATTATTATTATTATTATTATTATTATTATTATTATTATTATTATTATTATTACTAGTATTATTATTTAAGGTTTGTTATTATTATAGTTATTATTATTAATAATAAGTATTACTATTATTATTAATATTAACATGATCATTAAAATATCTATTAAAACTATAATTATTATTAAACTTACCATTATTATTAAAAATATCATTTTTGCTAAAACTATCATTTTTACTTTTTTAATTATTAGTAAAACTATCATTTGTATTAAAATTACTATTATTACCATTATTATTATAATTATTATTAAATCATTATTATCGAAACTATCATTTTTACTAATAAATATTTTGTACATCGAATACACTTATTTCATATACTACAATTATATTTCATATAATTATATATCAAACATATTAACATTTTTATATAAATATTCATATATAACAAACTAGGTATTTTTAATATAATACTAAACCAAATATGAATTAGTATAACTATATAAATATTAATCATTTTAAAAATATATACACCAATCAAATATATATGATATATAAAATAAGTTAGAATATATAAACTTATTCGATTACGAGTATATGTGTTAATATATATACTTGATATAGGTTCGTGAATACGAGGTCAACTCTGCACTTGTTCAGTGCCGTCATACGCATAATTACTACAAACTATCGTATCGTATCGTGAGTTTTCATAGCTCCCTTTTTATATATATTTTTGGGCTTAGAATACATGCAATGTTTTATATCTGTTTTACAAAATAAATACAAGTATTAAACTTAATTCTACGTGGGTTAGAATCACAAATATTCCCCTAGCTTGGTAACGTAATCTATTGGTCTCTGTACCATAGGCGCGAATCCTATTGATAGATCTATCGGGTTTGACAACCCCATCCGGGCTAGTCGCGCTAGCAGTCAACGGATGTTTAGTACTTCGAGGGTATTTATCGCACTTGATTCGGTTCTCTATAGACATCAGGGGTATTCATTATTATATTATTATCGTTAAGGCTTGTTACCAGGTGCCCATGGTTGTAGAATCTTTTTATTACACTGCGGTGTAAGGATAATTATGGAAACTGAAATCTTGTGATCTATTACTATTATCAAAATCATTGTTTATGATAAATCTTTGAACTCACCAACATTTTGGTTGACACTTTTTAGCATGTTTATTCTCAGGTACTTTTTGCTTCCGCTGTATAACTTTGCTGTTACATAGAAGTCAAGCCAAGCACTGTGACCAGAGTTAACATCGTCGTTAATGAATTTTGACGGGGTGTTAAAATTTGTGACATTTGTTTGCGTTTTTAAGTATATGTATCTGATAATGCTAAAAACGAACATATATTTCATAGCATTATTCCTCAAGAAAGACAAGCTTTTAGTTGCAATTGTTCTATTTACAAGTGATATTCGTTTAAATAATAAAAGGTGAAGACAAAAGACAGATTCGACGAATTGAAGACGCAAACGACCAAAAAAGCTCAAAAGTACAAAATACAATCCAAGAGGTTCCAATTATTGATAAGAAACATCTCGAAATTACAAGAGTACAAGATTCAAAACGCAAAGTACAAGATATTAAATTGTACGCAAGGACGTTTGAAAATCCGGAACCGGGACCAGAGTCAACTCTCAACGCTCGACGCAACGGACTAAAAATTACAAGTCAACTATGCACATAAATATAATATAATATTTAAATAATTCTTATAATTATTTAATATATTATATTTATTTATAAAACTGTCGGCAGAAGAAAACAACCAAATATGAGCCTCCCCAGCTGGCCATGCGATCGCATGGCCTGGAAGGCATAAATCCATGCGATCGCATGAGCCCCAGTTCCAGCCCACATGCCTATAAAAATCGATCTTTGGTGCACCACAAAATCCATCTATCTTTCTCTTCTCCATTCATACGTAATATTTATATTTATAATTTATATTTTAATTTTAATTTTAATTATAATTCTAATAATAAGGGTATGTTAGCGAATGTTGTAAGGGTGTAAGTCAAAATTCTGTCCGTGTAACGCTACGCTATTTTTAATCATTGTAAGTTATGTTCAACCTTTTTAATTTAATGTCTCGTAGCTAAGTTATTATTATGCTTATTTAATTCGAAGTAATCATGATGTTGGGCTAATTACTAAAATTGGGTAATTGGGCTTTGTACCATAATTGGGGTTTGGACAAAAGAACGACACTTGTGGAAATTAGACTATGAGCTATTAATGGGCTTTATATTTGTTTAACTAAATGATAGTTTGTTAATGTTAATATAAAGATTTACAATTGGGCGTCCCTATAAATTACCATATACACTCGATCGGACACGATGGGCGGGGTATTTATATGTACGAATAATTGTTCATTTAACCGGACACGAGAATGGATTAATAGTCACTAGAATAATTAAAACAGGGGTGAAATTATGTACAAGGACACTTGGTATAATTGATAACAAAATATTAAAACCTTGGGTTACACTCAGTCGACATCCTGGTGTAATTATTAAACAAAGTATTAAAATCTTGTTACAGTTTAAGTCTCCAATTAGTTGGAATATTTAACTTCGGGTATAAGGATAATTTGACGAGGACACTCGCACTTTATATTTATGACTGATGGACTGTTATGGACAAAAACCAGACGGACATATTAAATAATTCAGGACAAAGGACAATTAACCCATGGGCAATAAAACTAAAATCAACACGTCAAACATCATGATTACGGAAGTTTAAATAAGCATAATTCTTTTATTTCATATTTAATTTCCTTTATTTTATATTTAATTGCACTTCTAATTATCGCATTTTTATTGTTATTGTATTTAATTGCACTTTTAATTATCGTACTTTTTAATTATCGCAAGTTTATTTTATCGCATTTTTATTAATCGCAATTTCATTATCGTTATTTACTTTACGCTTTAAATTAAGTCTTGTATTTATTTATTATTTTACATTTGGTTTTAACTGCGACTAAAGTTTTAAAATCGACAAACCGGTCATTAAATGGTAAAAACCCCCCTTTATAATAATAATATTACTTATATATATATATATTTGTATTTTTATAAAAGTAAACTAATATAGAGTTAAGCTTTGTTTAAAAAGATTCCCTGTGAAACGAACCGGACTTACTAAAAACTACACTACTGTACGATTAGGTACACTGCCTATAAGTGTTGTAGCAAGGTTTAAGTATATCCATTCTCTAAATAAATAAATATCTTGTGTAAAATTGTATCGTATTTAATAGTATTTCCTGCTAAAATTTAATAGTATTTTTATACCACTCTGCTAAAACATCAGTATCTCAAATTTGGGAGCAATACCGGCTTGTCTGAAAAAAAGTAAAAATCGATAAGGTTGTTGGTGTTATCAAGTCTTGTGTTCTAACTACTACATGTGATCTTAACGTAGTGCTGAAAGTAAGATCCTCGATATGTTATGATATGTATATTATTATGTATTATTAACAAGGGATAACTAGTTACTTGTTTGTTTATTCTAATCTTTATAATACAACAACTTTTCTTCCTGGTAGTATTATTAATAAGGGATAATTGGTCAAGGGTATATGTGTTGGAAGTGTCAAAGTACACCAATATATTTTTGTGTTTTTCTCAAAACATTCATCATATCATATCCTTAACATTACTAAGAAGAACTTGGTAAATGTATTTTTAGTTTAATTAGTTTATTTAAATTGTAAAATTAATAGTTTTAATAAATAAATAATATAAAAATAATATTTTTATTTAAATTGTACTTTTTACAACTTTTTATATTTTTTCCCTTTTTAATCGTTTTAGCGTAACTTTTGTATTTTTCGCTCATATTTAGTTTTAATTCATAGTCTTTGCCATAGTTATTTTTACTTCTAGAATTTTAGGCTTTGCCGTAGAATTCCTTAAGTGCTTTTTCTTTAGACTAAGATTTAAGTGCTTTAGAATTTTGCGACGCAGTTTTTAGATTTTAGTACCTTTTTAAGTTATTTCCATTTGGGATTTAGTTTTTCCTGTAAGCTTTAATATTTTTAGACGACTTTTTCCTATGTATCAATTATCATTCCAATTAGTAATCTCAATTTGCGATTATAATTTTAAGTTAGTTGTAGTAATAAGGTTAGGTTAGTCAAGTGTTTTAAGTTTTATAAGTTTCTTTTATTTTTCCGTCACCTTTTATTTTTCAACCATTTTTCTTTTTCGACCTTTTTCGACATGCTCTTTTTCTTTCTTATTTCTCGCTATTCTAGTTTTAGGACAGATTTTTATTCTACTTCTTATCTAAATTTCTTAAAATTACGAAAATTTATTTTAAGTGGTTAAATTGATAGACATCAAAATTTTCTGGTTCGTAGTAATAGTTGGATTTGTACGTGGACCGGGTTATTGGAGCCAAACAGTCCTCAATTATATTGAGACCAAACGAATCCTGCCCCTCTGCTGCATCTTTTGGCTATTCGAAACGTGGGCAAAATCAGAAAAGTCTATTGATTGGATAACTTATTATAATTTTTCTTTTCTTTTAAAAACTAATAGGATATTCAGTGAATGCACCGAGCAAGACGTTCACCACCTTTTGTACGTTCACCACCTGTAACTAGATCAAGACATTTAGCAAATATTACCACCGTTGATTTTTCTTTAGAATCGTCATCCAGTCGACCAAGTACTCCAGTTCAAATTTCCGATAATCCATTTTTTGAACCCGACCTCACAATTGAGAATCCGGAGAATATTCAGGAACGATTCATAGATCCTGAACCACTAAACTTTCCTCCGGAACCACCAATCATTCAAACAGAGATTGTTGAGGAACGAACCATTAAATCAGAATCCTCTAGTGATTCCGATTCAACAAATTCAATTATGGAGAATCTGGAACCTTTAAGTATGGAAGACCGAATGAGAGCTAAACGCACTGGCCAAGGTCACGCAATTACTCATCCAGACATTAATGCGCCAGATTATGAAATCAAAGGACAAATTCTACACATGGTGACTAATCAATGCCAATTTAGTGGTGCGCCGAAGGAAGATCCAAATGAACATCTACGTACCTTTAATAGGATCTGCACACTATTTAAAATCCGAGAAGTTGAGGATGAACAGATATATCTCATGTTATTTCCCTGGACTTTAAAGGGAGAAGCCAAAGATTGGTTGGAATCGTTACCTGAAGGGGCGATTGATACATGGGACGTTTTAGTTGAAAAATTTCTTAAACAATTCTTTCCTGCATCTAAAGCCGTAAGACTTCAAGCAGAAATTGTTACGTTTACACAGAAGCCAAATGAAACTCTATATGAGGCATGGACTAGATATGGAAAGTTATTAAGAGGATGTCCGCAACATGGTTTAGACACCTGTCAAATAGTACAAATATTCTACCAAGGATGCGACATCACTACAAGGAAAGACATAGATATAGCAGCTGGTGGTTCTATTATGAAGAAAACCGAAACTGATGCTTACAAAATTATTGATAACACTGCTTCCCACTCACATGAGTGGCACCAAGAAAAAGATATCGTTAGATCATCTAAAGCAGCTAGAGCCGATTCTAGCCATGACTTAGATTCCATTTCCGCAAAGATAGATGCTGTCGAGAGACGAATGGAAAAGATGACTAAGGATATTCACTCAATACGAATTAGTTGTGAGCAGTGTGGAGGACCACATTTGACAAAAGATTGTCTCAGTATTGAATTAACAATGGAACAAAGAGAGAATATTTCATACATAAACCAAAGGCCTGGAAATAATTATCAGAATAATTATCAACCACCAAGACCGATTTACAATCAAAACCAGAATTATAACCGAAATATTCCATACAACAACCAACAAGGTCCTAGCAATCAACAAGTATCCAATAATACTTACAATCAGCAAAGACCTAATTTTCAAAACAAACCACCACAACAAACCGATGATAAAAAGCCGAATTTAGAAGATATGATGACGAAGCTAGTTGAAACTCAAACGCAGTTTTTCACATCTCAGAAACAAACTAATGAACAAAATGCTCAAGCATTTAGAAATCAACAAGCTTCTGTTCAAAATCTGGAACAAGAAGTAAGTAACCTAGCAAGGTTAATAGGTGAAAGAAAACCGGGAAGTCTACCTAGTGATACAAATGCTAACCCCCGGAATGAAACAGCTAAAGCTATTACCACAAGAAGTGGTACAACACTTAAACCACCTGAAATACCTGTAACTTCTAATGAAGCTATTCCTACTCCACAAGAACCACAACCTGAACAAGATAAGGAAACAGAACCAGTAGTTGAAAAGGTTAATGAAGATAATACAGTTAAGGCTAAACCTTATGTTAAACCATACCAACCACCACTTCCTTACCCGAGTAAAATGAAGAAAGAGAAACTTGAAGCCGAGCAATCCAAATTCTTGGATATGTTTAAACAGATAAATGTAAATCTTCCTTTCATTGATGTGATTTCAGGAATGCCTAGATATGCTAAATTCTTGAAAGATCTAATCTCAAATAGAAAGAAAATGGAAGAACTCTCGGCTGTTACTATGAATGCTAATTGTTCAGCAGTGCTGTTGAATAAGATACCAGAAAAATTATCTGATCCAGGAAGTTTCACAATTCCATGTTTTCTGGGTAGTCTTAGTTCAATAGAAGCATTGGCAGACTTAGGTGCTAGTATAAATCTAATGCCGTATTCACTATACGCTAAACTAGACCTTGGAGAATTGAAACTAACAAGAATAAGCATACAACTAGCCGATATATCAATAAAATATCCTAGAGGGTGATAAGGCTAAAAAGGAACATATATTTCATAGCAATATCCCTCCTAAATAATAGGTTTTCATATGTAATTGTATTATATTTTCATTGTAATTGTTTAAATAAATAAGTGCGAAGACAAAAGGCGAAAACGAAGATTTGAAGACACAAACGTCCAAAAAGCTCAAATGTTCAAGATACAATTCAAAAGGTTCAATTTATTGATGAAAAACGTCTAAAAATGACAAGAGTACAAGTTACAAAACGCAAAGTACAAGATATTAAATTGTACGCAAGGACGTTCGAAAATTCGGAACCGGGACATGAGTCAACTATCAACGCCCGACGCAACGGACCAAAAATTACAAGTCAACTATGCACAAGAATATAATATAATATTTAAATAATTATATAAATTATTTATATATTATATATATATTTAAAAATTATGTCGACAAGCTATGAGACAAATGATCCTGAGCTGGATTTTCAAACTCCGCGACTCGCGGAGTTTGAAGGCTAAAAACTCCACGACTCGCGGAGCTGTCAGAAATCAAAACTCCTATAAAAGCTCACGAATTCTGCGAGTAAAAATAAGATAATAATAATAATACTCCCTAGTATAATATAAATAAATATAATATATATATATATATATATATATATATATATATATATATATATATATATATATATATATATATATATATATATATTATAGATTAGTGTTATATTAGATTAGTTCGGGTTATGTAAAGGTTATTTTACGGGTTTTAAAGTCGGAGCTCTGTCCGTGTAACACTACGCGATAAATAATCAATGTAAGCTATGTTCTCCTTTTTAAATTAATGTCTCGTACTTAAGTTATTATTATGCTTATTTGAGCCAAAGTAATCATGATGTTGGACTAAATATTAAAGACGGGGTAATTTGGCTTTGTACCATAATTGGGGTTTGGACAAAAGAACGACACTTGTGGAAATTAGACTATGGGCTATTAATGGGCTTTATGTTAAATTAACGATACCTCGTTAATTTAATATAAAGGTTATGATTTGACGTATCTATATATAACCACATACGCTTAATCGGACACGATGGGCGGGATATTTATAAGTACGAATTATTGTTCATTTGACCGGACACGGGGATGGATTAATAGTCAATGGACTCATTAAAACAGGGGTGGATTACATTCAAGGGTAATTGGTGTAATTGTTAACAAAATATTAAAACCTTGGTTTACACACAGTCGATAACCTGGTGTATTCATTAAGCAAAGTATTAAGACCTTGTTACAGTTCGAATCCCCAGTTAGTTGGAATATTTGACTTCGGGTATAAGGTTAAATTTGCCGAGCAGTTTATAATTATGACCGATGAACTATTATGGACAAAAACCAGATAGGTTTCAAATACATCCAGGACAAAGGACAATTAACCCAGGACAATAAATTAAAATCAAAATGTCAAACATCATGGTTACGGAAGTTTAAATAAGCATAATATATTTTATTTCATTTTTCCTCGTACTTTTATTTATTGTCATTTTAATTATTGTTATTTATTTTATATTGTTATTTAAATATCGTCATTTACTATACGCTTCGCTTAAAATATAAATCGACAAACCGGTCATTAAACGGTAAACCCCCTTTTATATATTATTATATATAATTATATATATTTTGTACAAATATAGTTGTTTAAAAATATAGTGTGCAATAAGCCCGCTCCCTGTGGAACGAACCGGACTTACTAAAAACTATACTACTCTACGATTAGGTACACTGCCTATAGTGTTGTAGCAAGGTTTAGGTATATCCCATTTGTAAATAAATAATTAAAACTTGTGTAATTTTTAATAGTATTTCTTGTAAAATTAATAGTATTTTATATACACCTCGCACGACATCAAGTTTTTGGCGCCGCTGCTGGGGAACTTGGCGAAACGCTATATTTTTAATATATATTTGTATAAATATATTTTTAGAAAAACAATATATAAAAAAAAAAAAAAAACGTCGAATTAAAAACTGTACCAGAGTTGAATTTTGGAACCCCGCGACTCGCGAAGTTTGCTGCTTGAAATACCGCGACTCGCGGAGACACTCTGACACACGTGACAGAACCCTAATTTCACATTAATTACGGATTTTATTATTATTATTATTATTAATAAACCCTAATTAGTTTAATTATTATAATTAGTTTAAGTTTTTTTAATTAAATTGTATTTTAAATTTTAATTAGTTTTATTATATGTAAAATTAATAGTTTTAATAAATAAATAATATTTTTATAAAAATTGTACTTTTAAAACTTTTTGTATATTTTTATATTTTGTCCCTTTTTAATCATTTTAGCGTAATATTTGTATTTTTTGCTCATATTTAGTTTTAAACTTAGTTTTTGCCATAGTTATTTTTACTTCTAGATTTTTAGGTTTTGCCGTAAAATCCCTTAAGTGCTTTTTCTTTAGACTAAGATTTAGGTGCTTTAGAATTTTGCGACGCCGTTTTTATATTTTAGTACCTTTTTAAGTTATTACCATTTGGGATATAGTTTTTCTTTTAAGCTTTAATATTTTTAGACGCAACTTTTAATTCTTAGTTTTTAATTCCTTTTTAAGTTACGACGCGCTATTTTCTTGTTTTTATTTTTCGACGCGCATTCTTTTTCTTTCTTATTTCTCGACGCTTTAGTTTTTAGGACTTAGAAATTTTCTCTATTTCTTATCTAATATCTCAAACAGAAAGAAAAATTATTTAAGTGGTTAAATTAATGGACGTTGACAATTTTCTGCTTCGTAGTAATAGTTGGATTTGTTAGTGGCTGAGTTGTGAGCTTCCGATTTAAAGGGTTCTGGCTCCCTGCTGCATCTTTTGGCTATTCGAAACGTGGGCAAAAGCAGAAAAGTCTATTAATTGGACAACTTATATAAGTTTTTCTATTTTTATAACTAATAGGATAATTAGTAAATGCACCACATTGTAGCTAAAATTTGGCCATCGCAATAAAATGAAAAATTTTGAAAACAAGGCTATGGAAACTCTTTTTGATATCCAAAATCAATTAAATCAATATTCTCAAACGAGTGTTGATGACAATTCGTTCGGTCAATCTTGGATCACGAATGACGAAACAATAACTGGTTGTGAAATCTGTGGAGATTATCACTCAACATGGGAATGTTATTATTACGTTCCTATGAAAAATTACGCACCCACGGAACCTGAATGGAATGATTATGAAGAATACAATTCAAATTGGGATTATTCCCAAGAATATATCCAAACTCAACAACCAGTAGACGAGGAAAATTACGTGTCTGAAAATTTATTAGACAATATGAAAATCAAACTCGAAGAACTCAATGCTCAAAATGAACAAATGAGAGAGTTTGTAAACCGGCAAGCTGAAACTCTATCAGACTACACACCTGTTGATCTGAGGAGTCGTGTGCAAGAAAATCTCATATCATCGAATTTTGATGAATTCGAGAGCTCCGAAATCACCAACTATCCCGATGATACTTTTTATTCAGTCTTACCAATTTCACAACATATCGACACATTAGCCTCTACCGACGAAATCATCGATCCATCAATGGATAAAGAAGAAGTAAGGGTAACAAATTGGTACTCTTGGGAATACGATAGCGTTGAAAATTTTACCCCCAAGGCCAAACCGAACTTCACCATTCCACAACCTTTCAACCCAATATTCTCAATAGACGAGTCATCCACCGGAAATGAACTACGAGCTGTAATAGATAATGACACCTCGAATTTCACCCAATTGGGTAATAGAGGTGAAAACTTTGACGTCGAGAATAAAAGGAAGGAAACGTTAGAAATTGTCCACCCTATAATATGTATGTCGGTGTATATCGATCCATTTGACCAAGAACCAGAAAAGAGACATATCCATTTACTAAAAGCTACACTTAAAAAAGAATTAAGTAGTAACGATCGGGTGGGTCTAAACTTTTAACCCATTAATATATTTTATACCACCAGAGATGTAAATAACTGGCTCACTATTTTAATTCGTGGAACTTATTCTACCGACTTCACATGTCGTCAGCTAAGTGTGGGGAAGTTTAACCCCACTTAACGTTAAATTAGGGGTTCGGGTTAGTGCATAACTCGTTAATAAACATGCATAATAAATTAGGGTAAAAGACGCATTTTTAAAGATTAGCAAACAGTTCAGAAAAGCAACCGTTTTTGAAGAAAAATATGTGTGATAAAACAAGAAGGAATGAACGATGAGCCGCGCCATCTATCATTCGACGAGCTTTATAATTACAAACTGGGTATTTTCAATCACTTTTCTACACTAATCACCCTCATGAATTTATAATTAGAGTCTGATTTCATGCAAATGAGGGCATTGCATGATCTCAAGTGTGGGGAAGGGTTATAAATTCTCTCGAGTTTATACTTGGCTTATTTTCTAAATTTTATGAAAATTTGAAAAATTTTAAACTAAATGAATTTAAAATCATGTTTATATATATTTATGAACGGTGAAAACTAGGTGTTAATACCGAAATTATCGTTACCTCGGAAAGGACATAAATTGAGAAACTCCCTAAAAATGATTGAATTCATTTAAAATGGAATAAAGGAGAATAAAAAGGCAAAGAAAGAAACTAAGTGTGGGGAGAATGTGGCAAGTTATTCAATTAAAAACTATCTATCACATGTTTCTGTAAAGTTTATTGCAGGTACTTTTGTTTTGGACTAAATTAACTATTTTACCCGATGAAAGAAAAGAAAAGATGGATCTACACGATGAATCAATTCCATCATTAAAAGGAAGTAAAGTCTTCCGAAAAAGACACGCGCTTCTTGATTTAGGTCAAGAAGTTGTCCTCCAGACCAGTTGTAGGTTGACGAAAAATCTAGAAAAGTCATCACTAAAATCAGCAGGAAATCCACGGACCTCAGCATCAAACAGGGTCGCCAAGTGGTCAGACTTATCCTAACCATGAGAGGGTCTATCTCGTAAAATGGGGAGGGCACCGTGCAAATTAGCTTGATAAGACTAATGAATCAGATCCCCAGAAAGGATTGTGATGACCCAAAAATTTCTGACCAAATTTAAACTTAATCTTTGTATGATTAACATTTCCGACATGATAAGCAAAGTCTGTAAAACTGAATCTCAAAATTTTTGAACTACTTTTATATATTTTAATACCCTTCGGTTGTTTTCGACGATTCGCGAACAATTATATGTAAATAGATACATATATACTATAACTTGAAAAGGTAACAATGTATTAATTGTTTGATACCGTACATTAAACTTATTGATTTAAATATCTATTTGAATATATATGATAAGTTGAAATATTTATTATTAAAATTTATTTATAGATAACTTTCAAGGTGTATTTAAAAACTGATTTATATATTAAAAAGATATATACATATATATAATTTCAAGTTATTTAGTAAACGATAGTAACATTCGATTCGATTGATATTTAGATAAGTTAACTAAAGCATTTAAGATGAACCAGTAAAACACTAATTTGCTACAGTATTTTCAAATTGCTACAGTACCCAAAAATGCTACAGTGTTTTTGAAAATCACTATTTGCTACAGTGAAATTGACTTTGCTACAGTGAATTGCTACAGTAAAAAAATGACTTTGCTACATTAACTTTGCTACAGTAAACACTATTTCAAAATAAATAAATAAAATATACATATGTATATGTATATACTGCGAGACGATGATTTATAGAAGCAAATAACCAAAACACTTAATTGACTAAAGCTACACTTAGAGTGACATAGTTATCAATGATTAAATTTAATTTTTGATAAAGGTACACGTCACGTAACGAAAATTGCTAGTTTTCTAAGCGTACGTAAGGACGTTCGAAAAACCGAAACCGGGACATAAGTCGAGTGACGATGTACGACTTATCGGAACAAAAATTATAAGTTAACTATGCAAGTAAATTTAATATAATATATAATTAATTATATAAATTAAATATATTATATTTATATTAAATAATTATGTCGACAAACAAAAAGTTAAAAGTTTGTGAGCTGTCATACCTTCCCATGCGATCGCATGGGAAATGGCTTGGGAAGCCATGCGATCGCATGGCACCCTTTTGCTGGCCACATCTATAAATTCGCGATTTCTGCTTCTGATTCAATTCATTATTTTTACTCCGTATTTATTATTATTATTATTATTATTATTATTATTATTATTATTATTATTATTATTATTATTATTATTAATAATAAGATTATTATTAATCTTATTATTTTTATTATTAGTATTATTATTTTTGCGATACAAAAATAATAATGTACATAAAATATTACGACGGAGTGCTGTCCAAGTAATTTTCAAAACAAGTTTCCGAGCGAGCTAGAGCTAAGGAAAATATGGGTTATTGCCAAGGAAATTATGGGTAATGTTCGAGGGTATTTTTGAGAATCAAACCTCATGTTTATCATCTCCGATGCGTCTACGTGCTTTCCTACAATATTGTATATCAATATTAAACAGTGAGTTTCATAAGACCCCTTTTACTCCTTACATTTTTGGGCTGAGAATACATGCAAATGCTTTATTAACTGATATACAATATTTATATGTGTGAGTTTCATAAGACCCCTTTTACTCCTTACATTTTTGGGCTGAGAATACATGCAAATGCTTTATTAACTGATATACAATATTTATATGTGTGAGTTTCATAAGACCCCTTTTACTCCTTACATTTTTGGGCTGAGAATACATGCAAATGCTTTATTAACCGATATACAATATTTATATGTGTGAGTTTCATAAGGCCCCTTTTACTCCTTACATTTTTGGGCTGAGAATACATGCAAATGCTTTATTAACCGATATACAATATTTATATGTGTGAGTTTCATAAGATCCCTTTTACTCTCTACATTTTTGGGCTGAGAATACATGCAAATGCTTTATTAACTGATATATAATATTTATATGCGTGAGTTTCATTTGCCCTTTTTACCCTTTACATTTTTGGGCTGAGAATACATGCAAATGCTTTATTAACTGTTTTACAATATTTATATGCGTGAGTTTCATTGCTCCCTTTTTAATTGCTTTTGCAATCTATATTTTGGGCTGAGAATACATGCACTTTATTTTAAACGCAATGGATACAAGTACATACTAAATTCTACACTGAGTTTGAACCGAAAATCCCTTAGCTTTGGTAACTAGTAACTGCCAGTTATAAGAACTGGTGGGCGCGAGTAGTAGTATATGGATCCATAGGGCTTGATATCCCCGTCCGAGCTAGAGCACTAGCCTTTTAACGGACGTATGCTATTTGAGAAGCGTACACGTTGGTTTGCGTATATTATTAAGATGATTATACAAAGGGTACAAATTATATATACGTTAAGTTTAGTTACCAGGGTGCTCAATTTCGTAGAATATTTTGATAAACGTTTCTGGATGAAACAACTGAAATCTTGTGATCCACCTTTATATACAGATTATACGAAACATTAAAACTATGAACTCACCAACCTTTGTGTTGACACTTGTTAGCATGTTTATTCTCAGGTTTCCTAGAAGTCTTCCGCTGTTTGCTTATATGTTAGACAAGCTATGTGCATGGAGTCTTACATGGCATATTTATCAAGGAAACGTTGCATTCACCAAATCATCACCATGTATCTTATTTTGACTGCATTGTCAATGGAAGTATTATTGTAAACTTATTCACTGTGATTGTCTATATGTAAAAATCATCAGATGTCGAAAATCTTTGATTTAAATATTCATTTATGGTGTGCCTTTTCAAAAGAATGCAATGTTTACAAAACGTATCATATAGAGGTCAAATACCTCGCAATGAAATCGATGAATGACGTGTTCGTCCAAAGGGATTTGGAAGGATCGTCACAAGGATAATCTCCTTAAATATTAAAAATCAGCTTTTAAGACTGATATTACTCAATCCTTGAGATTGACCTTAAAGATTGAGAATTCAAACTCATGGAATTCAATGATATCTAAACTCGAGCTTGAACGAGAAAATATTTTGATCAAAATTATAAACCGATTTGTTTTCTGAAAACCCATTTTCAATGCGTTCATTACCATTGAATGTAAAATCCTAGGAATTCACCTGGAATTCATTAGGTCACCTGAACCAAATCGGGTGTCAACCGTAAGAACGGTGGTTGCATAGCATGATCGAAGACAGGACCTTGTGCCAGACCGAAAAATTCCTAGGGTGAGCTTTACTATTGCTCCTACAAAGGATAGTAATTACGTCCGACACGTTATAGACCATAATTAAAAGCATGTCAGGGGACATTGCCTTAACAGTTGCTTGTTCAACGCTTTCCTTTACAACCGGACGATAGTTTATCGAAAGGTAATATACGGAGCAAGTATACTGGACGTGTTGCTTTCCTAATACAAGGTTAGCAAGTGGGTGACACAAAACCACAAGTGTTGAGCTAAAATTTTCAAATCTGAAACCCACACAACCCACAAAAATATTTTGCAAACACCGGTGAAGGGTTATTCCGGAAAACGTGTCTAGGGTAAAAGCTAGATTGAATTTTTAAAAGATCAAATGTTTTCATAAAGATCCAATTTCCTAACGGATCTAAATTTTCATAGTCATGTGGGACTGTAAACCGCCTTTCAAATGTGCACTTTGCTTTGGGAACCGAAAGTAAATCGGCTATTTGATTGCAAGTGTCGTTGACCTAAACCCAAGGCAACTGTGGATGACACACCCACCTTTAACCATGGTTCTATCGTTACTATCATTGTTTATACCACCATATCAAAATCACTGACGTACAAAGTGTGATGAATAAAAAAGTGATTCATGTATGTTTTTATTTCAAATTCTGTATTGCTTGAGGACAAGCAACGCTCAAGTGTGGGGATGTTTGATAAGGCTAAAAAGGAACATATATTTCATAGCAATATCCCTCCTAAATAATAGGTTTTCATATGTAATTGTATTATATTTTTATTGTAATTGTTTAAATAAATAAGTGCGAAGACAAAAGGCGAAAAAGAAGATTTGAAGACACAAACGTCCAAAAAGCTCAAATATTCAAGATACAATTCAAAAGGTTCAATTTATTGATGAAAAATGTCTAAAAATGACAAGAGTACAAGTTACAAAACGCAAAGTACAAGATATTAAATTGTACGCAAGGACGTTCGAAAATCCGGAACCGGGACATGAGTCAACTATCAACGCCCGACGCAACGAACCAAAAATTACAAGTCAACTATGCACAAGAATATAATATAATATTTAAATAATTATATAAATTATTTATATATTATATATATATTTAAAAATTATGTCGACAAGCTATGAGACAAATGATCCTGAGCTGGATTTTCAAACTCCGCGACTCGCGGAGTTTGAAGGCTAAAAACTCCACGACTCGCGGAGCTGTCAGAAATCAAAACTCCTATAAAAGCTCACGAATTCTGCGAGTAAAAATAAGATAATAATAATAATACTCCCTAGTATAATATAAATAAATATATATATATATATATATATATATATATATATATATATATATATATATATATATATATATATATATATATATATATATATATATATATATATATATATATATATATATATATATATATATATATATAGATTAGTGTTATATTAGATTAGTTCGGGTTATGTAAAGGTTATTTTACGGGTTTTAAAGTCGGAGCTCTGTCCGTGTAACACTACGCGATAAATAATCAATGTAAGCTATGTTCTCCTTTTTAAATTAATGTCTCGTACTTAAGTTATTATTATGCTTATTTGAGCTAAAGTAATCATGATGTTGGACTAAATATTAAAGACGGGGTAATTGGGCTTTGTACCATAATTGGGGTTTGGACAAAAGAACGACACTTGTGGAAATTAGACTATGGGTTATTAATGGGCTTTATATTAAATTAACGATACCTCGTTAATTTAATATAAAGGTTATGATTTGACGTATCTATATATAACCACATACGCTTAATCGGACATGATGGGCGGGATATTTATAAGTACGAATTATTGTTCATTTGACCGGACACGGGGATGGATTAATAGTCAATGGACTCATTAAAACAGGGGTGGATTACATTCAAGGGTAATTGGTGTAATTGTTAACAAAATATTAAAACCTTGGTTTACACACAGTCGATAACCTGGTGTATTCATTAAGCAAAGTATTAAGACCTTGTTACAGTTCGAATCCCCAGTTAGTTGGAATATTTGACTTCGGGTATAAGGTTAAATTTGCCGAGCAGTTTATAATTATGACCGATAAACTATTATGGACAAAAACCAGATAGGTTTCAAATACATCCAGGACAAAGGACAATTAACCCAGGACAATAAATTAAAATCAAAACGTCAAACATCATGGTTACGGAAGTTTAAATAAGCATAATATATTTTATTTCATTTTTCCTCGTACTTTTATTTATTGTCATTTTAATTATTGTTATTTATTTTATATTGTTATTTAAATATCGTCATTTACTATACGCTTCGCTTAAAATGTAAATCGACAAACCGGTCATTAAACGGTAAACCCCCTTTTATATATTATTATATATAATTATATATATTTTGTACAAATATAGTTGTTTAAAAATATAGTGTGCAATAAGCCCGCTCCCTGTGGAACGAACCGGACTTACTAAAAACTATACTACTCTACGATTAGGTACACTGCCTATAGTGTTGTAGCAAGGTTTAGGTATATCCCATTTGTAAATAAATAATTAAAACTTGTGTAATTTTTAATAGTATTTCTTGTAAAATTAATAGTATTTTATATACACCTCGCACGACATCAGAGGGATAATGGAGAACATGCTAGTTAAAGTTGGTACTTTAGTATTTCCAGTAGATTTTGTTGTTTTGGACATAGAAGAAGATTCTCAAGTTCCTCTCATATTAGGAAGACCATTCTTAAACACGGCTAAAGCAATGATAGACGTGTTCGGTAAGAAATTGACCCTAAGTATAGAGGACGAGAGTGTTACCTTTTCAGTTAATAGAGCAATGCAACAACCACAATCTGCAGATGATACATGTTATTATATTCAAACTATAGATGCACATGCAGAATTATTAGAAGAATTTCCAGAATTACAAGGAACATGAGAATGTTCTTTAGGAGAAGGTAATGAACCAATTGATGAAGCTGAAATGTTAGCTACACTTATAGCTAATGGATATGAACCAACAACAGAAGAAATTCAAATGCTAAAAGAAGAAGACAGATATCGATACAAATCATCGATAGAAGAACCTCCGAAATTAGAGTTAAAGCCACTTCCAAACCATTTGGAATACGCTTATTTACATGGTGAATCTGAATTACCTATAATAATATCGTCTTCTCTTACTGAAAATGAGAAATCACAACTCATTTCTGTGTTAAAAGCTCATAAACCAGCCATTGCATGGAAAATTCATGATATTAAAGGAATAAGTCCTTCGTATTGCACACATAAAATCCTTATGGAAGAAGGTCATAAAACGTATGTGCAACGCCAACGAAGACTAAATCCTAATATGCAAGATGTAGTTAAGAAAGAGATTATTAAACTGCTAGATGCAGGTCTAATTTATCCAATCTCTGATAGTCCATGGGTAAGTCCAGTTCAATGCGTGCCTAAGAAGGGTGGCATGACTGTCATTACAAATGAAAAAAATGAGCTTATTCCTACTAGGACTGTAACAGGATGGCGTGTATGTATTGATTATAGAAAATTAAATGACGCCACCAGAAAAGATCACTTTCCCTTACCTTTCATTGATCAAATGTTGGAAAGATTAGCCGGAAATAGTTACTATTGTTTTCTAGATGGATTTTCCGGATATTTTCAAATTCCAATAGCACCCGAAGATCAAGAGAAAACCACGTTCACGTGCCCTTATGGTACTTTTGCTTACAAACGCATGCCATTTGGACTTTGCAACGCCCCTGCAACCTTTCAAAGGTGTATGATGGCGATTTTTCATGACATGATAGAAGAATGCATGGAAGTTTTCATGGATGACTTTTCACTCTTCGGTGATACATTTGAAACATGTCTAGTTAATCTTGAACGAATGCTTATTAGATGCGAACAATCAAATCTAGTACTTAATTGGGAGAAATGCCATTTTATGGTTAAAGAAGGCATCGTTCTTGGTCATAAAATTTCAAAAGAAGGAATTGAAGTAGATAGAGCTAAAGTAGATGTAATTGCTAAACTTCCACATCCCACCAATGTTAGAGGAGTTAGGAGTTTTCTAGGGCATGCCGGTTTTTACCGACGTTTCATAAAAGATTTTTCTAAAATTGCCACTCCTATGAATAAACTCCTAGAAAAAGATGCTCCATTCATCTTTTCAGATGAATGTATCAAATCTTTTAATATTCTTAAAGAGAAACTCACTAATGCGCCGATCATGATAACACCAAATTGGAATCTACCATTTGAACTAATGTGCGATGCAAGTGATTTTGCAATGGGAGCCGTTTTAGGACAAAGGATTGAAAAACGATTTCAACCTATATAGTATGCTAGTAAGACGTTACAAGGAGCACAAATGAACTATACAACTACTGAAAAAGAACTCCTTGCTATTGTCTTTGCTTTTGACAAATTTCGATCATATCTCGTTCTAGCAAAAACGGTGGTCTATACCGACCATTCTGCTCTTAGATACCTATTTTCGAAACAAGATGCTAAACCAAGATTAATCCGTTGGATCTTACTCTTACAAGAGTTTGATATTGAAATCCGAGATAAAAGAGGAGCAGAAAATCTCGCCGCTGATCACCTTTCTCGTCTTGAAAATCCCGAGTTAGAAGTTCTAAATGAATCGGCCATACAAGACAACTTTCCTGATGAATATCTATTGAAGATAGATTATAAAGAAATTCCATGGTTTGCAGACTATGCAAACTACTTAGTTTGTAGATTCCTTGAAAAAGAATTATCGTACCAAAAACGAAAGAAATTCTTCAGTGATATAAAACACTATTTCTGGGAAGATCCACATTTGTTTAAAAGTTGTCCAGATGGAATAATACGCCGATGTGTATTTGGAGATGAAGCCAGTAAAATATTAAACCATTGTCACACAGGACCAACAGGAGGGCATAATGGGCCTCAACTAACAGCAAGAAAAGTTTATGATGCTGGATTCTATTGGCCTACAATTTACAAAGACGCACACATTCTTTGCAAATCCTGTGATGCTTGTCAAAGGGCCGAAAAAATAAGTCAACGTGATGAAATGCCACAGAATGTCATCCAAGTATGTGAAGTATTTGACATTTGGGGTATTGACTTTATGGGTCCATTTCCAAAATCTCATAATAATCTATATATACTCGTAGCCATTGATTATGTATCTAAATGGGCGGAAGCACAAGCTCTCCCAACTAACGATGCACGAGTTGTAGTTAACTTTTTAAAACGTCTTTTTGCAAGGTTTGGAAAACCGAAAGCTTTAATAAGTGATCGGGGTACTCATTTCTGTAATAATCAACTTGAGAAAGTTCTTAAAAGATATGGAGTAACTCATAAAATCTCCACCGCTTATCATCCACAAACAAGTGGACAAGTTAAAAATACCAACCGAGCTTTAAAACGTATTCTAGAGAAAACCGTAGGATCAAATCCGAAGGAATGGTCCATTAAATTGGCGGATGCACTCTGGGCTTTTAGAACAGCCTACAAAACTCCAATTGGAACCACACCTTTTAGACTTGTTTATGGAAAAGCATGTCATCTTCCAGTAGAAATTGAACACAAAGCATTTTGGGCTTTGAAGACATGTAATCTTGATTTACATGAAGCCGGGCGTCTACGATTAAGTCAACTAAATGAATTAGAAGAATTAAGACATGAAGCATACGATAATTCGTTAATCTATAAGGAAAGAACGAAGAAATGGCATGATAAAAGAATCAGAAGTTCAAAAGAATTTAAAGAAGGAGACAAAGTTCTTCTTTTCAATTCACGATTCAAGCTATTTCCTGGAAAATTGAAATCAAGATGGTCTGGACCATTCATAGTCAAAAGAGTTTTCCCATACGGAACGATAGAATTAATAAATTCAAATGGGATTGAATTTAAAGTTAATGGTCACAGAGTTAAACACTACACAGATAGTCCGATGGAAGTCGACAATGAAGTTAATCACAATTTCGACACCACAGCTAACTAAGTGTGGGGAGAATCAAGGGGTTTATGTATTTCTGTTAGAGTTAGATTGTCTGTTTTCGTGTAGTTCTCGAAAATGGAACCCGAATGGTCTTTCCCTAGCAGACCCTAAAGAACTAGTCTTCTCTCCCCATTCTGAATTTTTATTTTTTTTAGGTTTTTAGGAAATGAAGACTGCCTGTGAACTAAACCATGGTCTAATGCTACACGCTTTGATCACTAAACGTAATAATGACACACTTCCGAGTGAAATAGTATCAGTAATCAGAGAAAGAATGGACGGAGTTAGAAAAGAATCCAGATGCGAAGATAATAAGTTATAATTTGGTAAAGGAAAATTAAAATCCGCAGCAAAAAGAAGAGCACGACACCTAGAAAGATGGCACAAATGCGGAAAATGGTCACATGGAGGTAAATGTTCAAATAATCAAACCTATTCAAACACCGAATTTGTTACTTTATGCAGAGACGGACCGTTCATATGTTTAGAAGAAAAGACACTGAATGCTCGAGGTTACGCCTATGTAGCTGTAACGACCCGACCAAAACCGTTATTGACGGCGTCGTTAACTTAGGTCCCGTTGCGTGGTCGTAGTCCCTATATGAGACTCGTTTGACCAAAATTATGTCGCATTCATTTGAAAGGTACAAGACTTGCAAGTTTAGTTTACAAACAATTCGACAACAAGTTTAAGATTTCAAAAAAATTGTAAAGTATAAATGAAATAACTTGCGACATAATATAAGTTGAAAATCACAGTTGCTATAAATAGCGTAAGTATGTATGCTTTAAGGTTTAATCCAAAAGTGCTATCACTAGCGTATGCATGTATGCTTGACCTCAAGCAAGTAATCAAAGTGTGCGGAAGCATGTATCAAGTAGCCGAGTATGAACCTGAGAAACATATAGAAAACTGTCAACGAAAAACGTTGGTGAAATCATAGGTGTATTTGTAAACGTTGTTTTTGAACCACAAGATTTAGTATTCCCATAGTTGATTATCAAAATCGTTTGCATTCCAAAAGTATTGTTCGCGAGCACCCAATTATCAAAACTTAACCAACGTTACCCCATCACACAGTGCTAGAACCTACACTAAAACACAAAAATATATTTCATCCGCATAACGGTAGCGAACCGTCCGAATGAGGGTTTGTTAAACCCGTATGGCCACACAATATAAGTTCTCGCTTACACCCTGCAAGTGTAACTAATGATAATCGAATTGAGGCATTTTTGTTCTAACTCGCACGTGGAATGTTTGTTTTCACACTTGTGTTCAAAACATAACAGTAAGTAGTACAAGATGTAACAAAGTATATGTTTTCTCAGCCCACGATTTAAAAGTATAAAAGTTGTTGAAAAGGTGGGACTATGATCTCACCTCGAGTGCACGAGTATAAAGGTACTTCAACAAGTAAACGTGTGCATGAAAGTTGCTTAGCCTTGACCTAAACAAGTAAGTTATATCAATTAACCGGTTACGACACAAGGTCGGGTGAAATGTGTTCAATTAGTCCTATGGCTCGTTACGACTCGATTAAGTATAGCATGTGAATCACGTTGTCAAGTTTCATACAAGAAACAAGTATAAAAGCATGTTAGAATGATTGTATAAAAGTTTGGTTAAGTTTGACTAAAAGTCAAACTTGGTCAAAGTCAACGAAAAAGTCAACACGTTCGGGTTCGGTCCCGAACTATTTTTCTGAGGTTTTTATTCATATATAAGCATATTAGAACAAGTTTCATGTGAATCGGAGGTCGGTAGCTAGTCAAACATTTCGCGTGAAATGTGACAAAGTGAGCAGAATCTGGCCAGGCGATTCTGCGCGCCGCGCGGGGATGTGGCGCGCCGCGCCACTACCTGGCCAGAGAATTCTGGTCAGTTTTTCCAAGTGTGCACGAACCAAAACCTTTTCCAACCCAATTCTTGACCCGCAAACACTTATAATGCCTATTATATATCGTCGAAAAGGTATTTTGACGAGGAATACAACTAACCATATATCATCAATCAAAAACATCATTTACAATAACCGAAAACTCGTCAATTGATCAAGAAAGGTTTATTTTCAAGGTTTCAAGTTCGTAAAACGTATTTTATGATTCGGGAATCCAATTTACACATACGATATGCCGTTTTGAAGGTAATGAAGCATACATTACAACTAAACACTTACTAATAACATTTCATGGCATTCGAAACATCAAAAGCTCGTTTTAAGTCTATCAAACCCTAACCAAAATCCGCAAAAATCAATATTCATGTTTTTGAAGTTTCCTTAATCAACCTACGCATCAAAACGAAGCTAGTGATACTAGTAACACAATTAAAACATGAACTTTAACAATTTAACAACATTAACTCATCCAAAATCAAAGATTTAGCACATCCATTTCAAATGTTCAAACTAGTTACTCAAAACAACGAATCGAGCAAACAAAACATATATTCATGTTATACACGAGCCATAGACACTAACTAACACCATTTCAAGTCAAAAACACGAATTTAGAAAAATCTAGAGTTTTAGAAATGTTACCCAAAATCAATGAAGTTAGTATCAAATCGTAGAGGATGATGAGAGGATCAAGAATATGTAGTCGGATTTGTTGTGAGCTTCCAAGATTGAATTTAGATGATGAATGAATGGAATGGGTTTGTGTGTGTGTTCTTGAGATGGAGAGAAAAGGGATGAGGGAGATGATGGAATGGATGAAATGGGTTGACTAGTTGACCTAGTCAACTAGTTTGCCCATTTGGCAACTCCGGTCCCTCGAGTTTCAAAGCGGGTGCGGGATTTAACCGATAGAATATTTTTAAAACGCAAGTTAACGAGAGATGTTATAATTAAATGACGGAATTATTATGAACGTTAGTCAACGGAAACTACGAATTTAAATAACGAAAGGTATTATTTAAAAAAAAGACGGTGTTAAAAATAAATTTAACGGAAAAACGCGGGATGTTACATTATCCACACCTCAAAAGAAATTTCGTCCCGAAATTTAGTTGGAAGTAGTAGTTGTTGAATCTTCCTCGAGATCTTGTGTTGCCAATTCTACGAATGAGGGAGAAGTACGTCCTAGGGTATTTCAACGAATTTTGACGGTCGGGATCATATGTTGTTTTAAGGTTTGGCTTCACGATTTATGGTTTCAACCGGTCCTCCTAGGAAGTGAGGGTTATCGTCGATAGTGAGTTCATCAAAGAAGATAACAAGTTCTTGTTTCGCAAAACACGTCTTTGAGTTGATACATCGAATGTAGGATAAACGGAGACCCAAAATGAGTCGGAAAAGTCTAAACGGCTAGCGACGGGTCCAAAACACCCCAAGAATTTAAAGGATCAAAATATCGCGGATTTAGCTTCCTACGTTTTCCCGAAACGGATTGCACCTTTCCAAGGTGCGACTTCTAACGTGACGCGGTTTCCCACATGGAACTCGAAAGGTTTACGTCTAACATTGGCAAGCTCTCTGGGCGACTACGAGTCGTGTTGGGTCTTTCTTGAATATGAATAAATTTTCTCAGTTGCTCATGAATAAACTCGGTGTAACGACCCTGGTTTTACCAACGTTATTTATTAATAATTATTATTATTAATACGTGTGATTAATCGAATGTATGTTATTACATTTACATGTTGCTTTAATTGCCCGTACTTGAACTTTAAATGCCCGAAATGTCTTTGTGACACCCGGAACTTGCACGAATAATATTTTAAGATATTATTTACATTCATGATTAATTTTATTAATCATTTTAATTAACTAAGGCTTTTAGTTAGTTACTTGGGCTTAAGTTGGACTTTTAGTGGACTTACATGTTACTTGCATACAACTTGGGCTTTATACATGTACATGGACTTATGAGAGCCCACCCTACTTATTAGTTGGACTTAATTAGCCCATTAAGACTTGCAAGTATCAAACTTAAGTGTAACTAGTTAGTTACATCCATTTAGAATCTTGTTAACACTTGATCCCCATGTAAACACCTCTTTTACCCAACTTTTGTCATCTTTACATGCTAGTAACCACAAGACTCCTCCCACCCTCCATTTTTCTGCAGAAAAAACGTGGCCTTAGAGCCATTTGATGGGAGTTTTGGTTTTCAAATTTCACTACTTACTTCATTCACATTTACTCTTTCATTTTACACACACATTACTTGCATACTTTTCTCTCTTTTCTCTCTCATTTTTCTCTAAAGATTGTAAGTATTATGAACAACTTTTCTTCTCTTTTCTTTGTCCCAAAACTGAATTTAAACATCACATAATCATCATCATCTTTTGTTGTTTGTTACTTAATCTTGTTGTAGTTTAATTACTTGTAGATTATTAAGTTGTTTACTTACTTACTTTCATGTTACAAGATCAAACTTCTTAGTTTTGATTCTTCATAATATCTTGTATTCATCAAGAACATCCAAGAACATAATCTATCTAGTTATGTTCTACATATTTTGTTTCAAAAGATTTAAAGTTTATAATCTTTATAATTGTTACTTGTGTTCTTGTTTGTTGTATGTTACTAGAATACCACCTTCATGGTTGGTTTAGGCTTATCATTCATTTTCTTTATTTCTTATTGTTAGTTGCTTACTACACATTTGAACAAGGACATGAAACCAACAAGAGCTTACACTTTGGTGCAAGTATCATGGATCCAACACTTGGTTGTGATCTTTCTTAGTGTTCATGAACTTGTTCATAAACTTACATGTAACCTTGGTTCATCAAACACTTACAACACTTGCACTTGAGTTATGATGGACAAACCTTGGTCAAAATGATGTTAACACATCAACGAGTTGTACACTTGAAGCTATAAGCATCAAGGATGAGAACCGTGATGAACATCAAGCACCGAGACAACCGGAACTCTCCAAAACCCACTGTTCTGTCTAAAACCTACTGACCTGATGCTTCTGGAACAGACCAGTAGACCTGGGCTGTTCTAACCTTGATTTTTAGATAGAACTTTTCGAGTAGATAACTTTTCATATAGGACTCGTCTTAATCCGAGTTACGGTTTAGGATTTATGGCCCTCCGATCGTTACCATGTCCTTTAACGTTGTGCAGAAATTTCTGACCTACTCGCACTTAGACCGTCGCCACGGTCAAACCAAGACGAGTTTGCTTCTGTAAATTTTACCACACTTAAGGGACTCATAGACGGAGCCATGACCACTGGTCTCACCTTAATTCAGTAAGGGTAGAGGCCGTGGTGACTGACCGAAGTCAGCCTTTGTTTTAAACGACTTTCATAAACGAGTCTTACTTGTTACCTTTTGTTTAATGATGATTGATGATGACCCTTATGACCTTAATTACGTACTTGTAAACCTTTTGAGACGACTTATTGACTTAGTGCTATTTGACTTAGGTTGAGGACGTTTGGACCGTTACTTGCACACCACTTTCCGACTACTACCTTACCATTACTACTAATCATTGTGAGTTATAGCATTCCCTTTTTACTTTAACTTATTTTGGGAACTGAGAATACATGCGGATTTTATGTTTTACATACTAGGCACGAGTACTTAAACTTATATATGTGTGGGTTATATAACGGCAGAAACATTCCCTTTAGCTCGGTAACGTTTAATCATTGGTTTTTGAACCGTGAACGCGAATCTTAGATATGGATCCATAGGGTTTGACATCCCCACTCGGGCTAGTAGCGCTAGCATTTAACGAGTGTTTAATACTTCGAGGTTATACGCACTTGCCAAGTGCACTTTAAGGGGGTACATTAAACGTTAAGTTAGTTACCGGGTGCCCACGGTTAAGCATATACTTTTACATACTTTTGAAACGCTCGTTGTAGCACTGAAATCTCGTGGCCTACTTACATTACTGTTATACTTAAACTATAACTCACCAACCTTTGTGTTGACCTTTTTAAGCATGTATTTTCTCAGGTGCTTGAAGTCGCTTCCGCTATCTTACTAGTCGTGCTGTAGAACCCGCTGCCTAGAGTTGTTATCGCATGACTACTTATGTTGCATTCAAACTTTTTACTTATGAACTTATGTTATGTAACGACCATTATGGTCACGTACACTTATTTAATGCTTCTACTTAGCGAAGCATACTTTTGATTTGTAAAACAATTGACGTATGTTATGACGTCACTTTTATTTATGAATGTAAACTCTGTTTTGAAAACGCATATAGTACTTAACCTTGTAATGATCCTGTTGTTGATGGTCCGTACATGATGATTTAGTACGGGGCGTCACATTTGGTATCAGAGCATTGGTTGTAGGGAATTAGGATGCATTAGTGAGTCTAAGACCGACCCGAGTAGGATTCACTAATAGGGCTAATCTACAACTTGTTAGTTTACTTGTTTCCGCTGAACTTACTGCATGCTGCTGCTTACTGTTACTGCTATATGCCGTATGCTACTACGTGATTTCACTACTGCATGCTATTACTTGCTTTCGATTGCATGCTAGTTTCGTACGATTACTGATATTGCCATGCTACTTATTGTTATACATGATTTAAACTGTTGGCCTATTATTTGCTTGCTTTATGACATACTGACATGGAAAATTTATTTTTCCTTGTTCAGATGTCGGACGTTCCACCTACTGACATCCCGAGCGGCTCAGGCCCCGTTGTTCCACCCACTGCTGCACCTGTTGCTGCTGCTGCTGCTGCCGACATTCCGGCCCCGACACCCACTGGCGACCCCGGCGCCTCTAGTTCTGGAGCTAGCTCTAGTGTGCCTATCCCGGCGTCTTCTTCCAGACCCCTGAGGCAACTGGCTCGCATTGGTGGCATGGAGATCCCCGCGGAGTTCGGGGAAGGTCCCTTCCGTAATCACTGGCGCACACCTTGCCGACGCACTGCCGACGGCCGCTTAGCCGTGATTACGCCAGGCCGACACCGACAGATGTTGGCCGCTTTCGGATATGTTGAGCCACCCGCGCCACCACCGCATGATTCAGACGACGGTTCTTCCACCGATGCTTCTTCAGACGACACCTCATCTGACGACTCCAGTGATGAGGAGGATCCCGCTGACCGACCGATTCAGGCACCTTCTACCCCGCCGAAGAAGCGGTATCGCTTCGCTGGCATAATTCCTGGTCGTACTATCACTGACGCTTATGGTCGGCGTCGTAGGATCACTGCTCGTAAACGGCTGGTGCCGTACCCCGCCGACCCACTGATATTACCGTCTCCACCCAGAGCCGGACCATCCACTTCAGCACCACCGGCTCCACCTGCACCGCCAGCACCACCTGCCCCACCATCTTCCTCTAATGAGGAAATGAGGCGGGAGATTGAGATTCTCCAGACTCGAGTTACTGAGCTCGAGGAGCAGATGACTCATGTTTTGGACATCTTGTACCCACCATCGCCGTAGGACTTTGTACTAGATTCTGTATTGTAATCTCTTTTGTAATTTCATATTTCACTTATGTAATGTACGAACTTATTGTAATGTATGAACTTATTATCATTAATGAATGAAATTTGTGTTGCTTACTTCTTGCGCAAGTGTTCTATTTACGTTATCATCTCATGGTTTTGTGGTACTTATATCTGCTTGCGTTATTTAATCAACATGTGTTGTGCTGTTTTCATGTTGGTTGTTATATAATGTACTATTATTATTTGCATAATGGATTTTGACTTGAGTCAAAATGTTTGTATAGAACATCATGGCCAACGGGAGATCTATCCCCACCGCGGCACAAATTGAGGAAATGATTAACGAGCGAGTCGCTGCTGCACTAGCTGAAAGACAACCCCAAGCTCCACCACCACCGCCTGTCAATCCACCTGCCGTTCCAGATGGGTGTACTTACAAGGAATTTCAAAACTGCAAGCCACACTACTTCAGTGGCACTGAGGGACCCGTCGGTCTCACCAGATGGTTCGAAAAGTTGGAATCGGTATTCAGGGTTAGCAATTGTTCTGAGGCTAACAAAACGAAATTTGCATCTTGCACGCTGTCTGATGGCGCGCTCACATGGTGGAATACCATGGCCCAAGCGAAAGGAATTGATGAGGCGTATGCTACGCCTTGGGAAGAATTTAAATGTGCTATGATCGAGGAATACTGTCCGAGAACCGAGATTCAAAAGATGGAAATCGAATTTATGCAATTGAAGACCGTAGGGAACGACCTTAACAGCTACAACCGTAGGTTTTTGGAATTGGCTCTTATGTGTCCAACCATGGTCACCCCCGAATTTAAGCGTTTGGAGAAATACTTCTCGGGACTTCCTAAGTCCATCAAGGGTAATGTTACCTCATCCAAACCACCAAGTGTTCCCGAAGCAATGCGCATGGCGCATACTCTCTTGAATCAAATCATCCTGGACGAGCCGGAGAAGGCTAAGTTTGAAACTGTTAGTGGTGAAAAGAGGAAATGGGACAACAACCACAACAACAACAGGGGTAGGAACTATGATCAAAACCCGGCAAAACGACATGAAGGGTTCAGGCAAAACAACAACATGCATAACAACAACACCAACCCCAACAACAACAACCGCACCAATCCGAACTACAAAGGAACCTTACCACAATGCAATAGGTGCTACAAGCACCACACTGGGTATTGCAATGTTATCTGTGAGAAGTGCCAACGATCTGGACATGTTGGCAAGGATTGCAAGGTTACCACTTTGAATGTGAAGCCAAACCACAACAACAATGGGCCTAAGAAGTGTTATGAATGTGGAAAGACGGGCCATTTCAGAAACGAGTGTCCTAACAAGCGTAAGGATGGCGGACCACCACGTGCTAGAGCCTTCAATGTTAATGCAAGAGACGCTCGCGACAACCCCGACTTGGTGACAGGTATATTCAAGATCAACAATCTTTTAGCTTCTGTCCTATTTGATACTGGTGCCGATAGGAGCTATGTGTGTAGACATTTTTGTGATAAGTTAGATTGGTCGTTAGTTCCTTTGAAGGAAAGTATGCTTGTCGAGGTCGCCAATGGAAAACTTGAAAAGGTTGACCATATTAGTCGTGGAGCTATTATCAACATAGCTGGTGCAGATTTCGAAATTGATTTGATACCTATCAAACTGGGAAGTTTTGACGTGATCGTCGGTATGGATTGGTTGAGCAAGATAAAGGCCGATGTTATCTGTGGAGATAAAGCACTTCGCATACCTCAAGGAGATGGCGAACCACTGGTTATCTATGGAGAGAGATGTACCTCGAAGTTGAACCTCATTAGTTGCGTGAAAGCGCAAAAGATTATGAAGAAGGGACGCTTTGCTGTCCTAGCACATGTGAAAGCGGTAGAAACTGAGATGAAGAACGTGAACGACGTTCGAATTGTGAACGAATTTTCTGATGTCTTCCCAGAGGAATTGCCTGGATTACCGCCGCAGAGAGCAGTAGAGTTTCAGATTGACTTAGTGCCAGGAGCTGCACCTGTAGCTCGCGCACCTTATAGACTCGCACCTTCCGAGATGCAAGAATTACAGAGTCAACTACAAGAGCTATTAGATCGAGGGTTTATCCAACCAAGCTTCTCACCTTGGGGCGCACCTGTGTTGTTTGTAAAGAAGAAGGATGGATCCTTCCGTATGTGTATCGACTACCGTGAACTCAACAAATTGACTATCAAGAATCGATATCCTCTTCCACGAATTGATGACCTTTTTGATCAACTACAAGGATCGAGCGTTTATTCAAAGATCGATTTGCGATCCGGATATCACCAGCTGAGGGTGAAGGAAAGTGACGTGATGAAAACTGCATTCAGGACCCGTTATGGTCATTATGAGTTCCTTGTGATGCCATTCGGTTTAACAAATGCACCTGCCGTGTTCATGGATCTCATGAATCGTGTCTGCAAGCCTTACTTGGATAAGTTTGTTATCGTCTTCATAGATGATATCCTCATCTACTCTAAGAGCGAAGAAGAACATGAGCAACACCTTCGGCTAGTGCTTGAACTCTTAAGACAAGAGCAACTTTACGCCAAATTCTCCAAGTGTGAATTTTGGTTGAAGGAAGTACAGTTTTTGGGTCATGTTGTGAGCGACCAGGGTATCAAAGTTGATCCCGCCAAGATTGAAGCCATCAGCAAGTGGGAGACCCCCACTACTCCAACGCATATTCGCCAATTTCTAGGTCTCGCCGGTTATTATCGAAGGTTTATTGAAGGATTTTCTCTGATTGCGCGTCCTTTGACCGCACTGACTCACAAGGGCAAGAAGTTCATTTGGGAGCCCACACACGAATCAGCATTCCAAACTTTGAAGAAGAAGTTAACCTCCGCACCTATCCTATCACTTCCTGAAGGCAGTGACGACTTTGTTGTTTATTGCGATGCATCGAAGAGTGGTTTTGGTTGTGTACTGATGCAACGATCAAAGGTTATTGCCTATGCCTCCCGCCAATTGAAGATTCACGAGCGGAACTACACTACACATGATCTTGAACTTGGAGCCGTTGTCTTTGCACTCAAATTGTGGAGACATTATTTGTATGGAACTAAGAGCACTATCTTCACCGATCACAAGAGTCTCCAGCACATCTTCGATCAGAAGCAATTGAATATGAGACAGCGTCGATGGATCGAGACGCTCAACGACTACGATTGTGAACTCCGTTATCACCCTGGCAAGGCCAATGTTGTAGCTGACGCTTTAAGCCGAAAGGAGAGGACGGCACCTCTCCGTGTTAGGGCTCTGAACATCACCATCCATTCGAACCTCAACAACCAGATCAGAGTAGCCCAAGTTGAGGCTCTCAAGGAGGAGAACATATCTCACGAGCATTTGAACATACTTGTCTCTCGATTCGAGGTTAGAGAGTCTGGACTCCGATGTTATGCCGGAAGAATTTGGGTACCTTACTATGGAGATCTACGAAGCCTGATACTTGATGAAGCACACAAATCGAGATATTCGATTCACCCCGGTGCAGGTAAGATGTACCACGACCTTAAAGAACAATATTGGTGGCCGAATCTTAAGAAGGACGTTGCGACTTATGTTGGTAAGTGTTTGACTTGCTCGAAGGTTAAAGCCGAGCATCAGAGACCTTCTGGGTTACTTCAACAGCCGGAAATCCCACAATGGAAGTGGGAAAGGATCACAATGGATTTCATTACTAAGCTGCCGAAGACGGTGGGCGGATGCGATACTATTTGGGTTATTGTTGACCGCCTCACCAAATCTGCACACTTCCTAGCGATGAAGGAAACTGATACAATGGAAAGACTTGCTCAGCTGTACATCAAAGAGGTTGTATCTCGTCATGGTGTACCTTTATCAATCATCTCCGATCGCGATCCCCGTTTTGCTTCCAGATTTTGGCGTTCTTTGCAAGAAGCCATGGGAACTCGTCTTGACATGAGTACTGCTTATCATCCTCAGACTGACGGACAAAGTGAACGAACGATTCAGACCTTGGAGGACATGCTGCGTGCATGTGTCATTGATTTTGGAAAGGCCTGGGAAAGGCATTTGCCACTCGCCGAATTCTCGTACAACAACAGTTATCACTCAAGCATTAATGCTGCACCTTTTGAAGCATTGTATGGTCGTAAGTGCCGATCTCCTATTTGTTGGGCCGAAGTAGGCGAAAAGCAAATCACCGGACCCGAGGTAGTTCACGAAACCACGGAGAAGATTGCTCAGATCCAAGCTAGACTTAAGACTGCCCGTGATCGCCAAAAGAGCTATGCCGATCTTAAACGGAAAGATTTTGAATTTAATGTTGGTGATCGTGTAATGTTGAAGGTTGCACCTTGGAAAGGTGTGATCCGTTTTGGAAAACGTGGAAAGTTGAACCCACGATACATTGGTCCATTCGAGATCTTGGAACGTGTTGGACCAGTTGCATACCGTTTGGATCTACCAGCACAATTGAGCTCAGTTCATCCTACCTTCCATGTGTCAAACTTGAAGAAGTGTCTTGCTGCACCCGAACTCATCATACCTTTGGAAGAACTTACTATTGATGACAAACTCCACTTTGTGGAGGAACCTGTTGAGATTATGGATCGTGAGATCAAAACTTTGAAACGCAACAAGATTCCGATTGTACGAGTACGATGGAATGCCAAACGAGGACCTGAGTTTACTTGGGAACGAGAGGATCAAATGATGCGGAAATATCCTCATCTTTTCCCGACTCCTCCATCTACTTCAGCTTAAATTTCGGGACGAAATTTTCTTTAACAGGTGGGTAATGTAACGACCCTGGTTTTACCAACGTTATTTATTAATAATTATTATTATTAATACGTGTGATTAATCGAATGTATGTTATTACATTTACATGTTGCTTTAATTGCCCGTACTTGAACTTTAAATGCCCGAAACGTCTTTGTGACACCCGGAACTTGCACGAATAATATTTTAAGATATTATTTACATTCATGATTAATTTTATTAATCATTTTAATTAACTAAGGCTTTTAGTTAGTTACTTGGGCTTAAGTTGGACTTTTAGTGGACTTACATGTTACTTGCATACAACTTGGGCTTTATACATGTACATGGACTTATGAGAGCCCACCCTACTTATTAGTTGGACTTAATTAGCCCATTAAGACTTGCAAGTATCAAACTTAAGTGTAACTAGTTAGTTACATCCATTTAGAATCTTGTTAACACTTGATCCCCATGTAAACACCTCTTTTACCCAACTTTTGTCATCTTTACATGCTAGTAACCACAAGACTCCTCCCACCCTCCATTTTTCTGCAGAAAAAACGTGGCCTTAGAGCCATTTGATGGGAGTTTTGGTTTTCAAATTTCACTACTTACTTCATTCACATTTACTCTTTCATTTTACACACACATTACTTGCATACTTTTCTCTCTTTTCTCTCTCATTTTTCTCTAAAGATTGTAAGTATTATGAACAACTTTTCTTCTCTTTTCTTTGTCCCAAAACTGAATTTAAACATCACATAATCATCATCATCTTTTGTTGTTTGTTACTTAATCTTGTTGTAGTTTAATTACTTGTAGATTATTAAGTTGTTTACTTACTTACTTTCATGTTACAAGATCAAACTTCTTAGTTTTGATTCTTCATAATATCTTGTATTCATCAAGAACATCCAAGAACATAATCTATCTAGTTATGTTCTACATATTTTGTTTCAAAAGATTTAAAGTTTATAATCTTTATAATTGTTACTTGTGTTCTTGTTTGTTGTATGTTACTAGAATACCACCTTCATGGTTGGTTTAGGCTTATCATTCATTTTCTTTATTTCTTATTGTTAGTTGCTTACTACACATTTGAACAAGGACATGAAACCAACAAGAGCTTACACTTTGGTGCAAGTATCATGGATCCAACACTTGGTTGTGATCTTTCTTAGTGTTCATGAACTTGTTCATAAACTTACATGTAACCTTGGTTCATCAAACACTTACAACACTTGCACTTGAGTTATGATGGACAAACCTTGGTCAAAATGATGTTAACACATCAACGAGTTGTACACTTGAAGCTATAAGCATCAAGGATGAGAACCGTGATGAACATCAAGCACCGAGACAACCGGAACTCTCCAAAACCCACTGTTCTGTCTAAAACCTACTGACCTGATGCTTCTGGAACAGACCAGTAGACCTGGGCTGTTCTAACCTTGATTTTTAGATAGAACTTTTCGAGTAGATAACTTTTCATATAGGACTCGTCTTAATCCGAGTTACGGTTTAGGATTTATGGCCCTCCGATCGTTACCATGTCCTTTAACGTTGTGCAGAAATTTCTGACCTACTCGCACTTAGACCGTCGCCACGGTCAAACCAAGACGAGTTTGCTTCTGTAAATTTTACCACACTTAAGGGACTCATAGACGGAGCCATGACCACTGGTCTCACCTTAATTCAGTAAGGGTAGAGGCCGTGGTGACTGACCGAAGTCAGCCTTTGTTTTAAACGACTTTCATAAACGAGTCTTACTTGTTACCTTTTGTTTAATGATGATTGATGATGACCCTTATGACCTTAATTACGTACTTGTAAACCTTTTGAGACGACTTATTGACTTAGTGCTATTTGACTTAGGTTGAGGACGTTTGGACCGTTACTTGCACACCACTTTCCGACTACTACCTTACCATTACTACTAATCATTGTGAGTTATAGCATTCCCTTTTTACTTTAACTTATTTTGGGAACTGAGAATACATGCGGATTTTATGTTTTACATACTAGGCACGAGTACTTAAACTTATATATGTGTGGGTTATATAACGGCAGAAACATTCCCTTTAGCTCGGTAACGTTTAATCATTGGTTTTTGAACCGTGAACGCGAATCTTAGATATGGATCCATAGGGTTTGACATCCCCACTCGGGCTAGTAGCGCTAGCATTTAACGAGTGTTTAATACTTCGAGGTTATACGCACTTTCCAAGTGCACTTTAAGGGGGTACATTAAACGTTAAGTTAGTTACCGGGTGCCCACGGTTAAGCATATACTTTTACATACTTTTGAAACGCTCGTTGTAGCACTGAAATCTCGTGGCCTACTTACATTACTGTTATACTTAAACTATAACTCACCAACCTTTGTGTTGACCTTTTTAAGCATGTATTTTCTCAGGTGCTTGAAGTCGCTTCCGCTATCTTACTAGTCGTGCTGTAGAACCCGCTGCCTAGAGTTGTTATCGCATGACTACTTATGTTGCATTCAAACTTTTTACTTATGAACTTATGTTATGTAACGACCATTATGGTCACGTACACTTATTTAATGCTTCTACTTAGCGAAGCATACTTTTGATTTGTAAAACAATTGACGTATGTTATGACGTCACTTTTATTTATGAATGTAAACTCTGTTTTGAAAACGCATATAGTACTTAACCTTGTAATGATCCTGTTGTTGATGGTCCGTACATGATGATTTAGTACGGGGCGTCACACTCGGCCCCGGTGAATTGATCATCGTTTACTTGGTTCGACAAAGGAGAATGACGTTTCCGGTCACATGTGGTTTCAAAAGGAGTGACGTTAAAACTCGAATGAAAATCCTTGTAGTACGAGGATTCGGTTAAAGGAAAATACTTTTCTCAAGTAAATTTGAAGTTGGCAATACAAACTTGTATTATGGTTTCCAAGGTTTAAATCGCATGTTTGTTCGGTCCGTCGGGTTGTGGATGGTACGCGGTACTCATGTCTAAATGCGGTCCCGAGGCTTTTTGTAAGGTACTCCAAAATCTAGGAATGAAACGAGGATCTCGATCCGAAGTGAAACACATTTCTGTGAGGTATGTTTGAACAAGTTTGCTAGGAGTTGAAAACGTAGCTAGGACAAGTTTCTCAAGGAAATTCGCGTCGCAGAAGATTTATCGGTTTCCAAAAACGTTCGTCGGGGCAAGTTCTTATCGGGTTTTGAAAACGATTGTTAGGACTATCCACCCTCGCGGCGAATACTTGTATGACGTGAAGAGTCGCTCTCCATTGAGAATTTAGAATAAGGACCTCCTGAACCGGAAGTACGAGGGTGATGCAAGAGAAGTTTCCGCCTCGGTGCGAGCATAACGAGTAAATCGTAATTAGTCAATAAGACTGTGCGAGGACGAGATAGTATACACGTGTAACATACGGTTGAAGTCGAGAGGAATCGGTAATTCATTCGGAAGCATAAGTATAGTTCGACAAAAGTCGAAGGGGTGTCCCCGGTATGGTTGTTATCAATTTTCTCGGAGTTTTCGGATGTCCAAACCTGAAAAGATGAAGTCATGTACATGGCACATGGTGGTGTTTAGGTTGATCGAGTCTAACCACCATCACGCGTCACTAGAACTTTGGTATGTCTTACCGTAATATAATCACGTTGATCGAGTGTCGTTATATTACGCTAACTCATACCTCCATTCCCACATCACTCTATAGATTCAAGTTCGTGTCATCGCGAAAATCTAAAATGAACAAAATGTAACGACGTCTCAAACGTGACTCGTATTAAATCGAAAGAATTAGTGCAACTATAAAGAAGCGTTCCCCGAGGGAAGTGTATAATTGATTGTTCACGTCAATGTGGTTCGAGTCAGACAATATTGTATTTAGGTATGAAAAGAGTAACGAGTCATGATAACAAGTAATACGCAACCGTAGCGATAAATGGTGATGACGATACTCATCTAGAGTAGTGACAGTGACTTTACAATATTCATGGATAGTAAGATGAGACGGGGGGAATAAAAACCAAGGAGTCAGAGTTCCCGAACTAAAGTGGCAGGATACGAGTTCGTATAATGAAGGTTGGGTACCATTAAAAAGTTTTCCTAAGAATGATTCAAGTATAATGCACAAGTAGTCAAGTAAGTGCAATCTATAGCAAATGTATGTCAGAATGCAATGATTAACTATCCGGTTGTAGTCTAGACTTACTAATGCGTCCTAACGACTCTGTTAGACACACTAATGCATCCTAGTTCTCTACAACCAACGCTCTGATACCACTTGTAACGACCCGACCAAAACCGTTATTGACGGCGTCGTTAACTTAGGTCCCGTTGCGTGGTCGTAGTCCCTATATGAGACTCGTTTGACCAAAATTATGTCGCATTCATTTGAAAGGTACAAGACTTGCAAGTTTAGTTTACAAACAATTCGACAACAAGTTTAAGATTTCAAAAAAATTGTAAAGTATAAATGAAATAACTTGCGACATAATATAAGTTGAAAATCACAGTTGCTATAAATAGCGTAAGTATGTATGCTTTAAGGTTTAATCCAAAAGTGCTATCACTAGCGTATGCATGTATGCTTGACCTCAAGCAAGTAATCAAAGTGTGCGGAAGCATGTATCAAGTAGCCGAGTATGAACCTGAGAAACATATAGAAAACTGTCAACGAAAAACGTTGGTGAAATCATAGGTGTATTTGTAAACGTTGTTTTTGAACCACAAGATTTAGTATTCCCATAGTTGATTATCAAAATCGTTTGCATTCCAAAAGTATTGTTCGCGAGCACCCAATTATCAAAACTTAACCAACGTTACCCCATCACACAGTGCTAGAACCCACACTAAAACACAAAAATATATTTCATCCGCATAACGGTAGCGAACCGTCCGAATGAGGGTTTGTTAAACCCGTATGGCCACACAATATAAGTTCTCGCTTACACCCTGCAAGTGTAACTAATGATAATCGAATTGAGGCATTTTTGTTCTAACTCGCACGTGGAATGTTTGTTTTCACACTTGTGTTCAAAACATAACAGTAAGTAGTACAAGATGTAACAAAGTATATGTTTTCTCAGCCCACGATTTAAAAGTATAAAAGTTGTTGAAAAGGTGGGACTATGATCTCACCTCGAGTGCACGAGTATAAAGGTACTTCAACAAGTAAACGTGTGCATGAAAGTTGCTTAGCCTTGACCTAAACAAGTAAGTTATATCAATTAACCGGTTACGACACAAGGTCGGGTGAAATGTGTTCAATTAGTCCTATGGCTCGTTACGACTCGATTAAGTATAGCATGTGAATCACGTTGTCAAGTTTCATACAAGAAACAAGTATAAAAGCATGTTAGAATGATTGTATAAAAGTTTGGTTAAGTTTGACTAAAAGTCAAACTTGGTCAAAGTCAACGAAAAAGTCAACACGTTCGGGTTCGGTCCCGAACTATTTTTCTGAGGTTTTTATTCATATATAAGCATATTAGAACAAGTTTCATGTGAATCGGAGGTCGGTAGCTAGTCAAACATTTCGCGTGAAATGTGACAAAGTGAGCAGAATCTGGCCAGGCGATTCTGCGCGCCGCGCGGGGATGTGGCGCGCCGCGCCACTACCTGGCCAGAGAATTCTGGTCAGTTTTTCCAAGTGTGCACGAACCAAAACCTTTTCCAACCCAATTCTTGACCCGCAAACACTTATAATGCCTATTATTTATCGTCGAAAAGGTATTTTGACGAGGAATACAACTAACCATATATCATCAATCAAAAACATCATTTACAATAACCGAAAACTCGTCAATTGATCAAGAAAGGTTTATTTTCAAGGTTTCAAGTTCGTAAAACGTATTTTATGATTCGGGAATCCAATTTACACATACGATATGCCGTTTTGAAGGTAATGAAGCATACATTACAACTAAACACTTACTAATAACATTTCATGGCATTCGAAACATCAAAAGCTCGTTTTAAGTCTATCAAACCCTAACCAAAATCCGCAAAAATCAATATTCATGTTTTTTAAGTTTCCTTAATCAACCTACGCATCAAAACGAAGCTAGTGATACTAGTAACACAATTAAAACATGAACTTTAACAATTTAACAACATTAACTCATCCAAAATCAAAGATTTAGCACATCCATTTCAAATGTTCAAACTAGTTACTCAAAACAACGAATCGAGCAAACAAAACATATATTCATGTTATACACGAGCCATAGACACTAACTAACACCATTTCAAGTCAAAAACACGAATTTAGAGAAATCTAGAGTTTTAGAAATGTTACCCAAAATCAATGAAGTTAGTATCAAATCGTAGAGGATGATGAGAGGATCAAGAATATGTAGTCGGATTTGTTGTGAGCTTCCAAGATTGAATTTAGATGATGAATGAATGGAATGGGTTTGTGTGTGTGTTCTTGAGATGGAGAGAAAAGGGATGAGGGAGATGATGGAATGGATGAAATGGGTTGACTAGTTGACCTAGTCAACTAGTTTGCCCATTTGGCAACTCCGGTCCCTCGAGTTTCAAAGCGGGTGCGGGATTTAACCGATCGAATATTTTTAAAACGCAAGTTAACGAGAGATGTTATAATTAAATGACGGAATTATTATGAACGTTAGTCAACGGAAACTACGAATTTAAATAACGAAAGGTATTATTTAAAAAAAAGACGGTGTTAAAAATAAATTTAACGGAAAAACGCGGGATGTTACAGTAGCTATGGAAAACCAATTAAACCGACTATCTTATGAATGGGATAGATCATATAACTAAGAAATCTATTTCACAGGTATGTTTGTACAGTTTTTTTTTTTTTAACCTTTTGATAATAAACGCTAATTTGTTCGCTATAAAGTATTAAATTGGTATTGAATAAAATTAGGTTTGGCGACCGAAATTATTGATATCATTCAAAAATTTATTACATCACTGCGAAATTTAACGTTTATTCTTAAGGTATAAATATCTTTAATCAATCAACCCAAAATATTTCAAAAATTCGTCATGAGTTAAATTAGGTCTTGGAACCGAAATTACTTTACCGAAAAGAGGGGCGTATATTTTTGATAATATTTGATTGATAAAAGTGGGATAAAAAGCCAAAAAGATTTTTAATTTTATTTTTACCATGTTTTTAAAATTAATATATAAATCTTAAATTAATATTGTAAACTTTGTAAAATCAATATATTTAAAATTGTAAATATTTGAAAAATTAATATAAGTTTGGTGTGAATTTTTAATTTTTAAAATATGAATTTTTAATTTTATGCATTTCAAATTTTAAGTTTGTGTGAATTTTTAATATTAATTTTGAATTTTATATTTAAGTTGTGTGAATTTAAAAACAAAAATTTACTTTATCTCATTAAGTTAAAAAATATAATTTTTAAAATCGTCGTAAGTTGAAGACTAGGTCTTTGAACCGAAATTGCTTTACCCGAGGGAGGGACGAGAACTTTTATTATCATTATTTTTAATCTTATTGAATTAAAGTATGCCAAAAACATTAAAAAAAACCCAAAAATCTTTACTTTTAAAAACCGCGCTTTGATTTGACAAATTTTAAAATTTTGTCGAGGGACAGACTAGGACAACGATCCGAAACGCCCTCGCTCCTAAAGGAAACCAAATTTTTAAAATTTAATTAATTATAAGTTTTATAAAGTATAACCTTTTTATAAAAAAAAAAAATCAGAAATCACTGTAGCCGGCACCCCATGCGATCGCATGGCGTTTGCACTTGGAACCCATGCGATCGCATGGGGATCAAATGCAGGCCTGATACATACAGTAGCCTGTTCTGTCTTCCTCACCACAACACACACACATTCACGAAACTCACCCAAAAATTCACCAATTTTCGCCATTTTTCCACCGTAATTCGTCATTTTTCTTGCTCTAATCATGCCTAGATTCTCATTCTTCAGCAAATTGGTAAAAATTACACCCCTAAACTCTATAAATTCCTAGTTTTTGTGATAATTACCAATTTTTTTCCTAATGCAATTTTGTTAATTTCTAGTGTAATTAGTGTTAAATTGTTAGTATTTTATGCATGTATAACCTAGATTGATGCTATTTAACATGATTTGAAGCCAAAAACTTCAAAATTTTTAGAAATCTAGGGTTTGTGTTCTTGAGCAATTTGGGGCTTTTTGATATAAACAGGTTATGGCCGATTTTTGTCATGAATTATTGCTAAATTGAGTAGTGTAACATGTTTAGATAGTTAAATGATCCAAATAATGATCCTAAACATGATTTTTGGAGATTAAAGTGGACTTTTTTAAGTCCAAAATTCATGAACTTGATTAATTTGATATATTTGCCATTTGAGACTTGTTTAATTATTAGTAATGAATATTTTGACATGTTATTTGAGTTAAATGCTTATGAATTTTGTATACATTTTCATATGTGCTTATTTGAAAAGTGTAGAATTGTGAAAAATTGTGAAAATGTGTATAAGTTTAATTTTGATTTAACATGTTATAGTGATTGTTTTAAGTTGTTATTTTGCTAACACTAATGCATATTTGGATGCACAAATTTTGTGTTTAATGTGTTTTGCAGAAAGCCGATACTGGAGGTTCAGGAGCATCATCATCTAGACGACCAGCACCAGCACCAGAACCAGAACCAGAAATGCAACACGAACAAGAACCACAACAGGAACAACAACAGCCTGATCAGCACATACCTTATTATGATCCGGTACAGTTTGTTGATGAATTCATAGTATTCCCAATGAGGCCGCCAGTAGAATTCCCAACGATTCTTGAGCACACTCTACATCCTAATCTGAGATTTGATAGAAGATGGAGAGATTACGAGACATATCAAAGGAACAAATTCAAATTGGTAACAAAAAATGTAGAGGTGCCAAGGGTAATTGATTGGGCCCCTTTGGAAACGGTCCATCTAGCTGACCGTGTTAGACAGCTTTTAGTTCAAAGGTATGGCAGTTCTTCTTTTACAGATTGGGAACGTCTTTTCACCATTCGTAGACCTGTATATAAGGAATGGTGTGTTGAGTTGATGAGTACTGTATCACTTGATACAAATATTGTTAGAATAGATGATAGAAGATTTCTTAGGTTTATCCTTGGCGGGAGGATGTACAGAATGTCCATGCTGGACATGGCCAGGGCCTTACAGATATATACTCCTGGTGAGTTGCTATTACCCGATTGTACAAACTTGATTCATTATGGTGAACGGGTAGATAGTAACTTTGACGCTGACGCTATTTGGAGGCGTATGTCACATTTTGATGTTTTTACACGAGCAGGAGGACACTCCTATACACATATTGACAGAGCCGAGCTTCGTATTATTCATAGATTTTTGGCTAACTCGATTACACAAAGAGGTCATAATAAAGAAAAAATTACCTTATATGATTTATTCTACCTAAAGTGTATTCGGGATCCTAGAAGCTTTGTCAATATCCCTTACTGTGTTGCTTTTTATTTATATAAAATGGTAGAGGGAATGCAGGACGGGAGTATAATAGGAGGAGGTATTTTTGTTACTCTCATTGGAGAGTATTTAGGTGTTGATAGGAACCAAGGGGGTCCATTACAGATTTGTAGAGAACAGGTTGAGCCCTTAGGATTGAAAGTTTATGTGGGTGCTAAGGTATTGAAAAGTAGACGTAATCAGACAGTACTCTATGAGGGATCTCATCCTCAGGTAGAGAGAGGCTCAGACAAGGAAATGGAGGAGGCGGAAGACATTAGGGATGTCTTTCGAGATGCTATTCTTGACGTCCACGTTCGTATAGATGAGGAAGCAATGACGAACGCGGCCAGACATAATATGTATGAGCAGTGGAACTCAGAGCGAGTATACGAGAATTATAGGCGACGCCAACACGATAGCTGGTTAGTTCATCAGCACCAAATCATGAGCCAGCTATCATATCAGGTACCAAATAACTATGTACCTACTCGACCTGCTCATTTTCCGCCACATAGCCCCGATATCCGACCACCCTTTAACCGGTATGACTATAACCAAGCCTATCAGAACACCTATAACCAATAATGGAACCCACCCAATGAGATGAACTGGAACCCCTATCCTGACTGATTTAGTTCCATTTGGTTATTTTTATGATTTTTATGTTTTTATCTTTTGACTTTTTCATGTTTAAACTTATGTTATTGGATATATTTGTGTAATTTTTATTATTTTATTATTATTGTGTACTAATATTTCATATTTAGAATTTGAAAGTGGGATATTAAGTCCCATTTCAAATTGCCATGCATGATTATATTTGTATGTATGTATATTGTCGATTGTACAAAACAGGGTAAAACAGCGCATTTTCAAAGACTGGCATTAAGTTCAGTAAAAGCTACTAATTTTGACGACAAGATGACAAATAAATGTGATGTAACAACAGACGAAATGAACAAATGATATGCACCATTTATCATTCAGCAAACAAACGCCAATATGTTTGGAAACTTTGGTAAAATTTAATCATTTCTACGCTAATCACCCTCAATAATTTAAATTGTACTGATTTCTTGCAAATGAGGGCATTGCAAGATCTTAAGTGTGGGAAGGGGTTAAATTCTTTCGGATTTTTAAAATTTTTATCTTTATACACTTGGTTACCATTAAAAATACTAGTAACGTAGTAGTTGTATTAGAATCTAGTGCTCTCTGATAATAAAGAACAGCCCTAGTTTTATATACTGACTACCCAATTCTAGTAAATTTTTTCAAAATTTTCAATTAAATGAACTCAAAATCATGTTTATACATATTTATGAACGATAAAGCTAGGTGTTAACACCGAAATTATTGTTACCTCGGAAAGGACATAAATTGAGAAACAAATCAAAATGTTAAAATTCATTTAAAATGAAATAGAGAACAATAAAAAGGAAAATAAAAGCCAAGTGTGGGAAAAATTACCAAGTTATCTTAAACATATGTCACATATTTCTGTAACAAATAACTGAAAATACTTTTGCTTTGGACTAAACTAAACTATTTTACCCGATGAAAGAAAAGAAGAGATGGATCTACACGATGAATCAATTCCATCATTAAAAGGAAGTAAAGTTTTCTGAAAAAGACACGCGCTTCTTGATTTAGGTCAAGAAGTTGTCGTCCAGACCAGCTGTAGGTTGACGAAAAATCTAGAAAAGTCATCTCTAAAATCAGCAGGAAATCCACGGACCTCAGCATCAAACAGGGTCTCCAAGTGTCATAACCCGTCCTTAACCATAAGAACGCGTTAGATAACGTATGATTTCATTGCGAGGTATTGACCTCTATATGAGACATTTTTGAAAGAAAACTGCATATATTATACATTACAAACCATAACCATTATTTTTGTTACAAGCTTAAGACAATAAAAAGAAGATTAACGTTTAGCGATAATCTTCGACTTACAAACTTTACAAATGATGACAACAACACGGTTTCTAGCATATTTTACAATACAACATCTCGGATATGCAGTTTTATTTTTGACACAAACATGCGTACGCAAGATCCTGGTTAGATCCAACATGATGCAGCGGAAGCTTTAGAAATCACCTGAGAATAGACATGTTTAAAAAGGTCAACATAAAGTTGGTGAGATATAGGTTTAATGCCGGCTGCAATATATATATAGACCACAAGATTTCGTATATAATCAGTTTAATAAAAGTATTCTAAGTGGTTGAGCACTCGGTAACCATACTTAACATTTTCACGTCGCATATTCCCTTTAATATGAAATCTTACTACACCGTACCAAGTGTAGTCACAAAAACGAAGTACTGTGCAACCGTTGAATACTGGTCGTCCAGTCCGGTTGGGGTTGTCAGGCCCGATAGATCTATCAACAGGATTCGCGTTTACAATACCGCTGTAAATATTAGTTACCAAGCTACAGGGAAGTATGCCAGTGGTACAACTCAACGTAGAATATATTTTTCAGTTACTTGTGTCCATAACGTAAAACATAAAATACATGTATTCTCATCCCGAAATATTTAGAGTTTAAAAGTGGGACTATATACTCACTCTTGTCTTGATGATGTAAATAATTTGACTCGGTCTTCCGGTTGATATCACGAACCTATCCATATATAATATATCAATATGTTTTCATTTTTAAACAAACGTTATAAATATATACTTGTTATACTTTTAATACTTTGAATAATTCCTTAGTCCGTAGTTAGCAGTCCGATATTAGTAATTCAATTTTAATGGTTCATTTTTAGATGTTTAATATACCCGCAATGAAATAAATAAAACCCCCAACGAAATAAATAAAAACCCATCGTATATGTATTGGTCGAGATTAATCTTGACCCATGGTACCGGTGTTGTCAAATGACGTGTTGCGTACAATCATGGGATCTTATGATTAATCTTCTCGTGTTGTTTACGGGTGATCCTGAACCATATAAAATTGAATTATAAGTACATATATATAAAATATCATGTTATCTTAGAAGTATGTGATTTTATGTAGATTTTTCCAATGAATCCCGTAGTCAATTAAGTCTTGGATAACCAATTTTGTTTCGGTCATAGTTTCTTCGTTATAAGTCCGTTTTCGTTGATTCAAATTGCCATCTTCTTGGATCGAGTTCTTCTTTAAGACTATGAACTGTAAATACCTTGGTTTGTATTCAAAATCATACGGCATAAGTGAAACATTAGTGAAACATATGAAGTTAAACATTTTTGTTACAACAAAATCATTTAATGACCATTTTTCTAAAAATACTTACACTTTGAAAAACCAAGTTTTACCTTGTTAAATTAGCATATACATAAGTTATATTACAGGTCTTGAAGTATTTTAAAAGTTAAGTTAGAAGGATCTATTTAGTTTGCAAACAAGTTTGAAAACATTCAAACTATGTTCTTGTTGTTAAACTTTTGTACCACAAAATAAGATAGCTATATATATATGAATCGAATAAGGTTATGAACATAGATTCTACCTCAAGTTCCTTGGATGAAGTTGCTGTAAGAGAGAAGTAAGAAGCTAGAATCAAAAGGGTGATAGAAGTGGATGAAAGATTGGAAGTAAGTTGGTGTTCTTGGAGGGTTTTCTTGAAGTGTTTTTGTATGGTTTTCTTATGGTGATTAAGTAAGGTTTTTGAAGCTAGATCTTTATGGAATTTTGCTGGGTTGTTATGGAGTTTAGAGAGTAAGAAAGAGTGTGTGTTTTAGCTAGGAAATTGAAGTAGTAAATGAAGCAAAATGATCATGTATATATGCTACAAAAAAAACGTGTTTCATGGTTATCCATGACAAGATTTCAAGTTGTTCTTTTGTGTAATTAGTCAATAAGCTTCCAAAATCAATTACCTAGCCCTCATGGCATGAATAATGGCTGGTTAGGTGGTGATTTTGATGTGTATTTACTATTAGTAAATACGTATAGAAGCTTGGTATGATACGAGTACAAATACTCTAGGTATACGTATAGAAATTTTGTGAAAAATGGAATGAGGATTCAAATATAGCTATCTTTTGTGAATACACTTATATGGTTTTATGTATTTAAGTCTTTAAAAGTGATTAAATACATTACTTATACAATATATGTATAAACATTATATGTCTTAAGTATTTATGTCAAATAACGTTACGTATAGTTATCGTTTTGAAAACTTAAGTTAGTAGTTTCAAAATACACATATAACTTGTTGTTATTAATACAAAATGAGATATTAAAACATTTATTAATCATGTTAAATATGTATATATACATTTATATACACAAACGTATAATTATCATATATTGTATAGTTCGTGATATCATCGGTCAAACTAGACGGTCAAACGTTGTGTAAAACTCATTTCGGAAATATAAGTCTCGACAATTTGGATTGCTTATCATGTTGGCAAGGTTTAATTTATGTAAATATTAATCTTATAGGTATAGTATGATCGAAAAAGTGCGGGTCGTTACATTACCTCCCCGTTAAATAAATTTCGTCCCGAAATTTTAAAATTGTACCTATTTTGCGTCATCGAGAAACAAGTGTGGATACTTTTGCTTCATCTGATCCTCTCGTTCCCAAGTAAACTCGGGACCTCTTCTAGCATTCCAATGAACCTTAACAATCGGTATATTGCTCTGTTTGAGCTGTTTAACTTCACGGTCCATGATTTCAATTGGTTCTTCGACGAATTGTAGTTTCTCGTCGACATGGATTTCTTCAAGAGGAATGGTGAGGTCTTCCTTTGCAAGACACTTCTTAAGGTTTGAGACGTGAAAGGTATTATGTACTCCGGCGAGTTGTTGCGGTAACTCGAGTCGATAAGCTACCGGTCCAATGCGTTCGATGATTTTGAACGGGCCTACATACCTTGGGTTTAGTTTACCTCTTTTACCGAAACGTATTACACCTTTCCAAGGTGACACCTTTAGCATAACCATGTCCCCGACCTGAAACTCTAATGGTTTCCTTCGGACATCGGCGTAGCTCTTTTGACGACTACGGGCTGTTTTCAATCTCTCCTTGATTTGTACTATCTTCTCAGTTGTTTCATGTATGATCTCGGGACCAGTTAAATGTCGATCTCCTACTTCATTCCAACAGATAGGAGATCTACACTTCCTTCCGTACAATGCTTCGAATGGCGCAGCTCCAATGCTCGCATGATAACTATTATTATACGAGAATTCTGCTAACGGTAAATATTTATCCCATCCGTTTCCAAAATCGATCACACATGCCCTGAGCATGTCTTCGAGAGTCTGAATTGTTCTTTCACTCTGCCCATCGGTTTGCGGATGATATGCGGTGCTCATATCCAAACGAGTTCCTAGTGCCTCCTGTAGTGATTGCCAAAACTTTGAGGTAAATCTACTATCACGATCAGATATAATGGAAATAGGTATCCCATGCCTTGAAACAACTTCCTTTATATACAATCGTAATAGTTTCTCCATTCTATCCGTTTCCTTTATAGGCAAGAAATGTGCAGACTTGGTGAGACGATCAACAATCACCCAAATGGTGTCGTATCCCCAGGCAGTCTTTGGTAACTTCGTGATGAAATCCATGGTAATACCATCCCATTTCCATTCTGGGATTTCTGGTTGTTGAAGTAACCCTGACGGCTTTTGGTGTTCTGCTTTGACCTTAGAACAAGTTAAACACTCCCCAACATATGTTGCAACGTCTATCTTCAAATTAGGCCACCAATAACGTGTCTTAAGATCTTGATACATTTTTCCAACTCCAGGATGTATCGAGTATCTTGTCTTATGTGCCTCGTTCAATATCAACTTCCTTAATCCACCCAACTTCGGTACCCAAATACGATTTGCAAAATATCGAATTCCATCTTCCCGCATAATGAGTTGCTTCTCATACTTCTTCATTATTTCATTTCCTACATTTTCTTTAGTAAGTGCTTCTCGTTGAACTTCTTTGATTTGTGAGTTGAGATTCATACGAATTTTTATGTTCATTGCTCGAACTCGAATTGGTTCTCGTTCTTTTCTGCTTAAAGCATCAGCCACCACGTTTGCCTTCCCGGGATGATAACGAATTTCACAATCATAGTCGTTTATTAACTCGACCCACCTACGTTGCCTCATGTTCAATTGTTTCTGATCAAAAATATGTTGAAGGCTTTTATGATCAGTAAACACAGTGAATTTAACCCCATACAAGTAGTGTCTCCACATCTTCAATGCAAACACGACTGCTCCCAATTCTAGATCATGCGTCGTATAATTTCGCTCGTGAATCTTCAATTGTCGGGATGCAAATGCAATAACTTTCTTCCGTTGCATAAGAACACAACCAAAACCTTGTCGCGAAGCGTCACAATATATTTCAAAATCATCGTTCCCTTCTGGTAACGATAAAATAGGCGCCGTAGTTAACTTCTTCTTCAGTAATTGAAATGCGTTCTCCTGCTCCGAGGTCCATTCGTATTTCTTCCCTTTTTGTGTTAATGCTGTCAACGGCTTAGCTATTCGGGAAAAATCTTGAATAAACCTTCTATAATAACCGGCTAAACCCAAAAATTGGCGTATCTGCGTTGGTGTCTTAGGAGTCTCCCATTTTTCAATAGCTTCAGTTTTTGCTGGATCAACCTGAATTCCTTCGCTATTAACAACGTGACCAAGAAATTGCACTTCTTTCAACCAGAAAGCACACTTAGAAAATTTAGCATAAAGTTGTTCTTTTCTCAACAACTCCAGTATCAACCTTAAATGCTCTTCATGCTCTTGCTCACTCTTGGAATAGATAAGAATATCATCAATGAAAACGATAACAAACTTATCTAAATACGGACTACAAACTCGATTCATGAGGTCCATGAATACAGCTGGCGCATTCGTCAATCCAAACGGCATAACCAAAAATTCATAATGACCATAACGTGTCCGAAAAGCAGTTTTCGGAATGTCCTCTTCTTTAACGCGTAGTTGATGATAGCCCGATCTTAAGTCGATTTTCGAATAAACACGTGATCCCTGGAGTTGATCAAATAAGTCGTCAATTCTCGGTAGTGGATACCGATTTTTGATAGTTAACTTATTTAATTCACGATAATCTATACACATCCTGAAAGATCCATCTTTCTTCTTAACAAACAAAATTGGAGCTCCCCACGGTGAAGTACTTGGTCGTATGAATCCACGGTCCAGTAATTCTTTTAACTGACTTTGAAGTTCTTTTAACTCGGACGGTGCAAGTCTATATGGAGCACGAGCCACTGGTGCAGCTCCTGGTACTAAATCTATTTGAAATTCTACCGATCTAAATGGAGGTAATCCCGGCAATTCTTCCGGAAAAACTTCAGGAAAATTTCTTGCCACAGGCACGTCGTTGATACACGTTTCTTTCTTTTCGACTTTATTAACATGTGCTAAAATAGCGTAACATCCCTTTTCTAAACACTTCTTGGCTTTCAAACAGCTAATGAGTTTTAGCTTTGAATTACCCTTCTCTCCATAAATCATCACCGGCATTTTATCCTTACCAGGAATACGAATTGCCTTCTTGGCACAAACAACTTCCGCTCCTACTTTGGACATCCAGTCCATGCCGACTATTACATCAAAACCTCCTAATTCTACGGGTATTAAGTCGATTTTAAACGTTTCTCCGGCTAGATTTATTTCACAATCACGACAAATTTTATCGGCTTTAATTAGTTTACCATTAGCTAACTCAATCAAGTACTTAGCATCCAGAGGTAATGATGAACAATTCAATTTAGTGTAAAAATTTATACACACGTAACTTCTATCGGCGCCAGTATCAAATAAAATAGATGCTGATAAGTTATTAATGGTAAACGTACCCGTAACAAGCTCCGGGTCTTCTCGTGCCTCTCTAGCATTAATAACAAACGCTCTTCCACGTGCAGGTCCGCCATTCTGATTCGGGCACTGACTCTTATAGTGACCTTGTTTTCCACACCCAAAACAAGTAATGTTAGCCAAAGCAGTTCTATTTGCGTTGGTGGCAGGAGTCTTGTTACCATTTGCATTTGTAACGAGAGCCTTACAATCTTCAGCAAGATGTCCCTGTCTATTGCATTTAGTGCACAACACACTACAGTAACCAAAATGATGTTTGTGACAACGGTTGCACAAAGGACTTTGTCCTTTGTAACCAAAGCCTGAACCGCTACCCGCACCTTTCGTGGTTTCTTGTTTCTTATAAGGTTGTTGTTGGTTACCTCGATCATAACCTCCATTCCACTTTTTCTTGTTCCCCAATACCTTCACCTCAGTATTGAATGCTTTCTTGTCCAAAATGACCTGATCCATTAGCTCGTTCGCCATGGTTATAGCTTCATGAATTGTCTTAGGTTTCGACGCCGTAACGTTTGCCTTGACCTTTTTGGGCAAACCACCTTTGTACATTTCAATCTTCCGTGCTTCGGTTGGAACCAATTCAGGACATAGTAAAACTAATTCCATGAATCGCTGGTTGTAGTTGGTAATTTCAGTACCAACCACCTTCAAACTTCGTAACTCATCTTCTAACTTAATAACCTCATTTCTTGGACAATACTCAGTGATTATCATTGCTTTGAATTCTTCCCATGGAGTATCATAAGCTACATCTCCTCCTACCGCCTTCACATAATTCTTCCACCATGTGAGTGCACTATCTTGTAAAGTGCACGATGCATACTTGGTCATGTCTTTTTCATCACAACCGCTGATTTTGAACACCGTCTCCATCTTTTCTATCCATCGGGTTAAACCGATAGGTCCTTCCGTTCTACTGAATGATGATGGCTTGCAAGCTTGAAACGTCTTGTAGGAGCATCCTACACGAGGATTTGGATTAACTGCAGCAGCTCTTGCAGCTTCGACCCATAGCATTCTATCGTTGACTCGCTGATTGATGAAGTCTTCGACTTCTTGTTCCGTCATTCGATTCAATCGCGCCATTTCCTAATGAAAGAAAATAATTATTCACATGGAATATTATAGATGTAGTGTGTATTTATAGTACATTTATAGCTTGTTAATAATATGAACCAGGTATTATTATAAAAGCCTTTTCTTCTTATTAGCGTTTTATAATTATATCTTGGGTAGTACCTACCCGTTAATGTTCATACTTAATAGCTTAGTACAGAACCAATTACTACAATCTAAATAATACTTAACCATGGAAAATTATTGCATTTCATACTTCGCTATTTTACATATGCTTACATCAAACTTTAAACAAACCACACTAATAATATTATACAAAACATTATGTGATTCCATGGTTTAATACGGTAGCGCATCATTTGGTCTATTTCCCAAAACATTTATGTCCAGGGAATCCCCCAACGCGAATCCTAGCTGTCTCCCTACGTTTTGGCTGAGATGCCGAAGAACTAGATGCGGGGATATCACTAGTAGGGATAGCGGGGATAGGGGTGGTAGTGTTGAGTGGAATTGGTGCCACATCATTCTTATTAAACTCGGGATTTGGATTTTCTAATTCATTAGCCTTTCGTTTCTTTCCTAGTTTGAACTCTTCTTTTGTAATTTCCTGTATTTCTTCCTCGGGTTCACTTTCCTCCTCGGGTTCACTTTCCTCTTCGGGTTCACTTTCCTCCTCGGGTTCACTTTCCTCCTCGGGTTCACTTTCCGATATTTCAATAATTGGTTCATCCGGAAATTGTGAGTCTTCCCCAAAAATACCATTTTCGTCATCGGATATGTTAATGACTGAAACACAATCTGAAGGTTCTGATTCGGAGTCGCTGAATGTGATAATAAGTTTCGAGCCCGACATCTAACACATAACAACTAACCCATTAGTACTTACATAATATTTACATATAAATTTTTAACCAACAGTGATAAACAATGGTTTTTTTTTTAAAATCAGACCTGGTCAAAGTCCAGACTTTACTAATGTATCCTAACGACTTCTCGGTTAGACACACTAATGCAAACCTGGTTCGCTAAGACCAACGCTCTGATACCACATGTCATAACCCGTCCTTAACCATAAGAACGCGTTAGATAACGTATGATTTCATTGCGAGGTATTGACCTCTATATGAGACATTTTTGAAAGAAAACTGCATATATTATACATTACAAACCATAACCATTATTTTTGTTACAAGCTTAAGACAATAAAAAGAAGATTAACGTTTAGCGATAATCTTCGACTTACAAACTTTACAAATGATGACAACAACACGGTTTCTAGCATATTTTACAATACAACATCTCGGATATGCAGTTTTATTTTTGACACAAACATGCGTACGCAAGATCCTGGTTAGATCCAACATGATGCAGCGGAAGCTTTAGAAATCACCTGAGAATAGACATGTTTAAAAAGGTCAACATAAAGTTGGTGAGATATAGGTTTAATGCCGGCTGCAATATATATATAGACCACAAGATTTCGTATATAATCAGTTTAATAAAAGTATTCTAAGTGGTTGAGCACTCGGTAACCATACTTAACATTTTCACGTCGCATATTCCCTTTAATATGAAATCTTACTACACCGTACCAAGTGTAGTCACAAAAACGAAGTACTGTGCAACCGTTGAATACTGGTCGTCCAGTCCGGTTGGGGTTGTCAGGCCCGATAGATCTATCAACAGGATTCGCGTTTACAATACCGCTGTAAATATTAGTTACCAAGCTACAGGGAAGTATGCCAGTGGTACAACTCAACGTAGAATATATTTTTCAGTTACTTGTGTCCATAACGTAAAACATAAAATACATGTATTCTCATCCCGAAATATTTAGAGTTTAAAAGTGGGACTATATACTCACTCTTGTCTTGATGATGTAAATAATTTGACTCGGTCTTCCGGTTGATATCACGAACCTATCCATATATAATATATCAATATGTTTTCATTTTTAAACAAACGTTATAAATATATACTTGTTATACTTTTAATACTTTGAATAATTCCTTAGTCCGTAGTTAGCAGTCCGATATTAGTAATTCAATTTTAATGGTTCATTTTTAGATGTTTAATATACCCGCAATGAAATAAATAAAACCCCCAACGAAATAAATAAAAACCCATCGTATATGTATTGGTCGAGATTAATCTTGACCCATGGTACCGGTGTTGTCAAATGACGTGTTGCGTACAATCATGGGATCTTATGATTAATCTTCTCGTGTTGTTTACGGGTGATCCTGAACCATATAAAATTGAATTATAAGTACATATATATAAAATATCATGTTATCTTAGAAGTATGTGATTTTATGTAGATTTTTCCAATGAATCCCGTAGTCAATTAAGTCTTGGATAACCAATTTTGTTTCGGTCATAGTTTCTTCGTTATAAGTCCGTTTTCGTTGATTCAAATTGCCATCTTCTTGGATCGAGTTCTTCTTTAAGACTATGAACTGTAAATACCTTGGTTTGTATTCAAAATCATACGGCATAAGTGAAACATTAGTGAAACATATGAAGTTAAACATTTTTGTTACAACAAAATCATTTAATGACCATTTTTCTAAAAATACTTACACTTTGAAAAACCAAGTTTTACCTTGTTAAATTAGCATATACATAAGTTATATTACAGGTCTTGAAGTATTTTAAAAGTTAAGTTAGAAGGATCTATTTAGTTTGCAAACAAGTTTGAAAACATTCAAACTATGTTCTTGTTGTTAAACTTTTGTACCACAAAATAAGATAGCTATATATATATGAATCGAATAAGGTTATGAACATAGATTCTACCTCAAGTTCCTTGGATGAAGTTGCTGTAAGAGAGAAGTAAGAAGCTAGAATCAAAAGGGTGATAGAAGTGGATGAAAGATTGGAAGTAAGTTGGTGTTCTTGGAGGGTTTTCTTGAAGTGTTTTTGTATGGTTTTCTTATGGTGATTAAGTAAGGTTTTTGAAGCTAGATCTTTATGGAATTTTGCTGGGTTGTTATGGAGTTTAGAGAGTAAGAAAGAGTGTGTGTTTTAGCTAGGAAATTGAAGTAGTAAATGAAGCAAAATGATCATGTATATATGCTACAAAAAAAACGTGTTTCATGGTTATCCATGACAAGATTTCAAGTTGTTCTTTTGTGTAATTAGTCAATAAGCTTCCAAAATCAATTACCTAGCCCTCATGGCATGAATAATGGCTGGTTAGGTGGTGATTTTGATGTGTATTTACTATTAGTAAATACGTATAGAAGCTTGGTATGATACGAGTACAAATACTCTAGGTATACGTATAGAAATTTTGTGAAAAATGGAATGAGGATTCAAATATAGCTATCTTTTGTGAATACACTTATATGGTTTTATGTATTTAAGTCTTTAAAAGTGATTAAATACATTACTTATACAATATATGTATAAACATTATATGTCTTAAGTATTTATGTCAAATAACGTTACGTATAGTTATCGTTTTGAAAACTTAAGTTAGTAGTTTCAAAATACACATATAACTTGTTGTTATTAATACAAAATGAGATATTAAAACATTTATTAATCATGTTAAATATGTATATATACATTTATATACACAAACGTATAATTATCATATATTGTATAGTTCGTGATATCATCGGTCAAACTAGACGGTCAAACGTTGTGTAAAACTCATTTCGGAAATATAAGTCTCGACAATTTGGATTGCTTATCATGTTGGCAAGGTTTAATTTATGTAAATATTAATCTTATAGGTATAGTATGATCGAAAAAGTGCGGGTCGTTACACCAAGTGGTCAGATTTATCCTAACCATGAGAAGGATTTATCTCGTAAAATGGGGGGGGGGGCACCGTGCAAATTAGCTGGATAAGACTAATGAATCAGATCCCCAGAAAGGATAATCTCCTTAAAGATTAAAAATCAGCTTTTAAGCCTGATATTACTTAATCCTAGAGATTGACCTTAAAGATTGAGAATTCAAACTCATGGAATTCAATGATATCTAAACTCGAGCTTGAACGAGAAAATATTTTGATCAAAATTACAAACCGATTTGTTTTCTGAAAACCCTATTTTCAATGCGTTCATTACCATTGAACGTAAAATCCTAGGAATTCATCTGGAATTCATTAGGTCACCTGAACCAAATCGGGTGTCAACCGTAAGAACGGTGGTTGCATAGTGGTCAAAGACAGGACCTTGTGCCAGACCGAAAAATTATAAGGGTGAGCTTTACTATTGCTCCTACCAAGGATAGTAATTGCGTCCGACACGTTATAGACCATAATTAAAAGCATGTCAGGGGACATTGCCTTAATAGTTGCTTGTTCAACGCTTTTCTTTACAACCGGACGGTAGTTTATCGAAAGGTAATATACGGGACAAGTAAACTGGACGTGTTGCTTTCCTAATACAAGGTTAGCAAGTGGGTGACACAAAACCGCAAGTTTTGAGCTAAAATTTTCAAATCTGAAACCCACCAAGCCCACAAAAATATTTTGCAAACACCGGTGAAGGGTTAATCCGGAAAACTTATCTAGGGTAAAAACTAGATTTAATTTTCAAAAGATCAAATGTTTTCATAAAGATCCAATTTCCTTAATGGATCTAAATTTTTATAGTCATGTGGGACTGTAAACCTTATCGTTACTACCATTGTTTATACCGCCGTATAGAAATCACTGATGTACAAAGTGTGAAGAATAAAGAAGTGATTCTAGTATTTCAAGACGATATTGCTTGAGGACAAGCAACGCTCAAGTGTGGGAATATTTGATAATGCTAAAAACGAACATATATTTCATAGCATTATTCCTCAAGAAAGACAAGCTTTTAGTTGCAATTGTTCTATTTACAAGTGATATTCGTTTAAATAATAAAAGGTGAAGACAAAAGACAGATTCGACGAATTGAAGACGCAAACGACCAAAAAAGCTCAAAAGTACAAAATACAATCCAAGAGGTTCCAATTATTGATAAGAAACGTCTCGAAATTACAAGAGTACAAGATTCAAAACGCAAAGTACAAGATATTAAATTGTACGCAAGGACGTTCGAAAATCCGGAACCGGGACCAGAGTCAACTCTCAACGCTCGACGCAACGGACTAAAAATTACAAGTCAACTATGCACATAAATATAATATAATATTTAAATAATTCTTATAATTATTTAATATATTATATTTATTTATAAAACCGTCGGCAGAAGAAAACAACCAAATATGAGCCTCCCCAGCTGGCCATGCGATCGCATGGCCTGGAAGGCATAAATCCATGCGATCGCATGAGCCCCAGTTCCAGCCCACATGCCTATAAAAATCGAGCTTTGGTGCACCACAAAATCCATCTATCTTTCTCTTCTCCATTCATACGTAATATTTATATTTATAATTTATATTTTAATTTTAATTTTAATTATAATTCTAATAATAAGGGTATGTTAGCGAATGTTGTAAGGGTGTAAGTCAAAATTCTGTCCGTGTAACGCTACGCTATTTTTAATCATTGTAAGTTATGTTCAACCTTTTTAATTTAATGTCTCGTAGCTAAGTTATTATTATGCTTATTTAATCCGAAGTAATCATGATGTTGGGCTAATTACTAAAATTGGGTAATTGGGCTTTGTACCATAATTGGGGTTTGGACAAAAGAACGACACTTGTGGAAATTAGACTATGAGCTATTAATGGGCTTTATATTTGTTTAACTAAATGATAGTTTGTTAATGTTAATATAAAGATTTACAATTGGGCGTCCCTATAAATTACCATATACACTCGATCGGACACGATGGGCGGGGTATTTATATGTACGAATAATCGTTCATTTAACCGGACACGGGAATGGATTAATAGTCACTAGAATAATTAAAACAGGGGTGAAATTATGTACAAGGACACTTGGTATAATTGATAACAAAATATTAAAACCTTGGGTTACACTCAGTCGACATCCTGGTGTAATTATTAAACAAAGTATTAAAATCTTGTTACAGTTTAAGTCCCCAATTAGTTGGAATATTTAACTTCGGGTATAAGGATAATTTGACGAGGACACTCGCACTTTATATTTATGACTGATGGACTGTTATGGACAAAAACCAGACGGACATATTAAATAATCCAGGACAAAGGACAATTAACCCATGGGCAATAAAACTAAAATCAACACGTCAAACATCATGATTACGGAAGTTTAAATAAGCATAATTCTTTTATTTCATATTTAATTTCCTTTATTTTATATTTAATTGCACTTCTAATTATCGCATTTTTATTGTTATTGTATTTAATTGCACTTTTAATTATCGTACTTTTTAATTATCGCAAGTTTATTTTATCGCATTTTTATTAATCGCAATTTCATTATCGTTATTTACTTTACGCTTTAAATTAAGTCTTGTATTTATTTATTATTTTACATTTGGTTTTAACTGCGACTAAAGTTTTAAAATCGACAAACCGGTCATTAAACGGTAAAAACCCCCTTTATAATAATAATATTACTTATATATATATTTGTATTTTTATAAAAGTAAACTAATATAGCGTTAAACTTTGTTTAAAAAGATTCCCTGTGGAACGAACCGGACTTACTAAAAGCTACACTACTGTACGATTAGGTACACTGCCTATAAGTGTTGTAGCAAGGTTTAAGTATATCCATTCTCTAAATAAATAAATATCTTGTGTAAAATTGTATCGTATTTAATAGTATTTCCTGCTAAAATTTAATAGTATTTTTATACCACTCTGCTAAAACATCAGTATCTCAAATTTGGGAGCAATACCGGCTTGTCTAAAAAAAAGTAAAAATCGATAAGGTTGTTGGTGTTATCAAGTCTTGTGTTCTAACTACTACATGTGATCTTAACGTAGTGCTGAAAGTAAGATCCTCGATATGTTATGATATGTATATTATTATGTATTATTAACAAGGGATAACTAGTTACTTGTTTGTTTATTCTAATCTTTATAATACAACAACTTTTCTTCCTGGTAGTATTATTAATAAGGGATAATTGGTCAAGGGTATATGTGTTGGAAGTGTCAAAGTACTCCAATATATTTTTGTGTTTTTCTCAAAACATTCATCATATCATATCCTTAACATTACTAAGAAGAACTTGGTAAATGTATTTTTCAAAGATGGTTCCTCAACTTAGATAAGAGGAATTTTAGTCAAGTTTGTTGTTGCATTTCTTTCAATATTATTTGTATTAGACTTGTATAAGAACTCGTGTTTGTTTTATTTGCATTAGAAATTTCTTATTACATCAATAAATACACTGGATTGGAGGAACATTAATGGATTCACCATTAGTACTAACGCTAACAAAATGAATTAACTTTGTAAGCAACATCCCAAACGTTAATTGTTCACTACAACTTTCCATAGCATCTTGCATCCGATTCGTAATGATATTTTCAGCATTAAACTAGATACCACTTATGATCTAATACATCATAATAGCCTCTATTACAACACTATATCATAATCCTCCGCATATCCACGACACGTTTGGTCAAAGACAGAATTATGTGAAATGGTTCGGATTGGGAAGTCTTGTGGATTTGGAATCGACAACCAACAGGCTGAACATGGACACAACTACAGTAGTTAGAAGCTAGTTTGTCTGGATTTGGTTTCGGTAATCATAAAAAGGATACTTGGAAATGGTCTCTACACGGCAACGACATCTTCTCTTCTTGTGTTTTAACTGAAATAATTAATGAAAGATTGCTCGTGGCTAGGGATGGCACCCACCGGTAATGGGCACGGATACTTAATATCCGCGACTCGCCCGTTAAGATTTTTCTTTACCCGCGGGTGTAACGACCCGACCAAAACCGTTATTGACGGCGCCGTTAACTTAGGTCCCGTTGTGTGGTCGTAGTCCCTATATGAGACTCGTTTGACCAAAATTATGTCGCATCATTTGAAAGGTACAAGACTTACAAGTCTAGTTTACAAAACCGTTCGACAACAAGTCTAAGTTTACAAAAGTCATAAAGTATAAATGAAATAACTTGCGACATAATATAAGTTGAAAAACACAGTTGCTATAAATAGCGTAAGTATGTAAACAAAAGTTTGAATCCAAAAGTGCTATCCCTAGCGTATGTATGTATGTATGCTTGACCCCAAGCAAGAAATCAGAGTGTATGCATGTATGCTTGACCCCAAGCAAGTATGAATGTACGCGGAAGCATGTATCAAATAGCCATGTATGAACCTGAGAAAACATAGAAGAATCTGTCAACGAAAAACGTTGGTGAGATCATAAGTGTATTTGTAAAAGTATACTTTGAACCACAATAGTTTGTATAGATGATTATCCAAATCGTATTTATTCCGAAGAATGTAGTTTGTATTGCGAGCACCCAATTACCAAAGCTTAACTGAATCTTCCCTCTGAATTTTGAATATAGTGTTAGAACATACACTATGCACGTTGAAATTATATTTCATCCACTAACGGTAGCGAACCGTCTGAATGAGGGTTCGTTAAACCCGTATGGCCACACAACATAATCACTCGCTTACACTTACACCCTGCAAGTGGAACTAATGATAATTGGATTGAGGACTTTTGTTCTAACTCGTCTGTATCCTTGTATTCGTATTTGTGTTCAAAGTATAAAAGTATGAAAAGTATATATATACATGTGAAATGTATATAAGTATGTAATGTATATGTTTCTCAGCCCACGATTTAAAAGAATAAAAGTTGTTGAAAAGGTGGGACTATGATCTCACCTCGAGTGCACGAGTAATAAATGTACTTCACAAAGTAAACGTGTGCATGAATGTTGCTTAGCCTTGACCTAAACAAGTAAATTGTATCAATTAACCGGTTACGACACAAGGTCGGGTGAAATGTGTTCAATTAGTCCTATGGCTCCTTACGACTCGAATAGTATAGCATGTGAATCACGTTGTCAAGTTTCATGCAAGAATCAAGTATAAAAACATGTTAGAACGATTGTAATAAAGTTTGAGTTGACATTTCAAAACCTTACCATTAGAAAGGAAATCTTATTACGTTTCCAACGATATTTGATTCATCGAAAACGGAGTTACGGTCAAAAAGTTATGGCCAAAACAAGTTTGCTGAAGTTCGGATGAAACAGGCAATTGTCGCGGCGCGACAAATTGCTCCGCGGCGCGACAAATGCCTATTTTGAAGGTCAGAAAGCCTGAAAAACATGTTCTAAAATCACCCTTTGGGCCACGGCGCGACAAATTGCTCCGCGGCGCGACAATGGTCGTGGCCTGGTACCAGGTCAGTTTCAAATGTTCAAGTCTTGGTCAAAACTTCAAACAACCATAAAACGCAAACCGTAAACAACTAGAAGACGTATCTTATACCGTTGGAAAGCTCTTTTGACAAGGAACACAACTAAGCACTTATCATCAAACAAAAACAACATTTTCCATAACCGATTTCTCGTCAAGTGATCGTTTAAAAGTCCATTTTCAAAGTTTCAAGTTCATCAATTGCATTTTAAGTTTCGGGAATCCAATTTACATATACGATATGCCGTTTCGAAGGTAATTAAGCATACATTACAACTAATCACTAACAATTAACATTCCATGGCATTCAAGCATCAAAAGTTCATGCCAAGAACTATCAAACCCTAGTCAAACATCACAAAATCAATATTCATGTTTTTGAAGTTTTCTTAATCAACCTACGCATCAAAACGAAGCTAGTGATACTAGTAACACAATTAAAACATGCACTTTAACAATCTAACAACATTAACTCATCCAAAATCAAGGATTAAGCAAACCCATTTCAAGTTCATGCTAGTTACTCCAAAAACAACAAATCGAGCAAACCAAACATATATTCATGTTAGACTTGAGCCATAGACACTAACTAACACCATTTCAAATCAAAAACACGAATTTATAGAAATCTAGAGTTTTTAGAAAGTTACCCAAACGAGATGAAGTTGGTATCAAATTGTAGAGGATGAAGAGAGGATTCCAAATATGTAATTTGTTTTGAAGTTTGCTTCCCGATCCGGATTTAGATGATGATTTATGTTTGTGTTCTTGAGAGAAAAAAAGAAAGAAAGAAGGAAAAAGAAATGGATGAATGAGGGGTGGAGGTGGTGAGTGGTTGACTAGTCAACTACTAGCCACCTCTTTGGTCAAGTGGCGGAACTAGTCCCTCAAGTTTCAGAGCGGGTGCGGGAATTAACCAAACGAATATTTTTAAAACGCTCGAGTAAACGGGTGATGTCAAAATTAAATAGCGGGAATATAATGAACGTTACTCACGGAAACTATTAATTTAAATACGAAAGATTATGTTTTAAAAAAAAGACGGTGTTAAAATTAAATTTAACGGAAAAACGCGGGATGTTACATTATCCACACCTCAAAAGAAATTTCGTCCCGAAATTTAGTTGGAAGTAGTAGTTGTTGAATCTTACTCGAGATCTTGCGTTGTAAATTCTACGAATAAGTGAAGGTACTCCCTTGGGCATTTCACGTCGTCTTAGAGTTTGGGTTCACGATTCATGGTTTCGACTGGCCCTCCTAGGAATGAAGTTTATCGTCGATAGTGAGTTCATCAAAGAAGATAACAAGTTCTCGTTTCGCAAAACACGTCTTTGAGTTGATACATCGAATGTAGGATAAACGGAGACTCAAAATGGGTCGGAAAAGTCTAAACGGCTAGCGACGGGTCCAAAACACCCCAAGAATTTAAAGGATCAAAATATCGCGAATTTAGCTTCCTACGTTTCCCGAAACGGATTGTACCTCTCCAAGGTGCGACTCTTAACGTGACGCGGTTTCCCACGCGGAATTTGAAATGTTTACGTCTAATATCGGCGTAGCTCTTGGTGATTACGAGTCGCGTAGGGTCTTACCTGAATATGAATAAATTTTCTCGGTTGCTCATGAATAACCTCGGCCCCGGTGAATTGATCATCGTTTACTTGGTTCGACAAAGGAGAATGACGTTTCCGGTCACATGTGGTTTCAAAAGGAGTGACGTTAAAACTCGTATGAAAATCATTGTAATACGAGGATTCGGTTTAAGGAAAATACTTTTCTCAAGTAAATTTGAAGTTGGTAATACAAACTTGTATTATGGTTTCCAAGGTTTAAATCGCATGTTTGTTCGGTCCGTCGGGTTGTGGATGGTACGCGGTACTCATGTCTAAACGCGGTCCCGAGGCTTTTTGTAAGGTACTCCAAAATCTAGAAGTGAAACGAGGATCTTGATCCGAAACGGGGTATATTTCCCTAAGGCATATTGAACAAGTTTGCTAGGAATTGAAAACGTTAGCTAGGACAAGTTTCTCAAGAAGATTCGCGTCGCGGAAGATTCGTCGGTTTCCAAAAACGTTCGTCGGAACTATTCACCCTCGAGGTGAATACTAGTATAACGTGGCGAGTCTTCCTCCATTGAGAATTTAAAATGAAAGATTTCCTGAACCAGAATTACGAGTATAAGGCGAGAGAAGTTTCCGCCTCGATGCGAGCATAACGAGTAAATTGTAGTTAGTCAACAAGACTGCGCGAGGACGAGCTAGTACACCCGTGGGACATACGGTTGAAGTCGAATGGAATCGGTAATTCATTCGGAAGCATAAATATAATTTGTCAATAATTGAAGGTGTATCCCCGGTATGGTTGTTATAAATATTCTCGGAGTTTTCGGATGTCCAAACCTGAAAAGATGAAGTCATGTACATGGCACATGGTGGTGTTTAGGTTGATCGAGTCTAACCACTATCACGTGTCACTAGAACTTTGGTATGTCTTACCGTAATATAACCACGTTGATCGAGTGTCGTTATATTACGCTAACTCATACCTCCATTCCCACATCACTCCATAGATTCAAATTCGTGTCATCGTGAAGACCTAAAATTAACAAAATGTAACGACGTCTCAAACGTGACTCATATTAAATCGAAAGAGTTTCTACAACTCTAAAGAAGCGTTTCCCCGTGGGAAGTGTATAAATGATTGTTCACGTCAATGTGGTTCGAGTCAGACAATAAGGTATTCAGGTATGAAAAGAGTAACGAGTCATGATAACGAGTAGCACGCAACCGTAGCGATAAATGGTGATGACGATACTCATCTAGAGTAGTGACAGTGACTTTACAATATTCATGGATAGTAAGATGAGACGGGGGGAATAACAACCAAGGAGTCAGAGTTCCCGAACCAAGGTGGCAGAATACGAGTTCGTATGATGAAGGTTGGGTACCATTAAAAAGTTTGCCTAAGAATGATTCAAGTATAATGCACAAGTAGTCAAGTAAGTGCTATCTATAGCAAATGTATGTCAGAATGCAAATGCTAACTATCCGGTTGTAGTCTAGACTCACTAATGCGTCCTAATGACTCTGTTAGACACACTAATGCACGTCCTAGTTCCCTACAACCAACGCTCTGATACCATCTGTAGCGACCCGACCAAAACCGTTATTGACGGCGCCGTTAACTTAGGTCCCGTTGTGTGGTCGTAGTCCCTATATGAGACTCGTTTGACCAAAATTATGTCGCATCATTTGAAAGGTACAAGACTTACAAGTCTAGTTTACAAAACCGTTCGACAACAAGTCTAAGTTTACAAAAGTCATAAAGTATAAATGAAATAACTTGCGACATAATATAAGTTGAAAAACACAGTTGCTATAAATAGCGTAAGTATGTAAACAAAAGTTTGAATCCAAAAGTGCTATCCCTAGCGTATGTATGTATGTATGCTTGACCCCAAGCAAGAAATCAGAGTGTATGCATGTATGCTTGACCCCAAGCAAGTATGAATGTACGCGGAAGCATGTATCAAATAGCCATGTATGAACCTGAGAAAACATAGAAGAATCTGTCAACGAAAAACGTTGGTGAGATCATAAGTGTATTTGTAAAAGTATACTTTGAACCACAATAGTTTGTATAGATGATTATCCAAATCGTATTTATTCCGAAGAATGTAGTTTGTATTGCGAGCACCCAATTACCAAAGCTTAACTGAATCTTCCCTCTGAATTTTGAATATAGTGTTAGAACATACACTATGCACGTTGAAATTATATTTCATCCACTAACGGTAGCGAACCGTCTGAATGAGGGTTCGTTAAACCCGTATGGCCACACAACATAATCACTCGCTTACACTTACACCCTGCAAGTGGAACTAATGATAATTGGATTGAGGACTTTTGTTCTAACTCGTCTGTATCCTTGTATTCGTATTTGTGTTCAAAGTATAAAAGTATGAAAAGTATATATATACATGTGAAATGTATATAAGTATGTAATGTATATGTTTCTCAGCCCACGATTTAAAAGAATAAAAGTTGTTGAAAAGGTGGGACTATGATCTCACCTCGAGTGCACGAGTAATAAATGTACTTCACAAAGTAAACGTGTGCATGAATGTTGCTTAGCCTTGACCTAAACAAGTAAATTGTATCAATTAACCGGTTACGACACAAGGTCGGGTGAAATGTGTTCAATTAGTCCTATGGCTCCTTACGACTCGAATAGTATAGCATGTGAATCACGTTGTCAAGTTTCATGCAAGAATCAAGTATAAAAACATGTTAGAACGATTGTAATAAAGTTTGAGTTGACATTTCAAAACCTTACCATTAGAAAGGAAATCTTATTACGTTTCCAACGATATTTGATTCATCGAAAACGGAGTTACGGTCAAAAAGTTATGGCCAAAACAAGTTTGCTGAAGTTCGGATGAAACAGGCAATTGTCGCGGCGCGACAAATTGCTCCGCGGCGCGACAAATGCCTATTTTGAAGGTCAGAAAGCCTGAAAAACATGTTCTAAAATCACCCTTTGGGCCACGGCGCGACAAATTGCTCCGCGGCGCGACAATGGTCGTGGCCTGGTACCAGGTCAGTTTCAAATGTTCAAGTCTTGGTCAAAACTTCAAACAACCATAAAACGCAAACCGTAAACAACTAGAAGACGTATCTTATACCGTTGGAAAGCTCTTTTGACAAGGAACACAACTAAGCACTTATCATCAAACAAAAACAACATTTTCCATAACCGATTTCTCGTCAAGTGATCGTTTAAAAGTCCATTTTCAAAGTTTCAAGTTCATCAATTGCATTTTAAGTTTCGGGAATCCAATTTACATATACGATATGCCGTTTCGAAGGTAATTAAGCATACATTACAACTAATCACTAACAATTAACATTCCATGGCATTCAAGCATCAAAAGTTCATGCCAAGAACTATCAAACCCTAGTCAAACATCACAAAATCAATATTCATGTTTTTGAAGTTTTCTTAATCAACCTACGCATCAAAACGAAGCTAGTGATACTAGTAACACAATTAAAACATGCACTTTAACAATCTAACAACATTAACTCATCCAAAATCAAGGATTAAGCAAACCCATTTCAAGTTCATGCTAGTTACTCCAAAAACAACAAATCGAGCAAACCAAACATATATTCATGTTAGACTTGAGCCATAGACACTAACTAACACCATTTCAAATCAAAAACACGAATTTATAGAAATCTAGAGTTTTTAGAAAGTTACCCAAACGAGATGAAGTTGGTATCAAATTGTAGAGGATGAAGAGAGGATTCCAAATATGTAATTTGTTTTGAAGTTTGCTTCCCGATCCGGATTTAGATGATGATTTATGTTTGTGTTCTTGAGAGAAAAAAAGAAAGAAAGAAGGAAAAAGAAATGGATGAATGAGGGGTGGAGGTGGTGAGTGGTTGACTAGTCAACTACTAGCCACCTCTTTGGTCAAGTGGCGGAACTAGTCCCTCAAGTTTCAGAGCGGGTGCGGGAATTAACCAAACGAATATTTTTAAAACGCTCGAGTAAACGGGTGATGTCAAAATTAAATAGCGGGAATATAATGAACGTTACTCACGGAAACTATTAATTTAAATACGAAAGATTATGTTTTAAAAAAAAGACGGTGTTAAAATTAAATTTAACGGAAAAACGCGGGATGTTACAGCGGGTACCCGTTTACCCGCAAACGGGGTAAATTTTGTGCCAGTACCCGTGACCCGCGGGTACTCGCGACCTGCAGGTAAACCCGTGGGTTTACAAAAGGTGCAGTTTAACTAATATTTAATCACGGATATACGCTACCCGCGGGCAAACCCTCGAATAATTTTGAAAATACATTAAAAAAATTAAATTATATACTATATAATTAAGTATATATATGCGGGTAAACAGGTATACCCGCGGGTAGCTCAAACGTGCATCATGGATTGATGGGTCGGGTTTCACCCGCGACGGGTATGAGATACCCGCTACCCGCCAAAGGGTACAAAATTTTACCCACCCGGTGCCCACGGTTATATTTTTTTATAAATATCCGCCCGCCACGGGCACAGGTTCCCGCAGGTCACAGATTTTTTTCCGTCCACTGCCATCCCTACCCGTGGCATCATCCTCGACATCATCTACACTTCGAAACAAATTGATACCACAAGAAATTGAGGTGTTCGTTTAGAGAGCACAATGAAACCGTCATCCAATTAAAACGGAACTTGACAAAAGGGGTATTGACCTCGATTCGACTAGATTCCCAGTATGTGACAATGACATCGAATTTTAGAGCATATATTTTTTCATTGTTCGTTTGCAAAGGATATATGGTAGCATGTCTTTTGGTGGTGGGGGTGGGGGGTTGAGAAATCACCCAACTCAATTCGCTAAATGATCTTCTAGGTAAGAATTCTCCGACACTGAATAGTGTACCAAATTCCAAGATATGGCAAGCATGTGTGTGGGTTTATGCGTACAAGATTTGGAAAAATTGGAACAATAAACTCTTTCGCAACTCGTGTTGGTCAGGCCCGATTGCCTTCCAGAAAATCTTAGTTCGTAGCTTTGAGTGGATATCGAACCGATCGAGGAAAAGCTCCCTTGAGTGGTTACGTTGGATCACAAATCCAAGAATTATAGAAGATCGCGATTAATCTCAATAGAGTCACAGTTTTATATTTGTTTTCGTGATTCTAGAGTAGTTCATGATTTTTGTTGTAATTCTCATATAAGCTTTTTGGTTCGGTTGTTAGTCTTTAACTCCAAGGCTAAGATGTACTATAATTTCCGGTATTCTAATCTAAATCAACTTAATAAATATACCCCAATTTTTTCATATTTTTTTTCATAAATTAATATCGGGATCAATTAACAATCTAATACAAGTAAGACGGGTTAAATGAAGTTACGTTATACTATAAGGGCTTGAAATGAAACATTTTCCATTAATCAGTGATGTATGAAGGGGGCGCCGGAACCATCTAGGTTAAAGTTTTATGGAAAAGTAATCATCATCAATTCATTCAATTGAAACCTCCAAACAAAAAGGTAATACAGTATACTATTGTAAAACTATACATACAGTTGCCTGTAAGTAATATCACATAGCATCAATCCAACCAAAATCTTCTTATTATGCCCTCCATGTCTACCACTGAACAAAAAATAGACGTTTCGTTGGCTGAATCATATAAACAACAAGCGAATGATGCTTTTAAAGGTATTGTAACTCTTCAATTGACCTAAAGTTTTACTTTTTTTTTTTTATCTTAATTGCCACGTGTACTTATGTGTGCGTATATGTGTTTACAGCGAATAAGTTTAATCAAGCGATTGATTTGTATACAAAAGCAATTGAAATAAACGGTGAAAATGCTGTTTATTGGGCGAATCGAGCCTTTTCACATACTAAATTGGAGGAATATGGTAGCGCTATTCAGGATGCATCTAAAGCTGTTGAGATTGATCCCAAGTATTCAAAGGTATGTTCTTTATTTGGTAACAGTAGTAGTATTAGGGTTTTTGTATTATGAGATTAAATTTTTAATTTGTTGTTAATTTTAGGGTTATTATCGGCGTGGTGCTGCATATCTTGCTATGGGAAAGTTTAAAGAAGCACTTAAGGACTTCCAACAGGTTTCTGTTACTTTTTTTAATAATTTGGTTTACATGAAAAAACATCATTTTTATCAGTTGATTTACATTATTTGATTAAGAATGATACTAATATACTTTTTTTGTATTTTTTGTGCTTCATAGATAAATAAATTAGGGTTTAGTTTTAGTGCGTTAGGAAACTGTTAAGGGATGATGATGATGATGATGGTGGTAGTTTATTTAGTTTACCAGTATAGCTTATCTTGTTTTCTAGTTAAGAATGTTTCTAGTTCTTGTATCTATCTATTATTTATTAAATTGATAAGTTTTCCTCTTCGGGTTACCCGGGAGGGGAGTATTTTTACGCATGTGTACGTGACCTAACCAAATTAATCCGTGAAACCACCATTATCTATTACTCCATAATAAAATTAGACAGTTTAGCTTCATAGTTGAAATAACACTAGCACTGTTATATGTACTCAATTTTTTTTACAGAAAGATTGTCTATTTTAGGGGTTTTCATCTTTATCTTTTACCTTTCTAAAAGAGTTAAGACTCTCGGATTAAATTTGCACTTTGAAGATTGACATTACTATCTTACCCTTTCTTCTAACATAACAACTTTTCATTTGATTTATATACCATTATGGTATTATGGATTATGGAAACCTTCCTATTAGCTTTCATTCCATGTAAATTGTTGCTAATTCATATATTTAAAGGAGTTGTTTGTAGTTAACACTGTTTAGATTTAATAAGGTTTGTATACATGTTGTAAATTACACAATTTGGTATGTGATTACTCTACATCCTTACTACATTTGAGTGTTTAAAGAACGATTTTTTATATTTGTAGCAAATTCATGTATACAGAGTAACAATTTTATTCACTTAAAACAAATAGTCATCTAATATGGTTTAAATTACTTGAACTAAAATTACTTGAACTATATACAATCTAAACACGTATTATTATCTCATAGTTCAAAGATAAACTAACATAAAGTCAAAATTCTCTTCAAATTTTTACATTTGAAATTTTGAACTTGTAAAATTTGTTATTTACATTATAAAGTTTTCACCTTTTTGAATTATCTTACTCATTTATAAAGGGTTTAACACCTTTTTTAGGCTTATGCTTTTAAAGATCGAAAAGATACAATTATTATTCCTATCAACAAAAGAAGACAAATTTACTTGTGACTATGTTTTTAAAAGATTTATAATATTCAAAATAAATTTATATATTTAATTACATGTAATGTGGTCCATAAATAAATGTTTGTAATTTCAAAAGTAACCCATTAAGTCAGTTATATTCCCTCCAAGTGATTTTTTTTTTTTTTTTTTTTTTTTTTTCTATCCTTCAAGCGATATTCGTTACTATTGTTCCTTCAAGTGAATTCAGGTTTAGAAAACGACACATAAACTAAAAAAGGGTTGAAGCTGATGGCTATTATTTTATTTAAACAGTTTGATAACAACAGATTCCTAATTAATGGGTCATTGCCCATTGGGATATAGTTAAGCTTTAGGAGGACCAAATTAACAATAAGACATGCTAAAGGCTAGAGTCCGATTAGGATCGGGATCAGGGTTATAGGAGTTTATTTATTATCTAAAGGCAGGCTTGACAATTGATAACTGAAATTCGTTTGTTTATTAATAAACTACACAACGATTTCGTTTTTCACTTTTTTGACCCACTGTCACATATTTTCATTTATGTTTGGAATACTGCTATTAACGAACCACTGCTGCAATGCTTCATTCATACTTCTCAGACTGAGTTGTTACTATCCAACACATAACAAGTAAGTGTGCAAGGGACTGGTCTAACTAAACTTAATAAATAATTAATCTTGTTTTGAATTAACTATTAAAAATAATGATATGGTTAATGACCATGGTCAATCAACCGAACCGAACCGCTCCTCGGCGTTAGTGTGTGGTTATGATAGTTGTAATTTGTTTGGATAACATAGCTACAATTTGTAATTATAATGTAGAACTACAGAGGGACAATTAGGCTGACTAGTCTAGTAGTGTTTAGGATAATTGTTTTTGTTAGGATTCAACCTCAATGGTTAGGTAACTAAATAATGCATTTTTTTTTTGATTTCACAATTGCGTATATCGATAAATAGATGCTAACACTAAGGATAGCATGCTGTATTGTTTGGTCTATTTACACATTTGACATACTTTACTCACTTAGCCATTAAATTTTTAGGATTTTATTCTGTACATTGTAAGAGGTGCAATCCTCATATCTAGTTTATAACTGATGTAGTTTGAGCAGTTAATGTTAGCTTTGTATTGCTGAGCCTTTTTTTTATAGATAAAATCAATTTATTATGTGGCAAGAAATGTATAGATTTGAAGCATTTTTACGAAGAGCATCATATTACAAAGAAACTATAAGGGTGGTTCAAATAGACAGAAATGTTATTAGTCAAATATGAAAATTTCATACGTTGATTTTTGTTATTTGTTGAAGTAAAAAGATAATGTATGCGGTCAATCAGTTTCTTTTTTGTTAATATTACTGTAAGTTAGTGGTTAAGGGCATACACACAATGTTTTTATAATGTTACTTTAATACAAATGTTTGCAAGTATATCATATATCATACCTATTATTGATGAGTAGGAAGTACTCTCAATTGACAATTAACATATATTTTCCGTTTCCTTTACACATATATATATGAATATGAAAATAGGTGAAGCGAATATGTCCGAATGATCCAGACGCTTCAAAGAAATTAAAGGAATGTGAAAAAGCTGTTATGAAGCTCAAGTTTGAAGAAGCAATTTCTATGCCTACTTCTGAAAAACACTCGGTAGCTGAGTCTATCGACTTCCATACCATAGGTAACTCTCTTTTTCTGCTAATTTTTATTGGAAACCTTAAAATTTGTTGGTGATTTACAGCTATAATAAATTTCACTAGTATCTACAAATAGGATTAACCAACTGCATTTCTAATATACTAGTATTATACAATGTGATGTAAATAGACTGTTATGCATCTATGTTATTATTAATGGTTTTCATTGCTGTTGTTAATAAGGATCATAAGATATTACACATTTACTTGAGTTATTATAATATAAGCACGGGGAGCAAATGAAATAAATAAATAGAGTGAGGTATGAACTCTGGTGATAAAGTATTAATCTATGGATATGTTCAACTTTTTATCATGTGCATTTATTGTTTCGGCTGAACGTATTCAATATACTATGCTTGCATCCTTCTAATGATTGTGACGGGTTTCCTAAAGAGTACGCCTTCTAATTATCTTTTCTCCTTGAATTCTAGATGTGGAACCACAATATACTGGTGCAAGAATAGAAGGAGATGTGATAACCTTAGACTTTGTTAAGAAGATGATGGATGACTTCAAGAATCAGAAACTTTTACATAAACGGTGTGTGCAAAAACTATTCCATATAGTTATTTCATATAATACAAGTTTAGTCTATTGCTAACTTGTTGACCTTTTTCATTTTTTTTTTCTGTCTTTTTTTGTAGATATGCCTTCCAGATTGTTCTACAGACCCGGGAGATTTTGATGGCTTTGCCATCTCTGGTTGACATAAACGTTCCAGATGGAAAGCATTTCACCGTTTGTGGTGATGTGCATGGTCAGGTAATTAAAAAGCATGGATCTTTCAGTTATCTACTTGATCTTTATTCTTTATTATTATTTATTAATCTTTTATTTATGCAGTTTTTTGATCTTTTAAATATCTTTGAGCTCAACGGTCTCCCCTCTGATGAAAATCCATATTTGTTTAATGGTGACTTTGTTGATCGCGGGTCCTTCTCCGTGGAGGTTATCCTTACATTGTTTGCATTCAAGTGCATGTCTCCATCAGGTAAACATATAAAAAAACGCCTTTTTCAACTTTGTTACATATTCTTCTATTTCAAATCATCACCTTATGGTCTTAATTTCTTCAATTTTTTTTAGCTATACATCTTGCGCGTGGAAATCACGAGAGCAAAAGCATGAACAAGATATACGGGTTCGAGGGTGAGGTCAGATCCAAGTTGAGTGATAAGTTTGTGGAGCTTTTTGCAGAAGTTTTCTGTTATTTACCGCTTGCTCATGTTATAAACGAAAAGATATTTGTTGTTCATGGTGGACTTTTTAGTCAAGATGGGGTCAGACTATCTGATATTAGAGCAATTGATCGGTTTTGTGAACCCCCTGAGGAAGGTATGGATTACTAATATCAAAAACTTAAATTTTTAGGTTTTATATATAGTTTATTCTGTTGAACGCATGCTTTATTTCAGGGTTAATGTGTGAGATATTATGGAGTGATCCTCAACCTAATCCTGGTAGAGGACCAAGCAAGCGTGGCGTTGGTCTCTCGTTTGGTGGAGATATAACAAAACGGTTTTTGAAGGATAACAATTTAGGTAATAATGACATTAGCCACCTTTATGTTTTTATATTGAAGACTATATGTTGCAAACTTGCAATTATAAGGATATCCCCAAGAAGATATTGATGTAGATTTATAAATTGAATATAAATAAATTCATATTCTTTGAACATTTTTGATGAAATTTGTTTCATTTTTCAGATTTAGTTGTGCGATCTCATGAGGTCAAAGATGAAGGCTATGAAATCGAGCATGACGGAAAGCTTATCACTGTATTTTCTGCTCCAAACTACTGTGATCAGGTAAATAGTTCTGTTCGTTCCTGTGTGTATCAGTGTGATTACATTGTCAAAGGGTTGTATATATAAGTTTGACCAGTTAATTCTTTTATTTTCCAAACTGGATGAGGTTAGCTCAAATCTTCATTTTTTTGTTGTATTTTTTCTTTCTTATTTCCCCTTACATTTTCTGTGTGTTTTTCATGAATAAGTATTAAGTTTTCATAGTTTTTGATTAATAATCTTGAATGCATAAGCATATTTTTATGTACCCTTTCATTACAAAAGTGACTCATGCTAATGTGTCTACCTATGTTGTAGAAGCTTGATTCTAATGAAAGCAGTGGTATATAAAAGTTAGTAACGATAGTATGTAGATGTCAAAAAAGGTGAAAAATTGTTTGTCATCTCTATAATATTTTACAAATATTTTGGGTGATATTTTAGGGAGATAGGTGTATAAACCGAGATAATCAATGTTTGATGCAAATAATGGGTAATTGTAGTTAAATAGGTGTGTAAAATCAGATAGATTAATATATGCTAAATTGAGTTAACCTCATGGGTTAATATGCTGGATTATGTAAATGGGCCGGGATGGATTTGACCTATCGGGGATCGTCTTATGTCGGTTATTAACTTATTATCATGTAGTACCTTCATCTTTTAGTTTTTTCTTTCATTCATTTTTGTGGCTTTATGAACTGTACCCTTATTGCAGATGGGGAACAAAGGTGCATTCATTCGCTTCAAAGCTCCTACCATGGAGCCCAAGATTGTCACATTTTCAGCCGTGGTTAGTCCTTCATGCCTTATGCCTTGTTTAATAATCTTTAGTAATACATATTATTTATGCTCGTTATAACAGTAGTATGTTTGTTACACATTCAGCCACACCCTGATGTGAAGCCAATGGCGTACGCCAGCAATTTCCTGCGCATGTTTAATTAGTTTTGCTGATGTCACATTTTGGAGCTATTAGTTTGATGAAGATGGTGAAGTCAGGTGGTTTCTCTAATCTACAACTGCACATATCACATTAAATTCTCGTGACAACACATCCACTTACTTTCTTGTTAAGCTTCACTTATTTTATTTATAGTTTGTGTAAGGTAAAAATTGAAAACATGGTGCCTTAAATTTAGGGTCCCTTAGTATAATGTATTGCCTTTTTTGCAACTATGTATCCACCATTTTCTTCCCCTTGTTTTTGTTGTTGCTAATTTGAATTGAAGACCCCATTTGAATTGAAGACCCCATTTGAATTATGAAGAAGAATAATGTACCTCCCTGAAACTCAATCAACGTAGCTTAGCAATCATATAGAAATCACTAATATTTTGAACAGATAAAAAGAAACCCAGAAAAATAACACTTTCTATCCCAATAACAAACTTCATAAATCAATCTTCGTTACTACATCTAAATCTTAGATAATACCCTAATCTTGTTGGTTTCCATCCCTAGTCAAATAACACTTTAGTGTTCATAGCACTAAGCAACAATGGTTTTCAAGGCAAACTACCAATTGGGTTACACAAATTAAAAGGTCTTGAGTATTTCATGATGGAAAACAATCCAATGTCTACCTAAACTGTGCGTTGAACTCAGGCTGGGAAACTGTGGTTACTCCGGCGAAATTCCGGCGAGTTTTTCTAATCTTTAAAACTTAACCATATTGTCATTGCAAAACAACCTCTTAACAGGAAACATACCGTTGGGTTTTGGTAATCTTTTACATATATATCAGATGAATTTGAGCAAAAACTTGTTGAGTAGAGAGTATACGCTTTGTTACAAGTTTCTTGAAAAGACTTGGAAAGATTTTGGATTTAAGTGAAAATAAAAAGTTATATTTGAATCGTTTGCAAGCATATGATTGTTTAAAACTTGGAGTTGAAATGTAATAGAAGCAATACACGTGTGGGTGAAAATAGTGGTTCTTTGGTGAAGCCATTAAAGTCGTGTGAAGGAAGTATTTGAAATCAGCAGGACAACTTTATTTTTCGTATGGGTAATGATAGTGGTTCTTTGGTGAAACCAAGGTCTTGGTTTTTGGCATGTTGGTCTTTAGACTTAATTTGAACTTTCTTTGTATTGATTCATTAAGGATTTATATATATTGTATATTGTATATATTTGTATTTTATGTATAATTTATCATTAAGATATATAGATTATAGACTTTGTTGTTAACAAGAGCTGGATACATGCTACAATGTATTTGTAATTGTTGGTTTGATAGTTCTGTTTTTGCAGGTTTATGTTTTGTTGTTTGGTCTATTTGTTGTGTTTTGTGCTTTGTCGGTGATGTTTAGGTGTTTTAATTTGTTAGATTCGGTTTTCTGGTGCTGATCACTTTCGTCCTTGATTAGCTTAGTTGCTTGTTTAGTTGATAGGTTAGTCTTTTGTTTGCTTTTCAGGTGTGTAGCGATCCTGGGATGTTTCGTTCCGTGTATTTGCACGGTTCTTTGACTTCTTTCACTTTTGGTGAAAGATCTAAGCTCTATATAAGTTTTTATAGTTTTTTGCTAAAAAAATTTAAGAGTATGTCATTTAATTATTATATTTCAAATATTCCGAGGTTTATGAATGGCCACTACATCACACATATATCAAAGAAAAATCTACAGTTCATTTTCTCAAATTTATCATTTTACGTTTCATATCATTAAAGTGTGAATTTACATATTGCAAATTTCCATTAGGTTAAAAATGTAGGGAAGTTGTGGGAAATCATTAAATTTCAACGAATTTTTATACAGAATTGATTGTGGTATAGAAGAATTCTTTTAACTAAGAAATTGAGTTCAAGTTTAACTTAAGTCAGTTTGATGTAAATATTCATGTTTGTTTGTTCAAGTTTAACTTCTTGCTAGTTTCTTTCGTGTATTTTTTATTTTAATAAAACTTGCTTGCCTTTCAAAAAAAAAATAGGACGTGAGTAACTATTTTCCTCATGGATATTCCCATATAATTGAGTTTGTAGTGTCGCACTTGTATAATTTCCAAGTCACAATTAACCATCATACTAATCAAAATTCAATCATAATAGTGTAACTTTCAAACATATAAAAAGGTCGTTAATCATTAGGTTAATGACTTATTTGATTAATTGAAACACCAATTAACTTAATATGGTATTTATACTTGTATGTCAAAGAGAAACGCAAAATTTTACTGTTCGTTTTGTCAAATTTATCATTTTACATTTCATATCATTAAAGTGTGAATTTACATATTGCAAAATTCCGTTAGTTCAAAATTGTAGGAAAGATGTATGAAATCATTAAATTTCAACGATTTTTTTAACAGATTTGATTGTGGTATAAGAGAATTGTTTTAACTACGAAATCGGATTGAAGTTTTACTTAAGTCAGTTTGATGTAAATATTCATGCTTGTTATATTGAATTGTAGGTTTGTCTTTTTAAAAAGTAAAATAGGGCGTGGGTAATCATTCTCTTCATGGATATTCCCCTATAATCGAATTTCTAGTGTCACGCTTGTGAAACTTCATGTCACAATTAATCATCTCATCATATTGATAATAATTTACTCATAATAGTGTAACTTTCAAACATAGTAAAAGTCAACGATAATCATTAGGTTAATGACTTACTGTATTTAAATAATTGAAACGCCAATTAACTTAATATGGTATTATTTACTCTTTGTTGAAACGTGTATACACAATATATTTCCAAACACTTCACAATAATATTCAAAGTTATATTTACCATCATAGTTCATACCCTCACATACCATCATAGTTCATACCCTCACATACAAAATGCTCGTACATGTATCTAGTCATTTGTATCGACGTTTTATAAACCGGCCCCAAATATCCAAATCTACCACAATGTTTCATTTAAGTGACGTTTGTTTAGAAGGTCTGTTAATTCGATAACAACCATTTAAGGGTAAAAATACGAGTAACCAGGGGCGGAGCTAGGATTTGACGATAGGAGAGGCTTACTCGCAAGGGCGGAATATATATAGGACAAAGGGGCTATCCACCCCGCTCGATTTCGGGGGAAAAAAATTACACTGAAAAAAAATTACTAAAAAATAAGGGTTTTTTTTAGTGTTTACCCCCCTTTCGAGTTGAGTTCAAGTTCCGCCACTGCTTACTCGACAATTAAAAGAGGCAAATCAAATAAACTAAAAAAGGTCAATTTCCTATGTATAACCTATTTTATTTGTTTAATACATATATAGATAAGTACTTTACGAAGCTTTAGTAACTATTAAGAAAAAAAAATATAGCTAATATGAAACTTGTAGTATGAAAACTGATATGGCTCATCTAAATGCTTGAAAGTAAACTTATACAATTTGTTTTAGTTAATATTACTCCGTTTTTAGGTTTGAAAAATAGGTAACTTAAACGGTTGGTTTAGATTATTAATTGAGGGAGGCTTACTCAAAATAGTTAAATATGGGAGATTAATATTTCATTAAAATTGAGCCTATTGGGGGAGGCTGAGCACCCCTCTGTCCCCTCCATGTCTCCGCTACTGCGAGTAACATATCATTAGGAATGATAGATGTAGTTTGTTTGAGGTGTTAGGCATTACCTTTGGATTTAAAACCAAGAAGTTGATCCAGTGTTTTTGTAACCCGATATGGGTGAGTGTTTTGATGAAATTTGCAATCTCCAAACAAAATTTGTATGATGCTAGCTAGCTATACCTCAGACCATTTGTAGTGAAAACTCATGTTGGTTGTTTTTTGCACTTTTTTGATGATTATGATATGATGGTTTTTGGTGTGGAGTATTAACGGTGTTGATTTTTTATGTTGGTTATGAGTATTGTGATTATGTGTTAAAATATAATTGGGTTACAAACCAACGTAACGTGCGTTGGTTTTGATGTTGGATTCCAACCAACTTGAACTAAATGCCTGAAAGCAACACATGGATACTTAATTTCGCCTCAAGTTGCTATTGCCACATGAAATGTCCCGTTCTTATTGATTAAAAACGTTCCATATTAATTGATTTCGTTGCGAGGTTTTGACCTCTATATGAGACGTTTTTCAAAGACTGCATTTTAAAACAAACCATAACCTTTATTTCATCAATAAAGGTTTAAAAAGCTTTACGTAGATTATCAAATAATGATAATCTAAAATATCCTGTTTACACACGACCATTACATAATGGTTTACAATACAAATATGTTACAACAAAATAAGTTTCTTGAATGCAGTTTTTACACAATATCATACAAGCATGGACTCCAAATCTCGTCCTTATTTAAGTATGCGACAGCGGAAGCTCTTAATAATCACCTGAGAATAAACATGCTTAAAACGTCAACAAAAATGTTGGTGAGTTATAGGTTTAACCTATATATATCAAATCATAATAATAGACCACAAGATTTCATATTTCAATACACATCCCATACATAGAGATAAAAGTCATTCATATGGTGAACACCTGATAACCGACATTAACAAGATGCATATATAAGAATATCCCCATCATTCCGGGACACCCTTCGGATATGATATAAATTTCGAAGTACTAAAGCATCCGGTACTTTGGATGGGGTTTGTTAGGCCCAATAGATCTATCTTTAGGATTCACGTCAATTAGGTGTCTGTTCCCTAATTCTTAGATTACCAGACTTAATAAAAAGGGGCATATTCGATTTCGATAATTCAACCATAGAATGTAGTTTCACGTACCTGTGTCTATTTTGTAAATCATTTATAAAACATGCATGTATTCTCATTCCAAAAATATTAGATTTTAAAAGTGGGACTATAACTCACTTTCACAGATTTTTACTTCGTCAGGAAGTAAGACTTGGCCACTAGTTGATTCACGAACCTATAACAATATATACATTTATATCAAAGTATGTTCAAAATATATTTACAACACTTTTAATATATTTTGATGTTTTAAGTTTATTAAGTCAGCTGTCCTCGTTAGTAACCTACAACTAGTTGTCCACAGTTAGATGTACAGAAATAAATCGATAAATATTATCTTGAATCAATCCACGACCCAGTGTATACGTATCTCAGTATTGATCACAACTCAAACTATATATATTTTGGAATCAACCTCAACCCTGTATAGCTAACTCCAACATTCACATATAGAGTGTCTATGGTTGTTTCGAAATATATATAGATGTGTCGACATGATAGGTCGAAACATTGTATACGTGTCTATGGTATCTCAAGATTACATAATATACAATACAAGTTGATTAAGTTATGGTTGGAATATATTTGTTACCAATTTTCACGTAGCTAAAATAAGAAAAATTATCCAATCTTGTTTTACCCATAACTTCTTCATTTTAAATCCGTTTTGAGTGAATCAAATTGCTATGGTTTCATATTGAAATCTATTTTATGAATCTAAACAGAAAAAGTATAGGTTTATAGTCGGAAAAATAAGTTACAAGTCGTTTTTGTAAAGGTAGTCATTTCAGTCGAAAGAACGACGTCTAGATGACCATTTTAGAAAACATACTTCCACTTTGAGTTTAACCATAATTTTTGGATATAGTTTCATGTTCATAATAAAAATCATTTTCTCAGAATAACAACTTTTAAATCAAAGTTTATCATAGTTTTTAATTAACTAACCCAAAACAGCCCGCGGTGTTACTACGACGGCGTAAATCCGGTTTTACGGTGTTTTTCGTGTTTCCAGGTTTTAAATCATTAAGTTAGCATATCATATAGATATAGAACATGTGTTTAGTTGATTTTAAAAGTCAATTTAGAAGGATTAACTTTTGTTTGCGAACAAGTTTAGAATTAACTAAACTATGTTCTAGTGATTACAAGTTTAAACCTTCGAATAAGATAGCTTTATATGTATGAATCGAATGATGTTATGAACATCATTACTATCTTAATTTCCTTGGATAAATCTACTGAAAAAGAGAAAAATGGATCTAGCTTCAACGGATCCTTGGATGGCTCGAAGTTCTTGAAGCAGAATCATGACACGAAAACAAGTTCAAGTAAGATCATCACTTGAAATAAGATTGTTATAGTTATAGAAATTGAACCAAAGTTTGAATATGATTATTACCTTGTATTAGAATGATAACCTACAGTAAGAAACAAAGATTTCTTGAGGTTGGATGATCACCTTACAAGATTGGAAGTGAGCTAGCAAACTTGAAAGTATTCTTGATTTTATGTAACTAGAACTTGTAGAATTTATGAAGAACACTTAGAACTTGAAGATAGAACTTGAGAGAGATCAATTAGATGAATAAAATTGAAGAATGAAAGTGTTTGTAGGTGTTTTTGGTCGTTGGTGTATGGATTAGATATAAAGGATATGTAATTTTGTTTTCATGTAAATAAGTCATGAATGATTACTCATATTTTTGTAATTTTATGAGATATTTCATGCTAGTTGCCAAATGATGGTTCCCACATGTGTTAGGTGACTCACGTGGGCTGCTAATAGCTGATCATTGGAGTGTATATACCAATAGTACATACATCTAAAAGCTGTGTATTGTACGAGTACGAATACGGGTGCATACGAGTAGAATTGTTGATGAAACTGAACGAGGATGTAATTGTAAGCATTTTTGTTAAGTAGAAGTATTTTGATAAGTGTATTGAAGTCTTTAAAAAGTGTATAAATACATATTAAAACACTACATGTATATACATTTTAACTGAGTCGTTAAGTCATCGTTAGTCGTTACATGTAAGTGTTGTTTTGAAACCTTTAGGTTAACGATCTTGTTAAATGTTGTTAACCCAATGTTTATAATATCAAATGAGATTTTAAATTATTATATTATCATGATATTATTATATATGAATATCTCTTAATATGATATATATACATTAAATGTCTTTACAACGATAATCGTTACATATATGTCTCGTTTAAAAATCATTAAGTTAGTAGTCTTGTTTTTACATATGTAGTTCATTGTTAATATACTTAATGATATGTTTACTTATCATAGTATCATGTTAACTATATATATATATCCATATATATGTCATCATATAGTTTTTACAAGTTTTAACGTTCGTGAATCACCGGTCAACTTGGGTGGTCAATTGTCTATATGAAACATATTTCAATTAATCAAGTCTTAACAAGTTTGATTGCTTAACATATTGGAAACATTTAATCATGTAAATATCAATCTCAATTAATATATATAAACATGGAAAAGTTCGGGTCACTACAGTACCTACCCGTTAAATAAATTTCGTCCCGAAATTTTAAGCTGTTGAAGGTGTTGACGAATCTTCTGGAAATAGATGCGGGTATTTCTTCTTCATCTGATCTTCACGCTCCCAGTTGAACTCGGGTCCTCTACGAGCATTCCATTGAACCTTAACAATTGGTATCTTGTTTTGCTTAAGTCTTTTAACCTCACGATCCATTATTTCGACGGGTTCTTCGATGAATTGAAGTTTTTCGTTGATTTGGATTTCATCTAACGGAATAGTGAGATCTTCTTTAGCAAAATATTTCTTCAAATTCGAGACGTGGAAAGTGTTATGTACAGCCTCGAGTTGTTGAGGTAACTCAAGTCGGTAAGCTACTGGTCCGACACGATCAATAATCTTGAATGGTCCAATATACCTTGGATTTAATTTCCCTCGTTTACCAAATCGAACAACGCCTTTCCAAGGTGCAACTTTAAGCCTGACCATCTCTCCAATTTCAAATTCTATATCTTTTCTTTTAATGTCAGCGTAGCTCTTTTGTCGACTTTGGGCGGTTTTCAACCGTTGTTGAATTTGGATGATCTTCTCGGTAGTTTCTTGTATAATCTCCGGACCCGTAATCTGTCTATCCCCCACTTCACTCCAACAAATCGGAGACCTGAACTTTCTACCATAAAGTGCTTCAAACGGCGCCATCTCAATGCTTGAATGGTAGCTGTTGTTGTAGGAAAATTCTGCTAACGGTAGATGTCGATCCCAACTGTAATCAATAACACATGCTCGTAGCATGTCTTCAAGCGTTTGTATCGTCCTTTCGCTCTGCCCATCAGTTTGTGGATGATAGGCAGTACTCATGTCTAGACGAGTTCCTAATGCTTGCTGTAATGTCTGCCAGAATCTTGAAATAAATCTGCCATCCCTATCAGAGATAATAGAGATTGGTATTCCATGTCTGGAGACGACTTCCTTCAAATACAGTCGTGCTAACTTCTCCATCTTGTCATCTTCTCTTATTGGCAGGAAGTGTGCTGATTTGGTGAGACGATCAACTATTACCCAAATAGTATCAAAACCACTTGCAGTCCTTGGCAATTTAGTGATGAAATCCATGGTAATGTTTTCCCATTTTCATTCCTGGATTTCGGGTTGTTGAAGTAGACCTGATGGTTTCTGATGCTCAGCTTTGACCTTAGAACACGTCAAACATTCTCCTACGTATTTAGCAACATCGGCTTTCATACCCGGCCACCAAAAATATTTCTTGAGATCCTTGTACATCTTCCCCATTCCAGGATGTATTGAGTATCTGGTTTTATGAGCTTCTCTAAGTACCATTTCTCTCATATCTCCAAATTTTGGTACCCAAATTCTTTCAGCCCTATACTGGGTTCCGTCTTCCCGAATATTAAGATGCTTCTCCGATCCTTTGGGTATTTCATCCTTTAAATTTCCCTCTTTTAAAACTCCTTGTTGCGCCTCCTTTATTTGAGTAGTAAGGTTATTATGAATCATTATATTCATAGATTTTACTCGAATGGGTTCTCTGTCCTTCCTGCTCAAGGCATCGGCTACCATATTTGCCCTCCCCGGGTGGTAACGAATCTCAAAGTCGTAATCATTCAATAATTCAATCCACCTACGCTGCCTCATATTCAGTTGTTTCTGATTAAATATGTGTTGAAGACTTTTGTGGTCGGTATATATAATACTTTTGACCCCATATAAGTAGTGCCTCCAAGTCTTTAATGCAAAAACAACCGCTCCTAATTCCAAATCATGCGTCATATAATTTTTTTCGTGAATCTTCAATTGTCTAGACGCATAAGCAATCACCTTCGTTCGTTGCATTAATACACAACCGAGACCTTGCTTTGATGCGTCACAATAAATCACAAAATCATCATTCCCTTCAGGCAATGACAATATAGGTGCCGTAGTTAGCTTTTTCTTCAATAACTGAAACGCTTTCTCTTGTTCATCATTCCATTCAAATTTCTTCCCTTTATGCGTTAATGCAGTCAAGGGTTTTGCTATTCTGGAAAAGTCTTGGATGAACCTTCTGTAGTAACCAGCTAGTCCTAAAAACTGGCGTATGTGTTTCGGAGTTTTCGGGGTTTCCCACTTTTCAACAGTTTCTATCTTTGCCGGATCCACCTTAATACCTTCTTTGTTCACTATGTGACCGAGGAATTGAACTTCTTCCAACCAAAATGCACACTTTGAAAACTTAGCGTACAATTCTTCCTTCCTCAATACTTCTAACACCTTTCTCAAATGTTCACCGTGTTCTTGGTCATTCTTTGAGTAAATAAGTATGTCATCAATGAAAACAATGACAAACTTGTCAAGGTATGGTCCACACACTCGGTTCATAAGGTCCATGAACACAGCTGGTGCATTAGTTAAACCAAACGGCATGACCATAAACTCGTAATGACCGTAACGTGTTCTGAAAGCAGTCTTTGGAATATCATCTTCTTTCACCCGCATTTGATGATACCCGGAATGTAAGTCAATCTTTGAATAAACAGACGAGCCTTGTAGTTGATCAAATAAGTCGTCGATTCTCGGTAGTGGGTAGCGGTTCTTGATGGTAAGTTTGTTCAACTCTCGGTAGTCGATACACAACCTGAATGTACCATCTTTCTTCTTGACAAACAAAACAGGAGCTCCCCACGGTGATGTGCTTGGTCGAATGAAACCACGCTCTAAAAGTTCTTGTAATTGGCTTTGCAGTTCTTTCATCTCGCTGGGTGCGAGTCTGTAAGGAGCACGAGCTATTGGTGCAGCTCCTGGTACAAGATCTATTTGAAATTCAACGGATCGATGTGGGGGTAATCCCGGTAATTCTTTCGGAAATACATCGGGAAATTCTTTTGCAATGGGAACATCATTGATGCTCTTTTCTTCAGTTTGTACTTTCTCGACGTGTGCTAGAACAGCATAGCAACCTTTTCTTATTAGTTTTTGTGCCTTCAAATTACTAATAAGATGTAGCTTCGTGTTGCCCTTTTCTCCGTACACCATTAAGGGTTTTCCTTTTTCTCGTATAATGCGAATTGCATTTTTGTAACAAACGATCTCTGCTTTCACTTCTTTCAACCAGTCCATACCGATTATCACATCAAAACTCCCTAACTCTACTGGTATCAAATCAATCTTAAATGTTTCGCTAACCAGTTTAATTTCTCGATTCCGACATATATTATCTGCTGAAATTAATTTACCATTTGCTAATTCGAGTAAAAATTTACTATACAAAGGCGTCAATGGACAACTTAATTTAGCACAAAAATCTCTACTCATATAGCTTCTATCCGCACCCGAATCAAATAAAACGTAAGCAGATTTATTGTCAATAAGAAACGTACCCGTAACAAGCTCCGGGTCTTCCTGTGCCTCTGCCGCATTAATATTGAAAACTCTTCCGCGGCCTTGTCCATTCGTGTTCTCCTGGTTCGGGAAATTTCTAATAATGTGGCCCGGTTTTCCACATTTATAACAAACTACATTGGCATAACTTGCTCCGACACTACTTGCTCCGCCATTACTCGTTCCGACACCATTTGTTCCTTTCGTTCTATTAACCCCTGGTCCGTAGACCTCACACTTCGCCGCGCTATGACCATTTCTTTTACACTTGTTGCAAAATTTGGTGCAGAACCCCGAGTGATACTTTTCACACCTTTGGCATAGCTGCTTCTGATTGTTGTTGTTGCGGTTATTATTGTTGTTGGGATGATTGTTGTAGTTGTTGTTGTTGTTGTTGTTGTTGTTGTTGGGCCGTTTGTTGTAGTTGCGATTGATGTTGCGATTGTTGGGATAATTGTTGCGATTATTGTTGTAATTGCTGTTGTTATTGTTGTATTGGTGATTCTTATCATCGTTTTCCTCCCACTTTCTTTTGACTTGCTTCACATTGGCCTCTTCAGCAGTATGTTCTTTAATTCTTTCTTTAATCCGGTTCACTAGTTTGTGAGCCATTCTACATGCCTGTTGTATGGAGGCGGGCTCGTGTGAACTTATATCTTCTTGGATTCTTTCCGGTAATCCTTTCACAAACGCGTCGATCTTCTCTTCCTCATCTTCGAATGATCCCGGACACAATAGGCACAATTCTGTGAATCGTCTTTCGTACGTGGTAATATCAAATCCTTGGGTTCGTAACCCTCTAAGTTCTGTCTTGAGCTTATTGACCTCGGTTCTGGGACGGTACTTCTCGTTCATCAAATGCTTGAATGCTGACCACGGTAGTGCGTACGCATCGTCTTATCCCACTTGCTCTAGATAGGTATTCCACTATGTTAACGCAGAACCTGTGAAGGTATGCGTAGCGTACTTCACTTTGTCCTCTTCAGTACACTTACTTATGGCAAACACCGATTCGACCTTCTCGGTACACCGTTTCAATCCGATCGGTACTTCGGTTCCATCAAATTCCAAAGGTTTGCAGGCAGTGAATTCTTTGTAGGTGCATCCTACACGATTTCCTGTACTGCTAGATCCAAGGTTATTGTTGGTATGTAGCGCAGCCTGTACTGCGGCTATGTTTAAAGCTAGAAAAGTACGGAATTCCTCTTCATTCATATTCACGGTGTGTCGAGTAGTCGGTGCCATTTTCTTTAAAATAATCAAATGGAACAAGTTAATCATACAGAATATTAAGAGTAGTTAATAGTATTTCGTAGCATAATATGAACTCATTTATAAAAGCTTTTTCTTCATATTAGCGTTTTATAAGTTTAAATTCGGGTAGTACCTACCCGTTAAGTTCATACTTAGTAGCTAATATACAATTCAACTACTACAATTCTATATGAAAAACTGATTATAATAATATTTCGCGTTCAAACTTTTACACAATATTTTACAAACTTACAATACCGCTTATTTTACATATAGCATGAAATATAGCACACAATAAATTTGATACAAGATGGTTGTGAAGATAATTCTAGCTAGTACACAAGTCGTTCAGCAAAGGCAATAAAGATACGTAATTCATACGTCCAGAAATAAGTCATGCATTCTGGTTTTACTAGGATTACTTCCCATCCTTGGTCTTGTGGAACATAACCGTTATGGCCGTTAATAAGACAGCGTGTTGTAACGTCGTCAAAGGGACGAGGGTTACGTAATGTCCAACAGTCCCGTAACAATCTAAAAACCTCATTTCTTACCCCAATTACCGACTCCGTCACTTGTGGGAACGTTTTGTTTAATAGTTGCAGCCCGATGTTCTTGTTCTCACTTTGGTGAGAAGCGAACATTACTAATCCGTAAGCATAACATGCTTCTTTATGTTGCATGTTAGCCGCTTTTTGTAAATCACGAAGTCCAATATTCGGATATATTGAGTCAAAATAATTTCTTAACCCATTGCGTAAAATAGCATTTGGGTTCCACGCAATATATGCGTCAAAGTAAACACATCGTAACTTATGGATTTCCTAATGTGATATCCCCCATCTTTCGAACGAAAGCCTTTTATAAACCAAGGCATTCTTAGAACGTTCTTCGAATGTCTTACAAACTGATCTCGCCTTAAATAGTTGTGCCGAAGAATTCTGACCGACTCTAAACAAGATTTCATCAATCATGTCTCCGGGTAGGTCTCTTAAAATATTGGGTTGTCTATCCATTTTGTGTTTTTATACTGTAAAATAGACAAGAGTTAGATTCATAAAAAAATACTTATTAATACAAGCAATTTTTACATATATCATAAAGCATAAGCACACTATATTACATATATTACACCACACGAATACAACTATCTTATTCCGAATCGCTTGTTTCTTCTTCTTCGGTTTTGGTTCGTTTTGCCAAGTTTCTAGGGATATATGATGTTCCCCTAATACGAGCCGTCGTTTTCCACATTGGTTTAGAAAAACCTGGTGGTTTAGAGGTTCCCGGGTCATTGTTACAACTTAAGGACTTCGGGGGTTGACGATACATATAAAGTTCATCGGGGTTGGAATTAGATTTCTCTATTTTTATGCCCTTTCCCTTGTTATTTTCTTTTGCCTTTTTAAATTCAGTTGGGGTAATTTCTATAACATCATCGGAATTCTCGTCGGAATCTGATTCATCGGAGAATTGGTAATCCTCCCAATATTTTACTTCCTTGGCGGAAACACCATTGACCATAATTAACCTTGGTCGATTGGTTGAGGATTTTCTTTTACTTAACCGTTTTATTATTTCCCCCACCGGTTCTATTTCTTCATCCGGTTCCGATTCTTCTTCCGGTTCCTCTTCGGAAACTTGTGAATCAGTCCGCGAATCATTCCAATTTACATTTGACTCTTCATTATTATTAGGTGAGTCAATGGGACTTGTTCTAGAGGTAGACATCTATCACATAATATCAAACGCGTTAAGAGATTAATATATCACATAATATTCACATGTTAAAAATATATAGTTTCCAACAAAATTTGTTAAGCAATCATTTTTCAAGTAAACACGGTCGAAGTCCAGACTCACTAATGCATCCTAACAAACTTGATAAGACACACTAATGCAAAATTCTGGTTCTCTAAGACCAACGCTCGGATACCAACTGAAATGTCCCGTTCTTATTGATTAAAAACGTTCCATATTAATTGATTTCGTTGCAAGGTTTTGACCTCTATATGAGACGTTTTTCAAAGACTGCATTCATTTTAAAACAAACCATAACCTTTATTTCATCAATAAAGGTTTAAAAAGCTTTACGTAGATTATCAAATAATGATAATCTAAAATATCCTGTTTACACACGACCATTACATAATGGTTTACAATACAAATATGTTACAACAAAATAAGTTTCTTGAATGCAGTTTTTACACAATATCATACAAGCATGGACTCCAAATCTCGTCCTTATTTAAGTATTCGACAGTGGAAGCTCTTAATAATCTCCTGAGAATAAACATGCTTAAAACGTCAACAAAAATGTTGGTGAGTTATAGGTTTAACCTATATATATCAAATCATAATAATAGACCACAAGATTTCATATTTCAATACACATCCCATACATAGAGATAAAAGTCATTCATATGGTGAACACCTGGTAACCGACATTAACAAGATGCATATATAAGAATATCCCCATCATTCCGGGACACCCTTCGGATATGATATAAATTTCGAAGTACTAAAGCATCCGGTACTTTGGATGGGGTTTGTTAGGCCCAGTAGATCTATCTTTAGGATTCGCGTCAATTAGGTGTCTGTTCCCTAATTCTTAGATTACCAGACTTAATAAAAAGGGGCATATTCGATTTCGATAATTCAACCATAGAATGTAGTTTCACGTACTTGTGTCTATTTTGTAAATCATTTATAAAACCTGCATGTATTCTCATCCCAAAAATATTAGATTTTAAAAGTGGGACTATAACTCACTTTCACAGATTTTTACTTCGTCGGGAAGTAAGACTTGGCTACTGGTTGATTCACGAACCTATAACAATATATACATATATATCAAAGTATGTTCAAAATATATTTACAACACTTTTAATATATTTTGATGTTTTAAGTTTATTAAGTCAGCTGTCCTCGTTAGTAACCTACAACTAGTTGTCCACAGTTAGATGTACATAAATAAATCGATAAATATTATCTTGAATCAATCCACGACCCAGTGTATACGTATCTCAGTATTGATCACAACTCAAACTGTATATATTTTGGAATCAACCTCAACCCTGTATAGCTAACTCCAACATTCACATATAGAGTGTCTATGGTTGTTCCGAAATATATATAGATGTGTCGACAGGATAGGTCGAAATATTGTATACGTGTCTATGGTATCTCAAGATTACATAATATACAATACAAGTTGATTAAGTTATGGTTGGAATAGATTTGTTACCAATTTTCACGTAGCTAAAATGAGAAAAATTATCCAATCTTGTTTTACCCATAACTTCTTCATTTTAAATCCGTTTTGAGTGAATTAAATTGCTATGGTTTCATATTGAACTCTATTTTATGAATCTAAACATAAAAAGTATAGGTTTATAGTCGGAAAAATAAGTTACAAGTCGTTTTTGTAAAGGTAGTCATTTCAGTCGAAAGAACGACGTCTAGATGACCATTTTAGAAAACATACTTCCACTTTGAGTTTAACCATAATTCTTAGATATAGTTTCATGTTCATAATAAAAATCATTTTCTCAGAATAACAACTTTTAAATCAAAGTTTATCATAGTTTTTAATTAACTAACCCAAAACAGCCCGCGGTGTTACTACGACGGCGTAAATCCGGTTTTACGGTGTTTTTCGTGTTTCCAGGTTTTAAATCATTAAGTTAGCATATCATATAGATATAGAACATGTGTTTAGTTGATTTTAAAAGTCAAGTTAGAAGGATTAACTTTTGCTTGCGAACAAGTTTAGAATTAACTAAACTATGTTCTAGTGATTACAAGTTTAAACCTTCGAATAAGATAGCTTTATATGTATGAATCGAATGATGTTATGAACATCATTACTACCTTATGTTCCTTGAATAAACCTACTGGAAAAAAATGGATCTAGCTTCAACGGATCCTTGGATGGCTTGAAGTTCTTGAAGCAGAATCATGACACGAAAACAAGTTCAAGTAAGATCATCACTTGAAATAAGATTGTTATAGTTATAGAAATTGAACTAAAGTTTGAATATGATTATTACCCTTTATTAGAATGATAACCTACTGTAAGAAACAAAGATTTCTTGAGGTTGGATGATCACCTTACAAGATTGGAAGTGAGCTAGCAAACTTGAAAGTATTCTTGATTTTATGTAACTAGAACTTGTAGAATTTATGAAGAACACTTAGAACTTGAAGATAGAACTTGAGAGAGATCAATTAGATGAAGAAAATTGAAGAATGAAAGTGTTTGTAGGTGTTTTTGGTCGTTGGTGTATGGATTAGATATAAAGGATATGTAATTTTGTTTTCATGTAAATAAGTCATGAATGATTACTCATATTTTTGTAATTTTATGAGATATTTCATGCTAGTTGCCAAATGATGATTCCCACATGTGTTAGGTGACTCACATGGGCTGCTAAGAGCTGATCATTGGAGTGTATATACCAATAGTACATACATCTAAAAGCTGTGTATTGTACGAGTACGAATACGGGTGCATACGAGTAGAATTGTTGATGAAACTGAACGAGGATGTAATTGTAAGCATTTTTGTTAAGTAGAAGTATTTTGATAAGTTTATTGAAGTCTTTCAAAAGTGTATAAATACATATTAAAACACTACATGTGTATACATTTTAACTGAGTCGTTAAGTCATCGTTAGTCGTTACATGTAAGTGTTGTTTTGAAACCTTTAGGTTAACGATCTTGTTAAATATTGTTAACCCAATGTTTATAATATCAAATGAGATTTTAAATTATTATATTATCATGATATTATCATATATGAATATCTATTAATATTATATATATACATTAAATGTCTTTACAATGATAATCGTTACATATATGTCTCGTTTAAAAATCATTAAGTTAGTAGTCTTGTTTTTACATATGTAGTTCATTGTTAATATACTTAATGATATGTTTACTTATCATAGTATCATGTTAACTATATATATATCCATATATATGTCATCATATAGTTTTTACAAGTTTTAACGTTCGTGAATCACCGGTCAACTTGGGTGGTCAATTGTCTATATGAAACATATTTCAATTAATCAAGTCTTAACAAGTTTGATTGCTTAACATGTTGGAAACATTTAATCATGTAAATATCAATCTCAATTAATATATATAAACATGGAAAAGTTCGGGTCACTACACCACATGTGTATTCAACGCCTAACATGAAGGCCGATACAAAAGGTCTAAGAATATGATAAAGCTATGAATAAAATATAATTGATATTATTGATTATTGATTAATAAAGTGATTTTATATAAAAAAGGTTCATACGCTCTCTCCGTAGGCGACGAAAGCGATCAAAATATTTCGAATTTTCCGGCATCAATTCACGATTAACCATGGGAGGCAGATCCTTTTATCGTAAGGATGAAGACTGTTGGTACTACAAGGTGAAGAACAGCAGTAGAAGCGTTCGTTCACACAACCCTAACGACGACGCTAGGGTTCACTCATCTGGTAAGTCGAAATTTTTCGTTTCAAATATTCCGGAAAAGATGGATCGACATGGGTTGTGGAACTTATGTGAATCATACGGTAAGATTGTTGATTCATATGTTGCATACAAACGATCCAAATAAGGACAGCTTTTCGGCTTTGTTTCATTTGTTGAGATTAAGGACGATGAGACTTTTGCCAGATTATTATCCACTGTTAGGGTGGATAACATGAAGATTTATGCTTCTGTCGCTAGGTTTCAAAATTCTAAAAACCCTAGAGATATGAATGCTAAAATGTTTAGGAACGCTCCTAGGGTTTAATCGGGTCACCAAAGGGTTCCATTGATGACTCGTTATGGTGGAGGAGTAGACACTTCTTGCAACAAGGGTGAGAACTCCTATGCGAATTCTGTGAAAGGAACAAATCAGACCAAAAAGCCAGTTCAACAAATTACGTTGCTTGATCTAGATTTGATTCATATGAAAAATTCTATGGAATCGGTTCTAATCAAACTCAAAGAAGTTGCAACCATGGGTAGTATTCATACTGTCTTGAAAGAAGAGGGTTTTGAAGATGTTGCCATTCGTCATGTTGGCGATTTCTGGTTATGGTGTTCTTTTCCGTCAATTGATGCATGTATTGCGTTTAAAATCAATGATATGATGAGATCATTGTATGCTCATATTAAACCGGTGACAACGAATTTTGTTGTTGATGAGCGTATGGCATGGGTAGAGATCTATGGCATGCCATTATGTGCGTGGAAAGAATCAGCCTTCAAAAAGGTTGTTGCGGTTACGGGAAGGTATATGTTTTTTGATCAGGAATCAGGGCAAGACATCGGGTTTGGTGGCATTTGTGTTGCAACGAATAATAAAGGGTATATTGAGGAGGAAGTTTTGGTGGTTATAAATGGGGTTGCTTTTCCGGTCACGATTAAAGAAGTTGGGTCATGGAAAGTGCAACTTGAAGTTGAGGATATAGGTGACACTGATGAAAAGGGATCAACTGTACCTTCCATAAGTGATACCAAAAGTGTGAGGGTCAATCTTCAGGATGAAGAAGTTATTACTAATTCACAAAAAGACAAAGTGGTAACTCCAACATACATAATGAGAGGAACTGTGACACCCCGTACAAAATCAACGTGTACGGATCGTCAACAACAGGTCCATTACACGGTACATGCTATTTTAAAACAAGTTTTGCATTCATGAAAAGGTGACGTCTTTGTCAACGTCAAATGTTTTACAAAGATAACATGCTTCTACGAATAGAAAGCATTAACATAAGTACGTGACACAAAGGTCATTACAAAGCCATTGTTCAAATGTAACATAAGTTGTGAATGCAAAGTAAAAGTTTCATGATTGAGACATCTCTAAGTAATGCAGCGGGAGTCTAACACAGCGAGTCTGTAACAGCAAGTCTATAACATCAAGTCTAACAGCGGAAGCAACAACGTCTAAGCACATGAGAAATACATGTTTAAAAAGTCAACACGAATGTTGGTGAGCTATAGTTTGTTTGTAATCAGTAATGTAATGTAGACCACGATATTTCAGTGCTTCAAAACAGCATTTCAAAACAGTATGATAAAGTATATGCTTATCAGTGGGCACCAAACTTAACGTAATATTACCCCCTAAAAGTACACTTGGCGAGTGCGTCTGTTTACTAAGTATTAAACACCCGTTGAATGCTAGCGCGACTAGCCCGAGTGGGGATGTCAAACCCTATGGATACATATCTAAGATTCGCGTCTACCGGTTCATAAACCAATAGTTAAACGTTACCAAGCTAAGGGGAAAATTTGTGCCATTGATAGTGCTCCAAATGAACATATATTTAGTAGCAATATCCTCCCAATATGTAAATTATTTAGTTGTAATTATCCTATTTTAAGTTGTAATCGTTTATATTAAATAAGTGCAAAGACAAAAGGCGAAAACGAAGATTTGAAGACGCAAACGTCCAAAAAGCTCAAATGTACAAGATACAATCCAAGTGGTTCAATTTATTGATGAGAAACGTCTAAAAATGACAAAAGTACAAGTTGCGGAACGCAAAGTACAAGATATTAAATTATACGAAAAGGCGTTCGAAAATCCAGAACCGGGACATGAGTCAACTATCAACGCCCGACGCAACGGACCAAAAATTACAAGTCAACTATGCACAAGAATATAGTATAATATTTAAATAATTATATAAATTATTTATATATTATATATATTTAAAAATTATGTCGACAAGCTATGAGACAAATGATCCTGAGCTGGATTTTCAAACTCCACGACTCGCGGAGTTTGAAGGCTAAAAACTCCACGACTCGCGGAGCTGTCAGAAATCAAAACTCCTATAAAAGGTCACGAATTCTGCGAGTAAAAATAACATAATAATAATAATACTCCCTAGTATAATATAAATAAATATATATAATATATATATATATATATATATATATATATATATATATATATATATATATATATATATATATATATATATATATATATATATATATATATATATATATATATATATATATATATATATATATATATATATAATATAGATTAGTGTTATATTAGATTAGTTCGGGTTATGTAAAGGTTATTTTACGGGTTTTAAAGTCGGAGCTCTGTCCGTGTAACACTACGCGATAAATAATCAATGTAAGCTATGTTCTCCTTTTTAAATTAATGTCTTGTACTTAAGTTATTATTATGCTTATTTAAAACGAAGTAATCATGATGTTGGGCTAAAAATATTAAAATTGGGTAATTGGGCTTTGTACCATAATTGGAGTTTGGACAAAAGAACGACACTTGTGGAAATTAGACTATGGGCTATTAATGGGCTTTATATTTGTTTAACTAAATGATAGTTTGTTAATTTTAATATAAAGATTTACAATTGGATGTACCTATAAATAACCATATACACTCGATCGGACACGATGGGCGGGGTATTTATATGTACGAATAATCGTTCATTTAACCGGACACGGGAATGGATTAATAGTCTATGGAATTATTAAAACAGGGGTGAAATTATGTACAAGGACACTTGGCATAATTGATAACAAAGTATTAAAATCGTGGGTTACACGCAGTCGATATCCTGGTGTAATTATTAAACAAAGTTTTAAAACCTTGTTACAGTTTAAGTCCCCAATTAGTTGGAATATTTGACTTCGGGTATAAGAATAAATTGACGAGGACACTCGCACTTTAAATTTATGACCAATGGACTGTTATGGACAAAAACCAGACGGACATAGTAAATAATCCAGGACAAAGGACAATTAACCCATGGGCATAAAACTAAAATCAACACGTCAAACATCATGATTACGGAAGTTTAAATAAGCATAATATATTTTATTTCATTTTTTCTCGTACTTTTATTTATTGTCATTTTAATTATTGTTATTTATTTTATATTGTTATTTAAATATCGTCATTTACTATACGCTTCGTTTAAAATATAAATCGACAAACCGGCCATTAAACGGTAAACCCCCTTTTATATATTATTATATATAATTATATATATTTTGTACAAATATAGTTGTTTAAAAATATAGTGTGCAATAAGCCCGCTCCCTGTGGAACGAACCGGACTTACTAAAAACTATACTACTCTACGATTAGGTACACTGCCTATAGTGTTGTAGCAAGGTTTAGGTATATCCCATTTGTAAATAAATAATTAAAACTTGTGTAATTTGTATCGCTTTTCCTAGTAAAAATATAAACTATTTCGTACCCCTTAGCTTTAACATCAAGTTTTTGGCGCCGCTGCCGGGGAACTCGGCGAAACGCTATATTTTTGATTTATTTTTGTATAAATATATTTTTATATATTTTTAGAAAAACAATATAAAATTTAAAAAAAAACAAAAAAAAAATGTTTTTTTTAAACTCCACGACTCGCGGAGTTTGCAGGCTTAAAACTCCACGACTCACGGAGCCACCCTGACAGGCGCACCCAGGAACCCTACTTCGCATTAATTACGGATTATATTAATTATTATTATTTTTTAAAACCCTAAATTAGTTTAATTAATTTGTTATCTAGTTTTAGTTTTAATTAATTAGTTTTAATTAATTATATTTAGTTTTATTATATATAAAAATTAATACTTTTATAAAATAAATATAAAAATAATATTTTTATAAAAATAAGTAATTTTATCACTTTTTATTTTTATATTTTGTATCCTTTTATTTAGTGTAATCGTAATATTTTTATCGTTCGTAGTTAATTTTAAATTTAGTTTTGCCGTAGCTTATTTTTATTTTTAGATTTTTAGGCTTTACCGTAAAATCCCTTAAGTGCTATTTCTTTAGACTAAGATTTAGGTGCTTTAGAATTTTGCGACGATTTTAAAATTTTAGTGCCTTTTAAGTCACGACGCGCTACTTTCTTATTTTTATTTCTCGATATTTTTCGACGCGCTTCTTTTTCTTTCTTATTTCTCGACACGCTAGTTTTTAGGACTTAGAAATTTTCTCTATTTCTTCTCTAAAATTTCAAAACGAAAAATTATTTTAAGCGGTTAAATTGATAGACATCCAAATTTTCTGCTTCGTAGTAATAGTTGGATTTGTTAGTGGCTGAGTTGTGAGCTTCCGATTTAAAGGGTTCTGGCTCCCTGCTGCATCTATTGGCTATTCGAAACGTGGGCAAAAGCAGAAAAGTCTATTAATTGGACAACTTATATAAGTTTTTCTATTTTTATAACTAATAGGATAATTAAAATTTGGTAATAAGCGCATTATGAAAAGTCTCGAAGATATTTTGGAAACTCTTTATGAAATACAAAATCAATACTCTCAACTGAGTGTTGATGACAATTCGATCAGTCAATCTTGGATCACGAACGACGAAACAATAACTGGTTGTGAAATCTGTGGAGATTATCACTCAACATGGGAATGTTATTATTACGTTCCTATGGAAAATTACGCACCCACGGAACCTGAATGGAATGATTATGAAGAATACAATTCAAATTGGGATTATTCCCAAGAATATTTCCAAACTCAACAACCAGTAGAAGAGAAAAATTACGTGTCTGAAAATTTATTAGACAATATGAAAATCAAACTCGAAGAACTCAATGCTCAAAATGAACAAATGAGAGAGTTTGTAAACCGGCAAGCTGAAACTCTATCAGACTACACACCTGTTGATCTGAGGAGTATTGTACAAGAAAATCTCATATCATCGAATTTTGATGAATTCGAGAGCTCCGAAATCACCAACTATCCCGATGATACTTTTTATTTAGTCTTACCAATTTCACAACATAATGACACATTAGCCTCTACCGACGAAATCATCAATCCATCAATGGATGATGAAGACGAAGTAAGGGTGACAAATTGGTACTCTTGGAAAAACGATAATGTTGAAAATTTTATCCCCGTGGCCAAACCGAACTTCACCATTACACAACCTTCCAACCCAATATTCTCAATAGAAGAGTCATCTACCGAAAATGAACTACGAGCTGTAATAGATAATGACACCTCAGATTTCACTCAATTGGGTAATAGAGGTGAAAACTTTGATCCCGAGAATAAACGGAAGGAAATGTTAGGAATTGTCCACCCTATAGAAATATGTATGTCGGTGTATATCGATCCATTTGACCAAGAACCAGAAAAGAGACATATACATTTACTAAAAGCTACATTTAAAAAAGAATTAGGTAGTGACGATCGGGTGGGTCTAAACTCTAAACCCATTGATATAATATATACCACCCGAGATGTAAATAACTGGCTCACTATTTTAATTCGTGGAACTTATTCTACCGACTTCACATGTCGTCAGCTAAGTGTGGGGAAGTCTAACCCCACTTAACGTTAAATTAGGGGTTCGGGTTAGTGCATAACTCGTTAATAAACATGCATAATAAGTTAGGGTAAAAGACGCATTTTCAAAGATTAGCAAACAGTCCAGAAAAGCAACCGTTTTTGAAGAAAAACATGTGTGATAAAACAATAAAAGGAATGAACGATGAGGCGCGCCATCTATCATTCGACGAGCTTTGTAAGTATAAACTAGGTATTCTTAATCACTTTTCTACACTAATCACCCTCACGAATTTATAATTATAGTCTGATTTCATGCAAATGAGGGCATTGCATGATCTAAAGTGTGGGGAAGGGTTATAAATTCTCTCGGGTTTATACTTGGTTTATTTTTGAAAAATTTTCAACTAAATGAATTCAAAATCATGTTTATACATATTTATGAACGATGAAAACTAGGTGTTAATACCGAAATTATCGTTACCTCGGAAAGGACATAAATTGAGAAACACTCTAAAACGCTTGAATTCATTTAAAATGGAATAAAGGAGAATAAAAAGGCAAAGAAAGAAACTAAGTGTGGGAAGAATGTACCTAGTTATTCAATTAAAAACTATCTAGCACATGTTTCCGTAAAGTTATTGCAGGTGCTTTTGTTTTGGACTAAATTAACTATTTTACCCGATGAAAGAAAAGAAAAGATGGATCTATTAAAAGGAAGTAAAGTCTTCCGAAAAAGAAACACGCTTCTTGATTTAGGTCAGGAAGTTGTCGTCCAGACCAGCTGTAGGTTGACGAAAAATCTAGAAAAGTCATCACTAAAATCAGCAGGAAATCCACGAACCTCAGCATCAAACAGGGTCGCCAAGTGGTCAGACTTATCCTAATCATGAGAGGATCTGTCTCGTAAAATGGGGAGGACGCCGTGCAAATTAGCTTGATAAGACTAATGAATCAGACCCCCAGAAAGGATAATCTCCTTTTAAAGATTAAAAATCAGCTTTTAAGACTGATATTACTCAATCCTTGAGATTGACTTTAAAGATTGAGAATTACAAACTCATGGAATTCAATGATATCTAAACTCGAGCTTGAACGAGAAAATATTTTGATCAAAATTAAAACCGATTTGTTTTCTGAAAACCTATTTTCAATGCGTTCATTACCATTGAATGTAAAATCCAAGGAATTCACCTAGAATTCATTAGGTCACCTGAACCAAATTGAGTGTCAACCGTAAGAACGGTGGTTGCATAGCATGGTCAAAGACAGGACCTTGTGCCAGATCGAAAAATTATAAGGGTGAGCTTTACTATTGCTCCTACAAAGGATAGTAATTGCGTCCGACACGTTATAGACCATAATCAAAAGCAAGTCACGGGACATTGCCTTAACAGTTGCTTGTTCATCGCTTTCCTTTACAACCGGACGGTAGTTTACCGAAAGGTAATATACGGGACAAGTAAACTGGACGTGTTGCTTTCCTAATATAAGGTTAGCAAGTGGGTGACACAAAACCATTAGTTTTGAGCTAAAATTTTCAAATCTGAAACCCACAAAACCCACAAAAATATTTTGCAACACCGGTGAAGGGTTATTCCGGAAAACTTATCTAGGGTAAAAGCTAGATTGAATTTTCAAAAGATCAAATATTTTCATAAAGATCCAATTTTCTTAAGGATCTACATTTTCATAGTCATGTGGGACTGTAAACCGCCTTTCAAATGTGCACTTTGCTTTGGAAACCGAAAGTAAATCGGCTATTTGATTACAAGTGTCGTTGACCTAAACCCGAGGCAACTGTGGATGACACACCCACCTTTAACCATGGTTCTATCATCACTATCATTATTTATACCGCCGTATCAAAATCACTGATGTATAAAGAGTGAGAATAAAAAAGTGATTCGAGTGAAGTGTGATTTTATTTCAAGTTATGTATTGCTTGAGGACAAGCAACGTTCAAGTGTGGGGATATTTGATAGTGCTCCAAATGAACATATATTTAGTAGCAATATCCTCCCAATATGTAAATTATTTAGTTGTAATTATCCTATTTTAAGTTGTAATCATTTATATTAAATAAGTGCGAAGACAAAAGGCGAAAACGAAGATTTGAAGACGCAAACGTCCAAAAAGCTCAAATGTACAAGATACAATCCAAGTGGTTCAATTTATTGATGAGAAACGTCTAAAAATGACAAAAGTACAAGTTGCGGAACGCAAAGTACAAGATATTAAATTATACGAAAAGGCGTTCGAAAATCCGGAACCGGGACATGAGTCAACTATCAACGCCCGACGCAACGGACCAAAAATTATAAGTCAACTATGCACAAGAATATAATATAATATTTAAATAATTATATAAATTATTTATATATTATATATATTTAAAAATTATGTCGACAAGCTATGAGACAAATGATCCTGAACTGGATTTTCAAACTCCACGACTCGCGGAGCTGTCAGAAATCAATACTCCTATAAAAGGTCACGAATTCTGCGAGTAAAAATAACATAATAATAATAATACTCCCTAGTATAATATAAATAAATATATATAATATATATATATATATATATATATATATATATATATATATATATATATATATAATATAGATTAGTGTTATATTAGATTAGTTCGGGTTATGTAAAGGTTATTTTACGGGTTTTAAAGTCGGAGCTCTGTCCGTGTAACACTACGCGATAAATAATCAATGTAAGCTATGTTCTCCTTTTTAAATTAATGTCTCGTACTTAAGTTATTATTATGCTTATTTAAGATGAAGTAATCATGATGTTGGGCTAAAAATATTAAAATTGAGTAATTGGGCTTTGTACCATAATTGGAGTTTGGACAAAAGAACGACACTTGTGGAAATTAGACTATGGGCTATTAATGGGCTTTATATTTGTTTAACTAAATGATAGTTTGTTAATTTTAATATAAAGATTTACAATTGGATGTACCTATAAATAACCATATACACTCGATCGGACACGATGGGCGGGGTATTTATATGTACGAATAATCGTTCATTTAACCGGACACGGGAATGGATTAATAGTCTATGGAATTATTAAAACAGGGGTGAAATTATGTACAAGGACACTTGACATAATTGATAACAAAGTATTAAAACCTTGGGTTACACGCAGTCGATATCCTGGTGTAATTATTAAACAAAGTATTAAAACCTTGTTACAGTTTAAGTCCCCAATTAGTTGGAATATTTGACTTCGGGTATAAGAATAAATTGACGAGGACACTCGCACTTTAAATTTATGACCAATGGACTGTTATGGACAAAAACCAGACGGACATATTAAATAATCCAGGATAAAGGACAATTAACCCATGGGCATAAAACTAAAATCAACACGTCAAACATCATGATTACGGAAGTTTAAATAAGCATAATATATTTTATTTCATTTTTCCTCGTACTTTTATTTATTGTCATTTTAATTATTGTTATTTATTTTATATTGTTATTTAAATATCTTCATTTACTATACGCTTCGTTTAAAATATAAATTGACAAACCGGTCATTAAACGGTAAACCCCCTTTTATATATTATTATATATAATTATATATAATTATATATATTTTGTACAAATATAGTTGTTTAAAAATATAGTGTGCAATAAGCCCGCTCCCTGTGGAACGAACCGGACTTACTAAAAACTATACTACTCTACGATTAGGTACACTGCCTATAGTGTTGTAGCAAGGTTTAGGTATATCCCATTTGTAAATAAATAATTAAAACTTGTGTAATTTGTATCGCTTTTCCTAGTAAAAATATAAACTATTTCGTACCCCTTAGCTTTAACATCAGCCATTATATCACCCACACATATATAAAGTTTAAGTACTCGTGTCTAGTATGTAAAACATAAAAAGCGCATGTATTCTCAGTCCCAAAAATAGTTCAAGTAAAAAGGGAGCTATAACTCACAGTGATAAATGCGGTAAAAGTCGATGTGCAAAGTATGCAAGTAGTAAGTCGGTTCGAAAGGTCGTCAACCTAAGTCAAAGGTCACTAAGTCAGTATAATGTCCCCAAAGGTTTAAAAGTAAATAAATTAAGTCTTAGGTATCATCATCATCATCATCATCGTACGTAAAAAGTAAAGTAAGTTTTCAATCAAGAATAGAGATCGAAACAAAGGCTGATTTCGTTCAGCTGCTACGACCTCTATACAAACTGAAATGGTGTGAGGTCAGTGGCCAAGGCTCCGTATGTGAGTCCTTTTACCGATGTCCAGTTTTCAGATCCTAACTTGATTTCATTTGACGGTAGCGACGGTTCAAGCGCGAGTAGGTCCGAAATTTCAGCACGTCATTACAGAGGCGTAGTGATTTTCGGAAGGCTATAAATCCTAAACCGTATATCGGATTTAGGCGAGTCTTAAATGAAAATTCATCTACTCGAACCTAACTATCTGGAAATCAACTTATCCAGAAACTCAGGAGTCTGATCAGACCCTGAAAAACAGAAAACAAATGCTCCGGTGTGTTTCTTGGTGTTTGATGCTCATCACGGTTCTCATCCTTGATGCGTATAAGCCTCAAGTGTACAACTCTTGATGTTTTAGCATCACTTTAACCAAGGTTTAACCATCAACACACAAAGTCAAGACTAAGAAATAAAATACAACTCATTTAAGAGTTTAAGCAAGATGATGAACCCAAGTTACATCAAGTTCTTAGTTTCGACACAAGTACAAGTTCTATTAAGCTATAAACCTTGAATCAAACTAAATAAGCAAGACTTTAAGTTATAGAACTTAGATCTTAGCTAAGTATTAAAGACCTTAGACTAAAAAGTCTAGATCTTATGTTCTTGGTGAAACCCTAAGTCATAACACTTAGACTTTCAACTTTTACACAACCATAAGTTATGAAACTTAGATTTTGTAAAGTAGAATGAGCCTAAGCTAATGAGCTTTTGTTTACATAAAGTATAAGACCATAAGTTACACAACTTAGATCAAACATAAATGAAACCCTAAGCTAGAGAGCTTGGATTCCTAACAATACTTATGAGATCTCAAGTTAGTAAGCTTGTATCTTTTGTTTAATGAAAATACAAGTCACAAATCTAAAGTACAACAAATTAAAGAAGATCATAAGTTAATAAACTTTGATCTTAACTAACTTTTTGTTGAAACCTCAAGCTAGTAAGCTTGGATTTCTAATGTTCTTTAAGATCCATAAAGTATAAAGTTGGATCTACAAGTTACATGAAGATCATAAACATGAGTTTTGATCTTTTAACACAATTAAAGAGATCTTAAGTTAATAAACTTAGATCTAACAAGATAATGAAGATTCAAAGCTAAAAAGCTTAAATCCTTCATGTTCTTGAAGACTCTTCAAAACAAAGTTTGAATCTTACAAGACTTGAATCTTTGATCATGATGATGATGATGATTTCGAATTTAGAAGAAAAGAAAGAAAAGAAGTAAGTTTCAAACTTACAATTTGAGAGAGAATTCTAGAGTGAGATTGTAGAGAGAAGTGTGTGTTTGAGAAAATGAAGTGAAGTGTGTGTATTTAACAAAGAAAGAAAAAATAAATAAATAAATAATGGTGATGGTGGGAGGGGTGGCTGATGGTTTTGGATGGGGTGGGGGGGACCATTTTGGCCTCATGTGGTGGTGGCATGGTGTGGTCCATGGTGGTGGTACAAGGTGATGTTGATATGTTGGGTGGCATGCAACAAAGTGTAAGCATTAGTTCATAAGCATTCAAGTTACTTGTCTTATTATTTTCATGGGCTAATCATTAAGTAAATGGGCTAATTAGTCCACTAATTAATCCACTTAGTTGAGTAGGTTGGGCCATGGAAGTCCATTAAGGTAAAAGTCCATTAAGGTAACTAGTGAGCATTAGTAAACACTAAGCGTAGTTAAGTAACCACCAAGCCAAGTAATTGTCATAAATAAGTAACAATTATGTTTACGTAGTCATAACATTCCAATTATGACAAAAGTTTAACGTGTACCAAGTACGTAGCTCGTTTTAAACAATAAGTGACACTAACGGTCATAAATGCATTCGAGGATCATGTTAAGTGATTAAGCACTTAATAACACATTGTAGATATCAATGAAAGTAATTAACATAACTGATGATCCTAGAATATAATCTAACTTAGTACGCACAAATACGCAGTTTTGTGAAAGTAATAAATAAAATTAAAAGTCAAAAAAGTCGGGTCGTTACATTACCTACCTGTTAAAGAAAATTTCGTCCCGAAATTTTAAGGAGTGATCAATAACGGTACCGAATTTGAAGAAGAAGGAGCGTATCAAAGTTTCGAGAGACTTGTGGGCTCAGAAGTGAGCTGTTTTCCTTGAAAGGTACTTGGACGTATAAAAGTAAGAATAGGTATATGCCATTAATTGAGTCTCTTGACCTTAGAGATCAACAAATTGATTTTGTTTCTTATTAACATGAATATGTCATCTGAATATATACCCACAAAAAGGAAAGATGATGTTTTTAGCCTTACAGGCATCTTCAGTAAGCTGGATGCATGAAATGCATCATGAATGTTACAAAACTCATTTAAAACATTGAGCGCTTATGTCGCAATACAAAGCTGACGGATAGAATGGAAAACATGGCGATCACAACATACTGCATGTGAACTTATCCTTGGATGGAATGAAAGCACAGTTCCATAATGTAACTTTATCCTTTCAGTTACATGTTTAAGTTAGGGTTAACATCGACTAGGACAACATATAGTTGCAACCAACGAAGGAAGAAATATATATAGAGTAAGCACATCAGTGTTATAGATGTTTTAAGCAGTCCTTCCAAGAGGATAACAAGATTCATAGATTCTTAAAGTATTTTAAATTACATTTCCGAAAGAAAATCGCATGAAAGGTGTGATCTTTGAACGAGAGTGAACTCTTCGAGCGGGTTAATCTGAATTTATCCTTATACTTATGGGAATGCACGGATGAGAAGATACGTGGACCCTTGGTCATAAAGAATGGTTTACTCCAGGTGAAGAGGATCTCAAAAATGATTTCTTGTACCTCAATATACTGATTCATAGAGATGATGTTTACGAGAGTGTTGCGATTAGCCGTGAAATATTGAGAGTAGAAACCTACCTAGTGCCTTTCCTACAATGGGGTGACCACTGAGTGTACCTCAGAAAACTGATTTATCAGGCCGCGTTTTTGCCATGTCTAACCTTAAAAGGAACATTTTACGAGCGCAAAGACTTCCGAACAAATTTTATAAAACTGCCACCCAAAGTCGCTCAAGAGTTTTTAACAAAGATCTTAATGGTAAGCTTCATCCCTAAACGGGGGACGAGAAGAAGTGTGATCCATACATGGTGTAGACTAATATGAAAACCTTTAATAAAATCAACCAAGGAAATTTTGAAAAACCTTTAAACACTTGACGTGACAACATAAACGAAACGAAGTTCCTAGTAAATTTAGAAGTATGTACAACGTGTACCATTTTGTACAAAACTATTTGACTTAGGTTAAACAACTAAATAAAGGAGCGATTTTTAAATAACTTGAAGGTATAACTTAGTATGTACTAACCAAAATAAGTAAAGGTAATTTTATTAACTTAATTATATATATACATATATGATTTTATAAATCGCATAAGTGACAGAAAAAATTTATTACTTTCATTTGTCCATAAATCTCGCGAGGACCGCACAAATAAACAACGTGTAAAAATTTTGATAAACATAGTTTTTCGTATTTCAGAGGTTACGAGTTGAAAAAGATCGAGTGAAAAATCTTTGAATCATCGGGTGACATGTTACTAGGTAATGAAAACTAATGAATTAAATGTAGTTTTGATAATTATCAGGACATAAGTCTTTGGGCCAAAAATTTTCACGTGCGACGCCGTTGCTAAAAAGTGAGGTATGAAGGATAGAGCATGAGGACGGGAAGTTAGTTGCTTCTTGACTTTGCAAAATGTCAAACATTTTATGACTAATATTAAAGTCGGAATACTGATGGTGTTAATATCACTAGATGAGAATCCCCTGGAATAAGTCAGGACTTAGAGTTATGTAAGAAAGAGCATCGTTCCAACATGTGTGGCAAATAAGATCCCTGAGGTAACGCAATAATTTTGAATGGTATAAGTGTTAGTGGATGCCCAAAGGCTCTGCATGACGTGGTAGTAAGTGCCTTCAACACACACACATGAATCTCTCGATGGTTGTAAAGTCTTCATGATGACTTGGATACCAATAAGCAAAGACAAATTTTATATAATCAGCAATGAAAATTTTATAGAAATCGTTTTAGGTGACAATGTAAGAAAAGAAACGAAGTTCTTAGTAAACTAGAGTTATGTACAACATGTACTATTCTAAGTAAAATATCTTTTAAATAAAAGAATTGATTTGTAAAAGTGAAAATAAAATTCCATATGTACTAGTCAAAAATAAGTAATTACTTACTTTATTTTATATAACATTTATGATTTCAAAAATTTGCACGAATGGCAAACAAAATAAATTTATTTTTATAAAACTTTGAGAGGATTGCACAGTAAAATAGTGTGTGTAAAATTTTGGCAAACAAAATTTTCATATTTCGGAGGTTACAAGTTGGAAAAAGATTGATGAGGATCGAGTAAAAGATTTTTGAAAATTTCGGTGATATTTGAGCAACAATCTCACGAGGTAATGAAAACTGTTGAATTTAAACGTGGTTGATGAATATTAGTAGGGCATAAGTCCTTTGACTATTAGTAGGGCATAAGTGTGAAGTTGTTGCTTATAAGTGAGATACGAATGTGAGAGTACGAGTATGAGAATTAACCACCCATTGATTTTGGAAAATTTTGAACTGGTATGACTAATATCGAAGTAAGAAGGTTGATGTTGTGATTATCATCAAATAAGAAATCTCTCGAAATAAGTTAGGATTTAGAGTCGCGTAAGAATGAGTATCAAATAAGATTCTTGGGTAGTCTTTAATATAGAATTTGAATTACTGAAGTGACGGGATACAATTTCCTTTATGTATCGTTGTGCAAGTTTATCCATTGCATCAGTTTCTTTCATGGCTAGAAAGTGAGCAGATTTGGTGAGGCGGTCAACGATAACCCAGATAGTGTCATAACCGCCTACCGTTTTCGGTAGCTTCGTGATGAAATCCATTGTTATTTCTTCCTATTTCCATTGTGGAATTTTGGGTTGTTGAAGTAACCCAGATGGCTTTTGGCTCACCATTCTCGTGAGGTATACGAATAATCTTCTCACTATAAATGACTTTCGCTTTCATCCTTGAAAGCCAGTCCGTTCCAACTATTTCATCAAAGCTTCCTAACTTGATGAGTATTAGGTTAATCCTAAAGTCCATTCCAACTATTGCATCAAGCTTCCCAAATTGATGGGTGTTAGGTTAATCTTAAGGTTCATTCCAACCAAATCTTATTATACTACCGTGAAAAATTCTACCAATCTTCTCAAATAACATCTGCTTGTGCGTAGGTAACTAATCCTTTCCAACTACTACTTTAAAACTTCCAAGTTTTGTTGACATGAGGTCATCTCCAAATGACCCACCTGTTAATTTTAAGGTACTACCTTAAATTATTTCTCTATCTCTGCCAGCTTACCATTAGCTTGTCCTATAGAATACTTAACTCTCATGGTTGTTAATGGCTTATTAGTCATAACACTAGGGTCCTTAGATATAAGGTTTCTATCACTCTAGTATTAAACAACTTCGAGACAATAAAATGTTGTGACGAATCGTACCCTAACTATAATCAGGATCCATGCGAGTCTCCATAGCTGAGATAACGATTGCTCTATCGCAAGAAAGTCCAAAGTTTTTCCTATTTGAGAACTTTTTCCTTAAGTGTCCAGGGTGTCTATATCTATAACAAATTTTTGGGTTATCAATTCTGCAATCAAGGCCCTCCTTGTATAGTATCTGGGATAAGTGGTTATCCTTTCCCTACTTCTAACAGACCATAATGCGTATACTCAAGTGGTTCCTACCAAAATTTTCTTTGAATCACTTCATATTCCTTATGTAGTATCATTGGGACTTCTGCATGATCTACTTCAATATAACCACGCTGGCCTGACGTCATTATATTGTACTAAATCATACGTTCATTCTAATATCACTCCATATGGTCAATGTAACGTGATCACTTCAAGTTCTACTCAATTTCATCTAACGGTGCTTTATCTATGCTATCTCAAAATAAAATCTACATAATTACTCTCACGGTTTCTCGGTGTGGGTGCGTAGGTTTCGTAGGTCATGCATCAATGCCTAAATGTCCCGAAATTTCTTCAAAATGTCCGGGTTCAGGTAATGTCATTAGGTTCCTTTCTAGAAATTCAATCTGGGTCTCACGTCGAGTTGTACATGTAGCAAGTAGTAATACGATATGTCTTGAGGTGACTCTCAAGTCTTTGGGTATGGCTGAGCATTAGTGGAAGATACTATGACCTTGTGAAATGAGATGCCTTCCCGACTTCTCCAATGCCTAAGAGTGTTAGGGACCTAAGTCCAGAAGTGTCGTTAGATCGTTGAGTAGTGGTGAAGAATGAAAGAGATAAGCAACGGTCATGAAAGCGTACGGGATACGGGTCAGCTCACAGAAACTGAACAACCTTCTAATGTTCATACGTTGTACGTGGCTAATTAGGGTGAGCTCGGGGGGGGGGGTGAGACGAGGTGCGGTTACTCCAACAAGTCCTCACATATCTCCTCCTTCGAGAATCAACTTTAGTGGGCGTGCAATCCGAGGGGTACTCTTCCTAGATTGCGTGAAGTAATGTTTCAATCTCTGGGACAGTGGAACGGTAGTAACAGGTGGATTACATTACTAGTTAGACAAGTGGGAAAAGGGTTCAGAAAACATCTGAACTAGGAAAGATAAATTTTTCCAAGTCGGTACAGTGAATAGCAGACATGTAGCGAGAACGTAATCAGACATAATAACTACAACAGCCTGAATCGTCTACAACAGTACATAGCATTGCAATAATAATAGTATCAAACAGAAGTATCATGCAAAAAGCAGATAGTAGCATGCAGTAGCGAGAATAAGTAGTAGCATACAGCAAGATCATATAGCAGTACAAAAAGTAAGCAGTAGCATGCAGCAGTTCCGCAGAAACAAGTAAACGAGCAAGTTATAGATTAGTCCTATTAGCGAATCCTATTCAACTCAGTCAAGACTCACTAATGCAACCTAATTCCCTACAACCAATGCTCTGATACCAAATGCGATGCCCCGTACAAAATCAACATGTACGGATCGTCAACAACAGGTCCATTACACGGTACAATACTACATGCTGTTTTAAAACAAGTTTTGCATTCATGAAAATGTGACGTCTTTACCAACATCAAATGTTTTACAAAGATAACGTGCTTCTACGAATAGAAAGCATTAAAATAAGTAAGTGACACAAAGGTCATTACAATGCCATTGTTCAAATGTAACATAAGTTGTGAATGCAAAGTAAAAGTTCCATGATTGAGACATCTCTAAGTAATGCAGCGGAAGTCTAACACAGCGAGTCAGTAACATCAAGTCTATAACACCAAGACTATAACATCAAGTCTAACAGCGGAAGCAACAACGTCTAAGCACCTGAGAAATACATGTTTAAAAAGTCAACACGAATGTTGGTGAGCTATAGTTTGTTTGTAATCAGTAATGTAATGTAGACCACGATATTTCAGTGCTTCAAATCAGCATTTCAAAACAGTATGATAAAGTATATGCTTATCCGTGGGCACCAAACTTAACGTTATATTACCCCCTAAAAGTACACTTGGCGAGTGCGTCTGTTTACGAAGTATTAAACACCCGTTGAATGCTAGCGCGACTAGCCTGAGTGGGGATGTCAAACCCTATGGATACATATCTAAGATTCGCGTCTACCGGTTCATAAACCAATAGTTAAACGTTACCGAGCTAAGGGGAAAATTTGTGCCATTATATCACCCACACATATATAAAGTTTAAGTACTCGTGTCTAGTATGTAAAACATAAAAAGCGCATGTATTCTCAGTCTCAAAAATAGTTCAAGTAAAAAGGGAGCTATAACTCACAGTGATAAATGCGGTAAAAGTCGATGTGCAAAGTATGCAAGTAGTAAGTCTGTTCGAAAGGTCGTCAACCTAAGTCAAAGGTCACTAAGTCACTATAATGTCCCCAAAGGTTTAAAAGTAAATAAATTAAGTCTTAGGTATCATCATCATCATCATCATTGAGACGACCCATCCTAATCTATAAGGATGAATACCATAACATATGGATACATTGCGAGGTATCTGACCTCTATATGATACATTTTACAAACATTGCATTCGTTTTAAAAGACAAACTTTCATTACATTTAAAGTTGACATGTATGTATACCATTTTATAATATTCAACCTATAAATGACCTATATTGTCATTTACTTACTAATAATCTCTATTGAACTCAATGACTTGAATGCAACGTCTTTTGAAATATGTCATGAATGACTCCAAGTAATATCTTTAAAATGGGCAAATGCACAGCGAAAGATTTCCTTAATACCTGAGAATAAACATGCTTTAAAGTGTCAACCAGAAGGTTGGTGAGTTCATTAGTTTATCATAATCGATCATTTCCATAATTTTAATAGACCACCAGATTTTCATTTTCATTTCTCATAAATATACATCTCATATCAGGCATTTCGCAAACTGCATAGAGATAAAAAATCATTCATATGGTGAACACCTAGTAACCGACATTAACAAGATGCATATAGAATATCCCCATCATTTCGGGACACCCATCGGATATGATAAAAATCGAAGTACTAAAGCATTCCAAATTCCAGAATGGGGGTTGTTAGTTCCCGTAGATCTACCTTTAGGATTCTCGTCAATTAGGGGCCAGTTCCCTAATTCCTAGGCTACCAAGCTAAAAGGGGCATATTCAATTTCGATCATTCAATCATAGAATGTAGTTTTAATTACTTGTGTCTATTTCGTCAAACATTTATAAAAGCGCATGTATTCTCAGTCTCAAAAATATATATTACAAAAGTATTTAAAAAGGGAGTAATGAAACTCACAATACTATATTTTGTAGTAAAAATACATATGATGAAACTGAACAATGCATGATTAGCCTTGGATTCACGAACCTATATCATTTGTATATTTATTAATATTCGTAGTTGTAATTGAACACATATATATATAAATATATTAGTTATATTATTTTTATGTTAAAAATATATATATATGTTTTATATGTTCATTTTGTATATAAAATATTAAATTTTGTAATGTTATATGTGTTAAATATATATTTTTGTATTTTCTTTGTTTATCAAAACAGTAGTTCTAATTATACTAAGTTAATATTAGTAAAAATAATGATAATAACATTAATAATATACTTATGTTAATAATAACTCTATTAGTGATAATAACAATGATATTAATAATAATACTTGTAAAAATATTAATTTTACTGTTTATGATAGTTAGGATATTAATGATTTATTAATAATAATAATAATAATAACTTTATTAAAAATGATAATATTAATAATAATAATGGTATTGTTAATAATGATACATTTGTTTAATAATAATAATAATAATAATAATAATAATAATAATAATAATAATAATAATAATAATAATAATAATAATACTAATAGTTACAAAAGTGATACTAATACTAATATTAATGAAAATAATGATAACTTGTATTATTCTCATAATAATAATAATATTAATAATCCTATTCATAAGAATAATAATACAACTATTAGTGATACTAATAATAATATTCATATTTGTATTTATAATCATAATAAATGAAATTTTTTTATCACAATACATATATTTGTAATAATAATATTAATAATTATACTACTAAAAATAGTAACAATAATCATGATAATAATAATAACTATATTATTCATAATAATAATAATAATACTAACAACAATAATAATATCAATACTTATTAATAACATAATTGATAATAATAATAATAATAATAATAATAATAATAATAATAATAATAATAATAATAATAATAATAATAATAATAATAATAATGGAATAAAGAGGACTACCTCACTAAAATATGCCTTTCTAAAAAAAATGCCACTAGTCGGACTTGAACCCGTGACCCCTCGTTCACACATCAAACACACAAACCACTCCTCCAATTCGTAATTCCTGAAATTATATCCCTCCACTTTGTTTAAAACCCGTCGGTTATGTGTTTTTCATCTTCCTCTTCTACCTTTCAAAAACAAAAACGAATCCATGTCCTCTCAAACTTATTATTTGTTACAAAATCAATCTTTGACTATAATATCCAACACCTAGACGATTATGTGATATAAATTGGATTAACACAAAAAAAAAAAAAAAACACTGCTGTCGCAGCTTGCTGCTTTCAAAAAAAAATAATAATAATGTTTTTCGATTTTTAGTATGTTTTAGAAAATGTTATAACACGAATTTGGTTTCAAATGATTCATAAAAACTTTTTCAATCACTAATTTCTACAGAAACGATCTTTTAAACTTCAATTTAATTGATGAACACATGGTTGACTTTTTATTTTGAAAGGTTGACTTCACAAATTCATAATCAATTAGAGAAATTAAGGAATGAAAACTTACAGATAGTTCGAGTATATGATTTCCAACAAGACTACATTATTACATTTTGACAAATCGTTCGAATTCAAAATTTTGCTAAAATGAGTGAAGAACAGAGAACCGATGGGTTTTTATTTTTCTTTGAAAAACAAAGCTGCAATCTTAATTGTGTTAGAGACTGATTATCACAATGACAAAGGGTTAATAGATGGTTGTTTGTATCCTGGATTAGTTCGACAATCACTCACAGGCCAAATAGAACACAAGAAAATAAGGAAAAGTTGATTGTGATAATCTAATTTGTACCTTGTATCTATATATAACAGTATATGTATATCTGTTTCTATATATCGTATATATCTGTATTTAAATTTATATATCAGTTGTTTATATAAATTTATATAATCATATACCTCTCTTGGGTTAAATCATGCGATCGCATAATGTAGGAATCCAGCTCATAAATCACGAATCTAAAGCTGCCGACGATTTTCATTGTAACATATGTTATATACATATATATATATTATTTAATATATAATATATATTTAATCTTTAGAATTAATTAAATATTATATTATATTCTCGTACATAGTTGATTTGTAATTTTAGCACCGATGCATTGTACATTGACACTCGACTCATGCCCCGCTTTCGGTTTTTCGAACGAAGTTTTGTACGCTGAGAAAATCAATGCTTTACGTTTCGTGACGAGTACCTTTATAAATAATAATATTTAATTCAATGAAAAACTAACTCACTCAAAGTGTAACCTAATCATTCGAGTGTTGTGGTCATTTGCTTCTATAAATCAACGTCTCATTGTTTACCAAAATGTATTATTTTAAATCGAAACGTTTTATGAGTAAATTAAAATATATATATATATATATATATATATATATATATATATATATATATATATATATATATATATATATATATTTATATTTTCATTTCAAATTTTAAATTTATAGATAATATATATGTTTGAAATATTTATCTAATAATAAGATTTTTAGTTTTTCCAAAATAATCATATTTTAAAGATTATTATATATAATCATTTAAATAATAAAATTTACTATGTTGTATTACGTTTACGTTCTTGAAACGCTATATATATATTTATAATATAAAGCTTAAATTCTTCTAATTTTATAAAATCAATTTATCCTTATAAAATAATAGATTATAATAACTCAGTTTTTGAAATCGTTTTCTCACATTTGAAAATAGATCAGTCGAATATTATGAAATCCAATTCTCCACTAACTTTTGTCTAACGTTCATCAATTGACACATTTGTTCTTACATGTAAATCACTTTAACAAATATTCCGAATACCGCTAAAAAGAATAGATTTCTTATATCAAAGTGGACCTTTCAACAGAGACTCGTAATCATACAATGCATCTGATAAATCAATCATTTGATATTATCTCCTAATTCCACTGATAATCATATTAAAACAATTACGCTCATGTAAAGTATTATACGTTTAAGACTTTGTTAACGTTCTCAAGTTATAATATATATACGTATATACATATTCATATTCAATTATATAATGGTTCGTGAATCGTCGAAATTTGGTCAAGGTTAAATGAATGTATGAACACAGTTTCAAATTCTTGTGATTCAATATAACAGACTTTGCTTATCGTGTCGGAATAATATAAAGATAAAGTTTAAATTTGGTCGGAAATTTCCGGGTCGTCACAGTACCTACCCGTTAAAGAAATTTCGTCCCCGAAATTTGATAGAGGTCGTCGTGGCTGACAATGAGCATGTTATTATGACTATTATAGAGTTTTATCATGTTTAAGAAGTATGGATAAAATAATTCGATTATTCGAAGCGTATGAGGGAAATTACCGTAAATTAATGAAATAAGATTATAGTGATTCGTCATATCTTTTGACGTCATCACAATTGATCTCCGAATTAAAGAAAATCTTTGTAATCTTTATTGGATTTGATTCTTCGTCGATTAAGGAAATTATGATCCTCTTCGAATTAATGCGATAATCCATCTTGATTTCTCTGTCAGATATTTCACTATAAATCCACCTCCTTCGTTTCCTTACAACTCACTCCTTCTCAACTCATATTTTAAAGTATTTTTCAATATGCTTCATCCAGTTCTGATTCTTGATATACTCCTCACTTTCATATATGTCATTCTCCTTTTTCATCTGCTGCCGAAAGAATCTATTTACTTCTACTATACTCTTGGTTTTATAGTGTTTTTAGTTCTCTCATGTCTTTATATTGCTATATGCATCGATATATATGGTTTGTAATTTCTGGTTTGTTGTTGGATTTTATATCTTCCCTTATACTTCGATGTCCCTGCTTCTATCTCCCATAATCCTTGTCATCCACAGTTAATGCTCTCTCCTATTTGCTGCGATTTATACTTCTATTTCTATTTCGGCGCTTCCTTCATCCGTTTCCTCTTCTTGCGATTAATCACCGCTTGTAATGGTCCAGAATTCGTAGGTATGAGTTTCAGAATGAACATAGTTAATGTTCTAATAAGGAAATCGTAATGGCGCGATTTTGATTTGTTAAATTACTAGAATACCTTGGAAAAGACCGAATCATCAAGAAATATTTTCTTGATATTTTAGAGGTTAAATAGAATACAAGAGTCGTGTAACATAGCACATGATGACGTTATAATCTGTGAATCATCACGTTCCATTTTAGAAACTCAACATGAATTACTGTAATATAATCACGTTGATCAAGTGTCATTATATTATACTAACTCATGCTTCAGTTCCCAACACTACTTCAAAAATATTCTTATTTTAAACTCGAAGATTTTAGAATTTAGAAATTAAAACAGTTTCCTTTATGATGATACAGATAACGCGAAGAGGTAATTAATTTCGGATAAGAATAATTATGGAAATATCTTCATAGATATGGAGGATATTTATAATGAAAGATACGATGATATCTTAGAATTTCTAATATCAGAGGATGATGCAGAATATTGACAGCAAGGGTTTAGAGTCAGGAGCAAGGTATTCATTAATGACTTCAGCAGATACTGAATCATTTGGATTCTTTGAAGGCAGGTTTAGTCCTTGTGATTTGTCCACAGCCTCCTTCATACTTTGCTCAATCCATTTTCCAGTTCCAAACCTTCTCTTTTTCTGAGCTTTGCCAATACACTATTCTTTATCATCAAACTTTTGACTATTACGGCTGTCTACAGTTTTCTGCTGCTTCATTCAGCTTTTCCAAAACTTCAGAGAACTAAATCGTAGATTGGGGTGTTTTTCAAAAACTTCACATTCGCAGTAAATAAGTCTAGGAGATAGACGTTATATGTATTTATAACTGTTGGCGTAGACGTGCTGCGAGGTTTTCAAAATACTGATTGCTGATTCCCAGTAATTGGTATGAAAATTCTTGTTATTAGATACGGATGAGTAAATGATGGGGTTTCGATAAATATAATGATTTTTCGGAAAATCAAAGATCAGTGAAGCTGTTGGTAAGTTTATTGCTAATGTGGCGAGATATGAAAGGTTCCCCAGTAACAATGATGGAGGGTTAATCGTTATAATAAGGCTTATCCGAATGAACAATTGAAGGTGATTTGCTGGAGCTGTGACAAAACTGTCTATTTTGGAAAGGGATTGAAAAAATTATTTTAGCTAATAAATGTCAAAGCGTCTGACACGGATACGTGTTAAACTATGACTTTGGTTTCAAAAGTTTTTTAGGTACATAACTGTGGGTAGTATGTGGTTGGATCATCATCTCGATTGTTCATTATTTGAAGTGTCTTCAGAAATTTCGGAGGGTTTGAACATAGATTGTAATCGTTAGCATACATATGATGTTCTAACACAGTTTTGAAGTCAAAGTATAACTTTGAAAGATGTAGGAATTCTAAGAGTGATGATACCGGTTATATCTCGAATTGAATTTTGCGATTTCAAAATCAGAATATGTAATTGAAATTGAACGAGTATGGTTGTTCTGATTTCTATGAATATATGGGATGATTACTGAATCAGATTCGAAGAATTGTAACATATTAATTGTGAATTTATATATCTCTCGGGTATTACCTACCCGTTAAAAAAAAATTCACAATTAATATTTTGTACCAAAGAATTTTTATTATAGTCTTTATGAAAATATGTATATTTTCTTCAGATGTAACATAGATTTAATGAGTTAATATTAAATTAAACTCATTTAATTTACAGTTGAAACTAGAATTAAGTAATCCTTTAAACTTTAGAAATTACAAAAGTATTTCTTCAATATAATTGAAATTATGAATTAATACTTTGCGTGATGTTGGTGTTCGTGGAATTCTTGTGAACTTCGTAAGGTACGAATGATGTTGTCTGAAAAGTTTCGAGTACAACGATGATGAAAGTATAAAATCAAACATATATTTGAATAATACACTTGATCTATTATGAAATAGAATTCATTGAATTGAAATAGAGATTGTAGTTATCGATGGTTAATTTGCTGATGAAAAATGTACATCATAGCATATTAGTTATATGAATTAACCGAGTAGTTAAGATTCACATATAATAACTTAGTACGGAAAGACTTATTATGGTTTAAAAATTTATATATATAAGATATACATATAAATCCTTCAGTGGAAATGAGTTAATACTTCATAACTCGTTGATATGACATACTTGTTGTTGATTTATAATGATGTCCACGGTGATTCTTGAACTGTCGGAGCTGGTGATGTTATAGGTGTTGCTAGTGCTGATGATGCTGACAGTACTGACGGTGCTGGTGATGCTAACAGTACTGTTGATGCTGCAGATAAAACAAGTCCAACTTGTAAATCACGCACCATTCTTGTCAGGGTTTTTATTCTTCCTTCTATCATTTTGGTTCATTCATCTGATTTTCTGGTTAAGGTTAGAATAGATAATCTCTAAGACTTTAGAGATTACATAATCGCTGTAGAACATTTTTCAATGAAGTTATGAATCAATACTTCATCGGTTATTGTTGTTAGTACTCCTTGGTATCTATGATGAGTATGATGTGGATGCTCGTGGAACAATTTATGATGTTAAAGCATGGGATGTGGATGTTGTTGGTGGTGGTAATGGTTATGCTGCTGGTGCTGCTGATGGTGTTTGTAACCTTTGCACCATATTCTCCAAAGCCACTACTCGAGCGCGAAGCTCGTTGACTTCTTCTATTACACCGGGGTGATTGTCGGTTCGGACGAGTGGATAAATAAAATCTAGAATTTGATGTAGTATATAATCGTGACAAGATACTCTGGAAATGGGAGAGAAAATAGTGTTTCGAACAGGTTCGCCGGTAAGTGCTTCAGGTTCTTCGCCAAGAGGGCAATGTGGTGGATGGAAGGGATCACCTTCTTCTTGTCTCCAATGATTGAGGAGGCTACGAACCCATCCCCAATTCATCCAGAATAGATGATGGCTGATTAGTTGATCCATTCCGGTCACACTGCTTTCGGAGCTTGATTGGGATTCTATTTCGGAATCCAAAGGACTTGAACTGATGACGAATTCCATTTCGTACGATTGAATAAAGGATTTTTTGATATGAGATGATTTTGTGGCTATCGGATGGTATTCTAATTACATAGAATATCTATACATATATAGCAAAAGATTTCGTAGATTACGGAGGAATTTACGGAATATGTCAGGCAAAATTTACAGTAATAGATACGCTATGATATGATTTAGCAGATATGCTAAGATATGGATTTTGTCTATACACTATTCATGCAATCAATGCAATAAGATGTGTCTAGACTAAGAATGATAAACAGGCAATTTTCGACAAATATGATAAGCAAAACTTTTGACATGCAGACACGGTCGAAGTCCAGACTCACTAATGCATCCTAACGACTTATCAGTTAGACACACTAATGCATACCTGGTTCACTAAGACCACCGCTATGATACCACATGAGACGACCCGTCCTAATCTATAAGGATGAATACCATAACAAATGGATACATTGCGAGGTATCTGACCTCTATATGATACATTTTACAAACATTGCATTTGTTTTAGAAGACAAACTTTCATTACATTGACAGTTGACATGTATGTATACCATTTTATAATATTCAACCTATAAATGACCTATACTGTCATTTACTTACTAATAATATCTATTGAACTCAACGACTTAAATGCAAGGTCTTTTGAAATATGCCATGAATGACTCCAAGTAATATCTTTAAAATGGGCAAATGCACAGCGGAAGATTTCCTTAATACCTGAGAATAAACATGCTTTAAAGTGTCAACCAAAAGGTTGGTGAGTTCATTAGTTTATCATAATCGATCATTTCCATAATTTTATTAGACCACAAGATTTTCATTTTCATTTCTCATAAATATACATCTCATATCAGGCATTTCACACACTGCATAGAGATAAAAAATCATTCATATGGGGAACACCTGGTAACCGACATTAACAAGATGCATATAGAATATCCCCATCATTCCGGGACACCCATCGGACATGATAAAAATTGAAGTACTTAAGCATTCCAAATTCCAGAATGGGGGTTGTTAGTTCCCGAAGATCTACCTTTAGGATTCGCGTCAATTAGGGGCCAGATCCCTAATTCTTAGGCTACCAAGCTAAAAGGGGCATATTCGATTTTGATCATTCAACCATAGAATGTAGTTTCAATTACTTGTGTCTATTTCGTCAAACATTTATAAAAGCGCATGTATTCTCAATCCCAGAAATATATATTGCAAAAGCATTTAAAAGGGGAGTAATGAAACTCACAATATTGTATTTTGTAGTAAAAATAGATATGATGAAACTGAACAATGCAGGGTTAGCCTTGGATTCACGAACCTATATCATTTGTATATTTATTAATATTCGTAGTTGTAATTGAACACATATATATATATAAATATATTAGTTATATCATTTTTATGTTAATAATATATATATGTTTTATATGTTCATTTTGTATATAAAATATTAAATTTTGTTATGTTATATGTGTTAAATATATATTTTTGTATTTTCTTTGTTTATCAAAACAGTAGTTCTATTATACTAAGTTAATATTAGTAAAAATAATGATAATAACATTAATAATATACTTATGTTAATAATAACTCTATTAGTGATAATAACAATGATATTAATAATAATACTTGTAAAAATATTAATTTTACTGTTTATTATAGTTATGATATTAATGATTTACTAATAATAATAATAACTTTATTAAAAATGATAATATTATTAATAATAATGGTATTGTTAATAATGATACATTTGTTTAATAATAATAATAATAATAATAATAATAATACTAATAGTTACAAAAGTGATACTAATACTAATATTAATGAAAATAATGATAACTTGTATTATTCTCATAATAATAATAATATTAATAATCCTATTCATAAAAATAATAATACAACTATTAGTGATACTAATAATAATATTCATATTTGTGTTTATAATCATAATAAATGAAATTTTTTATCATAATACATATATTAGTAATAATAATATTAATAATTATACTACTAAAAATAATAACAATAATCATGATAATAATAATAACTATATTATTCATAATACTTAATAATAATAATAATAATAATAATAATACTAACAACAATAATAATATCAATACTTATTAATAACATAATTGATGTTAATAATAATAATAATAATAATAATAATAATAATAATAATAATAATAATAATAATAATAATAATAATAATAATAATAATAATAATAATAATAATAATAATAATAATAATAATAATAATAATAATAATGGAATAAAGAGGACTACCTCACTAAAATATGCCTTTCTAAAAAAAACTGCCACTAGTCGGGCTTGAACCCGTGACCCCTCGTTCACACATCAAACACACAAACCACTCCTCCAATTAGTAATTCCTGAAATTATATCCCTCCACTTTGATTAAAACCAGTCAGTTATGTGTTCTTCATCTTCCTCTTCTACCTTTCAAAAACAAAAACGAATCCATGTCCTCTCAAACTTATTATTTGTTACAAAATCAATCTTTGACTATAATATCCAACACCTAGACGATTATGTGATATAAATTGGATTAACAAAAAAAAAAAAAAAAACACTGCTGTCGCAGCTTGCTGCTTTCAAAAAAATAAATAAATAATGTTTTTCGATTTTTAGTATGTTTTAGAAAAATGTTATAATACGAATTTGGTTTCAAATGATTCATAAAAACTTTTTCAATCACTAATTTCTACAGAAACAATCTTATAAACTTCAATTTAATTGATGAACATAGGGTTGACTTTTTGTTTTGAAAGTTTGACTTCACAAATTCATAATCAATTGGAGAAATTAAGGAATGAAAACTTACAGATAGTTTGAGTATATGATTTCCAACAAGACTACATTATTACAATTTGACAAATCGTTCGAATTCGAATTTTTGCTAAAATGAGTGAAGAACAGAGAACCGATGGGTTTTTATTTTTGTTTGAAAAAAATAGCTGCAATCTTAATTGTGTTAGAGACTGATTATCACAATGACAAAGGGTTAATAGATGGTTGTTTGTATCCTGGATTGGTTCGACAATTACTCACAGGCCAAATAGAACACAAAAAAATAAGGAAAAGTTGATTGTGATAATCTGATTTGTACCTTGTATCTATATATAACAGTATATGTATATCTGTTTCTATATATCGTATATATCTATATTTAAATTTATATATCAGTTGTTTATATAAATTTATATAATCATATACATCTCTTGGGTTAAATCATGCGATCGCATGATGTAGGAATCCAGCTCATAAATCACGAATCCAAAGCTGCCGACAATTTTCATTGTAACATATGTTATATATATATATATATATATATATATATATATATATATATATATATATATATATATATATATATATATATATATATATATATATATATATATATTAGTTAATATATAATATATTTAATCTTTAGAATTAATTAAATATTATATTATATTCTCATGCATAGTTGATTTGTAATTTTAGCACCGATGCATTGTGCGTTAACACTCGACTCATGTCCCTCTTTCGGTTTTTCGAACGAAGTTTCGTACGCTGAGAAAATCAATGCTTTACATTTCGTGACGAGTACCTTTATAAATAATAATACTTAATTCAATGAAAAACTAACTCACTCAAAGTTTAACCTAATCATTCGAGTGTTGTGATCATTTGCTTCTATAAATCAACGTCTCATTGTTTACCAAAATGTATTATTTTAAATCGAAACGTTTTATGAGTAAATTAAAATATTTACATACATACATACATACATATATATATATATATATATATATATATATATATATATATATATATATATATATATATATATATATATATATTATTTATTTATTTATATTTATATTTTCATTTCGAATTATAATTTTATACATAATATATATGTTTGAAATATTTATCTAATAATAAGATTTTTAGTTTTTCCAAAATAATCATATTTTAAAGATTATTATATATAATCATTTAAATAATAAAATTTACTATGTTGTATTACGTTTACGTTCTTGAAACGCTACATATATATTTATAATATAAAGCTTAAATTCTTCTAATTTTATAAAATCAATTTATCCTTATAAAATAATAGATTATAATAACTCAGTTTTTGAAATCGTTTTCTCACATTTGAAAATAGATCAGTCGAATATTATGAAATCCAATTCTCCACTAACTTTTGTCTAACGTTCGTCAATTGACACATTTGTTCTTACATGTAAATCACTTTAACAAATAATCCGAATACCGCTAAAAAGAATAAATTTCTTATATCAAAGTGGACCTTTCAACAGAGACTCGTAATCATACAATGCATCTGATAAATCAATCATTTGATATTATCTCCTAATTCCACCGATAATCATATTAAAACAATTACGCTCATGTAAAGTGTTATACGTTTAATACTTTGTTAACGTTCTCAAGTTATAATATATATACGTATATACATATTCATATTCAATTATATAATGGTTCGTGAATCGTCGAAATATGGTCAAGGTTAAATGAATGTATGAACACAGTTTCAAATTCTTGTGATTTAATATAACAAACTTTGCTTATCTTGTCGGAATAATATAAAGATAAAGTTTAAATTTGGTCGGAAATTTCCGGGTCGTCAAAATCATCATCGTACGTAAAAAGAAATGTATGTTTTCAATCAAGAATAGAGATCTAAACAAAGGGTGACTTCGTTCAGCTGCTACTACCTCTATACAAACTGAAATGGCGCGCGGTCAGTGGCCAAGGCTCCGTATGTGAGTCCTTTTAGTGCTGTCCAATTTTCAGATCCTAAATTAATGTCGTTTGATCGTGGCGACGGTGCAAGCGCAAGTAGGTCAGAAATTTCAGCACGTCGTTACAGAGGCGTAGTGATTTTTGGAGGGCTATAAATCCTAAACCGTATATCAGATTTAGGCGAGTCTTAAACGAAAAGTCATCTACTCGAACCGAACTATCTGGAAATCAACTTTTCCAGAAGTCCCGGTGTAGAGAACCTTCCTAATCCATCTGGACGAAGTCATCAACATTTGGTCCCATTGCGAGGTACTGTCCTAAATATGCCATGAGCGACTCCATGTAATATCTTTAAAATGAGCAAATGCACAGCGGAAGATTTCTTTCATACCTGAGAATAAACATGCTTTAAAGTGTCAACCAAAAGGTTGGTGAGTTCATAGGTTTATCATAACAATCATTTTATTATTTTAATAGACCACAAGATTTCAGATATTTAATTGTACATGTAACCTGAGTACAAAAATAATACACGTAACCCGCGAATTAAAAATCATTCATATGGTGAACACCTGGTAATCGATATTAAAAAAATGCATATAGAATATCTCCATCATTCCGGAACTCTCATCGGACATGATAAAATCGAAGTACTAAAGCATCCGTAACCCGGATGGGGTTTGTTAGGCTCAATAGATCTATCTTTAGGATTCGCGTCAATTAGGGTGTCTGTTCCCTAATTCTTAGATTACCAGACTAAAAAGGGGCATATTCAGTTTAATAATCTAGCCATAGAATGTAGTTTCGATTACTTGTGTCTATTTCGTAAAATATTTATAAAAACAGCGCATGTATTCTCAGTTCCAAAAAAATATATTGCAAAAGCATTTAAAAAGAGAGCAAATGAAACTCACTATACAATATTTTGTAGTAAAAATATTCATACGACGGAAACTGAACAATTGCAGGGTTGGCCTCGGATTCACGAACCTATATCAAATATATATATTAACACGTATAATTGTAATCGGACAAATTTATATATAATTAGTTATATGAATTTTATATTAAAATTTATAGGTTTCCTTAATAAATTAAATATATTCATTTTATATATAAAAATATTAATATTCTTAAGTTATATATATTGAGTATAGTTTTAATAGTTATTTGATAAATTAATAATATTAAATAAAAGTTGTATTATCTTTTAATAATAATAATTGTAAATATTTTTAATAATAATTATAGTAATAATAACCATGATAATAATAATGTTAATAATGTTAAGTTGTAATATTTTTATAACATTGAATTTTAATAAGTATATATATATATATATATATATATATATATATATATATATATATATAAATAATAATTTTAATAACAATAATTTTAATAATAAAAATGAAATTTTAATAATAATGATAATGTTAAAAATAATAATAATGTTAGTAAACATGAAAATAATTATAATACTAATAATAATGATAATACTAGTAAAAATAAATAAAAATGTTGTAAATTAATAATAGTAATGATAATCCTTATATCAATTCTTAATGATAATACTACTACTAATAATAACAATAACAATAACAATAATAATAATAATAATAATAATAATAATAATAATAATAATAATAATAATAATAAAAATATCACTTAATAATAATAATAGTTGTGTTAATAATAATGATAAAAATAATAATAATAATAACAAAAGAGTTGCGTTATATATATGTGTGTGTGTGTGTGTGTATATATATATATATATATATATATATATATATATATATATATATATATATATATATATATATATATATTATATACTTATGTTTATAACTTATAAACTTAGTATATACACACGTATACGAACGTACACATCCAGTTATACCTTGAAACGAGAAAGATGAGTGCGTGTTGTACGACCCATGTTATTCGGACAAAACTCAATATAATCAGCTTATTGGGCTTGGCCTTATTCGATCAGCCCAACAGGAAAACAATCCAAGCTTCACGGCCCATTCATGGTAAACAAAGTCCATAACAAAAAAAAAAAATAGCCCACTTATAATTAAAAGAAGCCCAACATGTTGCAACCCAATTAAATCCCAAAAGGCCCACGTAGTAACCAAGGTTTCGTTGCAATTCCTTACTCGATCATAACATCATCGTGCATCCACTGTAGCAAGCAGAAAAACTAGACAGGAGGAGGCATGACAATTTGACTTGGGTTTTAAGCGAATAGAATAGGTAACAGAATGGTCCATCATTCTCTTGATCACCCTCACCATTCTTATTCGTGTAGTGACCCGAACTTTTCCATGTTTATATATATATTAAACGAAATTGTTATTTACATGATTAAGTGTGTCCAACATGTTAAGCAATAAAACTTGTTAAGACTTGATTAATTGAAATAGGTTTCATATAGACAATTGACCACCCAAGTTGACCGGTGATTCACGAACGTTAAAACTTGTAAAAACTATACGATGACATATATAAGGTTATATATATAGTTAACATGATTTTATTATAAGTATGTATCTCATTAGGTATTTTAACAATGAGTTATATACATAAAAATGAGACTATTAATTTAAGAAACTCGAAAACGATATATATAACGATTATCGTTATAACAACGTCTTACTAGGTACATATGAATCATATTAAGATATTAATACACTTGGTTAATTATGTTAAATGATAAGTAAATATATTATTGAGTGTATTAACAATGAAATACATATGTAAAAATAAGACTACTAACTTAATGATTTCGAAACGAGACATATATGTAACGATTATCGTTGTAACGACATTTAACTGTATATATATCATACTAAGATATATTATATATCATAATATCATGATAATATAACAATTTAACATGTCATTTGTTATAATAAACAATGGGTTAACAACATTCAACAAGATCGTTAACCTAAAGGTTTCAAAACAACATTTACATGTAACGACTAACGATGACTTAATGACTCAGTTAAAATGTATATACATGTAGTGTTTTAATATGTATTCATACACTTTTGAAAGACTTCAAGACACTTATCAAAATACTTCTACTTAACAAAAATGCTTACAATTACATCCTCGTTCAGTTTCATCAACAATTCTACTCGTATGCACCCGTATTCGTACTCGTACAATACACAGCTTTTAGATGTATGTACTATTGGTATATACACTCCAATGATCAGCTCTTAGCAGCCCATGTGAGTCACCTAACACATGTGGGAACCATCATTTGGCAATTAGCATGAAATATCTCATAAAATTACAAAAATATGAGTAATCATTCATGACTTATTTACATGAAAACAAAATTACATATCCTTTATATCTAATCCATACACCAACGACCAAAAACACCTACAAACACTTTCATTCTTCAATTTTCTTCATCTAATTGATCTCTCTCAAGTTCTATATTCAAGTTCTAAGTGTTCTTCATAAATTCCAAAAGTTCTAGTTTCATAAAATCAAGAATACTTCCAAGATTGCAAGTTTACTTCCAAGTTTTCTAAATTCATTCCAAGTAATCATCCAAGATCAAGAAACCTTTGTTACTTACAGAAGGTTATCTTTCTAATACAAGGTAATAATCATATTCAAACTTTAATTCAATTTCTATAACTATAACAATCTTATTTCGAGTGGAAATCTTACTTGAAATTGTTTTCGTGTCATGATTCTGCTTCAAGAACTTTCAAGCCATCCAAGGATCCTTTGAAGCTAGATCTATTTTTTCTCATTTCCAGTAGGTTTATCCAAGGAACTTGAGGTAGTAATGATGTTCATAACATCATTCGATTCATACATATAAAGCTATCTTATTCAAAGGTTTAAACTTGTAATCACTAGAATATAGTTTAGTTAATTCTAAACTTGTTCGCAAATAAAAGTTAATCCTTCTAACTTGACTTTTAAAATCAACTAAACACATGTTCTATATCTATATGATATGCTAACTTAATGATTTAAAACCCGGAAACACAAAAAACACCGTAAAATCGGATTTACGCCGTTGTAATAACACCGCGGGCTGTTTTGGGTTAGTTAATTAAAAACTATGATAAACTTTGATTTAAAAGTTGTTATTCTGGGAAAACAATTTTTATTATGAACATGAAACTATATCCAAAAATTATGTTTAAACTCAAAGTGGAAGTATGTTTTCTAAAATGGTCATCTAGACGTCGTTCTTTCGACTGAAATGACTACCTTTACAAAAACGACTTGTAACTTATTTTTCCGACTATAAACCTATACTTTTTCTGTTTAGATTCATAAAATAGAGTTCAATATGAAACCATAGCAATTTGATTCACTCAAAACGGATTTAAAATGAAGAAGTTATGGGTAAAACAAGATTGGATAATTTTTCTCATTTTAGCTACGTGAAAATTGGTAACAAATCTATTCCAATCATAACTTAATCAACTTGTATTGTATATTATGTAATCTTGAGATACCATAGACACGTATACAATGTTTTGACCTATCATGTCGACACATCTATATATATTTCGGAACAACCATAGACACTTTATATGTGAATGTTGGAGTTAGCTATACAGGGTTGAGGTTGATTCCAAAATATATATAGTTTGAGTTGTGATCAATACTGAGATACGTATACACTGGGTCGTGGATTGATTCAAGATAATATTTATAAATTTATTTCTGTACATCTAACTGTGGACAAGTAGTTGTAGGTTACTAACGAGGACAGCTGACTTAATAAACTTAAAACATCAAAATATATTAAAAGTGTTGTAAATATATTTTGAACATACTTTGATATATATGTATATATTGTTATAGGTTCGTGAATCAACCAGTGGCCAAGTCTTACTTCCCGATGAAGTAAAAATTTGTGAAAGTGAGTTATAGTCCCACTTTTAAAATCTAATATTTTTGGGATGAGAATACATGCAGGTTTTATAAATGATTTACAAAATAGACACAAGTACGTGAAACTACATTCTATGGTTGAATTATCGAAATCGAATATGCCCCTTTTTATTAAGTCTGGTAATCTAAGAATTAGGGAACATACACCCTAATTGACGCGAATCCTAAAGATAGATCTATTGGGCCTAACAAACCCCATCCAAAGTACCGGATGCTTTAGTACTTCAAAATTTATATCATATCCGAAGGGTGTCCCGGAATGATGGGGATATTCTTATATATGCATCTTGTTAATGTCGGTTACCAGGTGGTCACCATATGAATGATTTTTATCTCTATGTATGGGATGTGTATCGAAATATGAAATCTTGTGGTCTATGGTTACGATTTGATATATATAGGTTAAACCTATAACTCACCAACATTTTTGTTGACGTTTAAAGCATGTTTATTCTCAGGTGAATACTAAGAGCTTCCGCTGTTGCATACTAAAATAAGGACAAGATTTGAAGTCCATGTTTGTATGATATTGTGTAAAAACTACATTCAAGAAACTGATTTCGATGTAACATATTTGTATTGTAAACCATTATGTAATGGTCGTGTGTAAACAGGATATTTTAGATTATCATTATTTGATAATCTACGTATAGCTTTTTAAACCTTTATTTATGAAATAAAGGTTATGGTTTGTTTTAAAAATGAATGCAGTCTTTGAAAAACGTCTCATATAGAGGTCAAAAACTCGCAACGAAATCAATTAATATGGAACGTTTTTAATCAATAAGAACGGGACATTTCAGTTGGTATCCGAGCGTTGGTCTTAGAGAACCAGAAAATTTGCATTAGTGTGTCTTATCGAGTTTGTTAGGATGCATTAGTGAGTCTGGACTTCGACCGTGTTTTCTTTAAAAATGATTGCTTAACATTTTTGTTGGAAACTATATATTATTAACATGTATATATTATGTGATATATTAATCTCTTAACATGTTTGATATTGTGTGATAGATGTCTACCTCTAGCACAAATCCTATTGACTCACCTAATAATAACGAAGAGTCAAATATATATTGGACTGATTCACAAGTTCCCGAAGAAGAACCGGAAGAAGAATTAGAACCGGAAGAGGAGGAACCGGAGGAGGAAATAGAACCGGTGGGGGAAATAATAAAACGGTTAAGTAAAAGAAAATCCTCAACTAACCGACCAAGGTTAATTATGGTCAATGGTGTTTTCGCCAAGGAAGCAAAATATTGGGAGGATTACCAATTCTCCGATGAATCGGATTCCGACGAGAATTCCGATGATGTTATAGAAATTACCCCAACTGAATTTAAAAAGGCAAAAGAAAATAATAAGGGAAAGGGCATAAAAATAGAGAAATCTAATTCCAACCCCAATGAACTTTATATGTATCGTCAACCCCCGAAGCCCTTAAGTTGTAACAATGACCCGGGAACCTCTAAACCACCAGGTTATTCTAAACCGTTGTGGAAAACGACAGCTCATATTAGGGGAACATCATATATCCCTAGAAACTTGGCAAAATGAACCAAAACCGATGAAGAAGAAATGAGCGAGTTGGAATAAGATAGTTGTATTCGTGTGGTGTAATATATGTAATATAGTGTGCTTATGCTTTATGATATATGTAAAAATTTCTTGTATTAATAAGTATTTTTTTTATGAATCTAACTCTTGTCTATTTTACAGTATAAAAACACAAAATGGATAGACAACCCAATATTTTAAGAGACCTACCCGGAGACATGATTGATAAAATCTTGTCTAGAGTCGGTCAGAATTCTTTGGCACAACTATTTATGGCGAAATCAGTTTGTAAGACATTCGAAGAACGTTCCAAGAATGTCTTGGTTTATAGGAGACGTTCGTTTGAAAGATGGGGGATATCACATTGGGAAACCCATAAGTTACGATGTGTTTACTTTGATGCATATATTGCAGGGAACCCAAATGCTATTTTACGCAATGGGTTAAGAAATTATTTTGACTCAATGTATCTGAATATAGGACTTCATGATTTAGAAAAAGCGGCTAACATGCAACATAAAGAAGCATGCTATGCTTACGGGTTAGTAATGTTTGCTTCTCACCAAAGTGAGAAAAAGAACATCGGGCTACAACTATTAAACAAAACGTTCCCACAAGTGACGGAGTCGGTAATTGGGGTAAGAAATGAGGTTTTTAGGTTATTACGAGACTGTTGGTCATTACGTAACCCTTGTCCCTTTGACGACGTTACAACACGCTGTCTTATCAATGGCCATAACACTTATGTTCCACAAGACCAAGGATGGGAAGTAGTCCTAGTAAAACCAGAATGCATGACTTGTTTCTGGACGTATGAATTACGAGTCTTTATTGCCTTTGCTGAACGACTTGTGTACTAGCTAGAATTATCTTCACAACTATCTTGTATCAAAGTTATTGTGTGCTATATTTCATGCTTTATGTAAAATAAGCGGTATTGTAAGTTTGTAAAATATTGTATAAAAGTTTGAACTCGAAATATTATTATAATCAGTTTTTCATATAGAATTGTAGTAGTTGAATTGTATATTAGCTACTAAGTATGAACTTAACGGGTAGGCACTACCCGAATTTAAACTTATAAAATGCTAGTATGAAGAAAAATCTTTTATAAATGAGTTCATATTATGCTACGAAATACTATTAACTACTCTTAATATTCTGTATGATTAACTTGTTCCATTTGACTATTTTGAAGGAAATGGCACCGACTACTCGACACACCGTGAATATGAATGAAGAGGAATTCCGTACTTTTCTAGCTTCAAACATAGCCGCAGTACAGGCTGCGCTACATACCAACAATAACCTTGGATCTAGCAGTACAGGAAATCGTGTAGGATGCACCTACAAAGAATTCACTGCCTGCAAACCTTTGGAATTTGATGGAACCGAAGGACCGATCGGATTAAAACGGTGGACCGAGAAGGTCAAATCGGTGTTTGCCATAAGTAAGTGTACTGAAGAGGACAAAGTGAAGTACGCTACGCATACCTTCACAGGTTCTGCGTTAACATGGTGGAATACCTATTTAGAGCAAGTGGGACAAGATGATGCGTACGCACTACCGTGGTCAGCATTCAAGCACTTGATGAACGAGAAGTACCGTCCCAAAACCGAGGTCAATAAGCTCAAGACAGAACTTAGAGGGTTAGGAACCCAAGGATTTGATATTACCACGTACGAAAGACGATTCACAGAATTGTGCCTATTGTGTCCGGGAGCGTTCGAAGATGAGGAAGAGAAGATCGACGCGTTTGTGAAAGGATTACCAGATAGAATCCAAGAAGATATAAGTTCACACGAGCCCGCCTCCATACAACAGGCATGTAGAATGACTCACAAACTAGTGAACCAGATTGAGGAAAGAATTAAAGAACAGAAGGCTGAAGAGGCCAATGTGAAGCAAGTCAAAAAAAAGTGGGAGGAAAACGGTGATAAGAATCACCAATACAACAACAACAGCAATTACAATAATAATCGCAACAATTATCCCAACAATCACAACATCAATCGCAACTACAACAAATGGCCTAACAACAACAACAACAACAACAACAACAACAACTACAACAATCATCCCAACAACAATAACAACCGCAACAACAACAACAATCAGAAGCAGCTATGCCAAAGGTGTGAAAAGTATCACTCGGGGTTCTGCACCAAATTTTGCAACAAGTGTAAAAGAAATGGTCATAGCGCGGCGAAGTGTGAGGTCTACGGACCAGGGGTTAACAGAACGAAAGGAACAAATGGTGTCAGAACGAGTAATGACGGAGCAAGTAGTGTCAGGGCAAGTTATGCCAATGTAGTTTGTTATAAGTGTGGAAAATCGGGCCACATTATTAGAAATTGCCCGAACTAGGAGAACACGAATGGATAAGGCTGCGGAAGAGTTTTCAATATTAATGCGGCAGAGGCACAGGAAGACCTGGAGCTTGTTACGGGTACGTTTCTTATTGACAATAAATCTGCTTGCGTTTTATTTGATTCGGGTGCGGATAGAAGCTATATGAGTAGAGATTTTTGTGCTAAATTAAGTTGTCCATTGACGCTGTTGGATAGATAATTTTTACTCGAATTAGCAAACAGTAAATTAATTTCAGCAGATAATATATGCCGGAATCGATAAATTAAACTGGTAGCGAAATATTTAAGATTGATTTGATACCAGTAGAGTTAGGGAGTTTTGATGTAATAGTTGGCATGGACTGGCTGAAGAAGGTGAAAGCAGAGATCGTATGTTATAAAAATGCAATTCGCATTGTACGAGAAGAAGGAGAACCCTTAATGGTGTACGGAGAAAAGGGCAACATGAAGCTACATCTTATTAGTAATTTGAAGGCACAAAAACTAATAAGAAAAGGTTGCTATGCTGTTCTAGCACACGTCGAGAAAGTACAAACTGAAGAAAAGAGCATCAATGATGTTCCCGTCGCAAAAGAATTTCCCCATGTATTTCCGAAAGAATTACCGGGACTACCTCCACATCGATCTGTTGAATTTCAAATAGATCTTGTACCAGGAGCTGCACCAATAGCTCGTGCTCCTTATAGACTCGCACCCAGCGAGATGAAAGAACTGCAAAGCCAACTACAAGAACTATTAGAACGTGGTTTCATTCGACCAAGCACATCACCATGGGGAGCTCCTGTTTTGTTTGTCAAGAAGAAGGATGGTACATTTAGGTTGTGTATTGACTACAGAGAGTTGAACAAACTTACCATCAAAAACCGTTATCCACTGCCGAGAATTGATGACTTATTTGATCAACTACAAGGCTCGTCGGTTTATTCGAAGATCGATTTACATTCTGGATATCATCAAATGCGAGTAAAGGAGGATGATATTCCAAAAACTACTTTTAGGACGCGTTATGGTCATTACGAGTTTATGGTTATGCCGTTTGGATTGACTAACGCACCAGCTGTGTTCATGGACCTTATGAACAGAGTGTGTGGGCCATATCTTGACAAGTTTGTCATTGTTTTCATCGATGACATACTTATTTACTCAAAGAATGATCAAGAGCATGAAGAACATTTGAGAAAAGTGCTAGAAGTATTGAGGAAAGAAAAACTGTACGCTAAGTTTTCAAAGTGTGCATTTTGGTTGAAAGAAGTTCAATTCCTCGGTCACATAGTGAACAAAGAAGGTATCCAGGTGGACCCGACAAAGATCGAAACCGTTGAAAAGTGGGAAACCCCAAAAACTCCGAAGCATATACGTCAATTTTTAGGATTGGCTGGTTACTACAGAAGATTCATCCAAGATTTCTCCAAAATAGCAAAACCCTTGACTGCATTAACGCATAAAGGGAAGAAATTTGAATGGAAGGATGAACAAGAGAAGGCGTTTCAATTATTGAAGAAAAAGCTAACTACGGCACCTATATTGTCATTGCCTGAAGGGAATGATGATTTTGTGATTTATTGTGACGCATCAAAGCAAGGTCTCAGTTGTGTATTAATGCAACGGACGAAGGTGATTGCTTATGCGTCTAGAAAATTGAAGATTCACGAGCAAAATTATACGACGCATGATTTGGAATTAGGCGCGGTTGTTTTTGCATTAAAGATTTGGAGGCACTACTTATATGGGGTCAAAAGTATTATATATACCGACCACAAAAGTCTTCAACACATATTTAATCAGAAACAACTGAATATGAGGCAGCGTAGGTGGATTGAATTGTTGAATGATTACGACTTTGAGATTCGTTACCACCCGGGGAAGGCAAATGTGGTAGCCGACGCCTTGAGCAGAAAGAACAGAGAACCCATTCGAGTAAAATCTATGAATATAATGATTCACACTAACCTTACTACTCAAATAAAGGAGGCGCAACAAGGAGTTTTAAAAGAGCGAAATTTAAAGGATGAAATACCCAAAGGATCGAAGAAGCATCTTAATATTCGGGAAGACGGAACCCGGTATAGGGCTGAAAGAATTTGGGTACCAAAATTTGGAGATATGAGAGAAATGGTACTTAGAGAAGCTCATAAAACCAGATACTCAATACATCCTGGAACGGGGAAGATGTACAAGGATCTTAAGAAACATTTTTGGTGGCCAGGTATGAAAGCCGATATTGCTAAATATGTAGGAGAATGTTTGACGTATTCTAAGGTTAAAGCTAAACATCAGAAACCATCAGGTCTACTACAACAACCTGAAATCCCGGAATGGAAATGGGAAAACATTACCATAGATTTCATTACTAAATTGCCAAGGACTGCAAGTGGTTATGATACTATTTGGGTAATAGTTGATCGTCTCACCAAGTCAGCACACTTCCTGCCAATAAGAGAAGATGACAAGATGGAGAAGTTAGCACGACTGTATTTGAAGGAAGTCGTCTCCAGACATGGAATACCAATCTCTATTATCTCTAATAGGGATGACAGATTTATTTCAAGATTCTGGCAGACATTACAGCAAGCATTGGGAACTCGTCTAGACATGAGTACTGCCTATCATCCACAAACTGATGGGCATAGCGAAATGACGATACAAACGCTTGAAGACATGCTACGAGCTTGTGTTATTGATTTCGGAAACAGTTGGGATCGACATCTACCGTTAGCAGAATTTTCCTACAACAACAGCTACCATTCAAGCATTGAGATGGTGCCGTTTGAAGTACTTTATGGTAGAAAGTGCAGGTCTCCGATTTTTTGGAGTGAAGTGGGGGATAGACAGATTACGGGTCCAGAGATAATACAAGAAACTACCGAGAAAATCATCCAAATTCAACAAAGATTGAATACCGCCCAGAGTCGACAAAAGAGCTACGCGGACAGTAAAAGAAAAGATATAGAGTTTGAAATTGGAGAAATGGTCATGCTTAAGGTTTCACCTTGGAAAGGCGTTGTTCGATTTGGTAAACGGGGGAAACTAAATCCAAGGTACATTGGACCATTCAAGATTATAGATCGTGTCGGACCAGTAGCTTACCAACTGGAGCTACCTCAACAACTCGCGGCTGTACATAACACTTTCCACGTCTCAAATTTGAAGAAATGTTTTGCTAAAGAAGATCTCACTATTCCGTTGGACGAAATCCAAATCAATGAAAAACTTCAATTCATTGAAGAACCCGTCGAAATAATGGATCGTGAGGTTAAGAGACTTAAACAAAACAAGATACCGATTGTTAAGGTTCGATGGAATGCTCGTAGAGGACCCGAGTTCACCTGGGAACGAGAAGATCAGATAAAGAAGAAATACCCACACTTATTTCCAGAAGATATGTCAACACCTCCAACTGCTTAAAATTTCGGGACGAAATTTATTTAACGGGTAGGTACTGTAGTGACCCGAACTTTTTCATGTTTATATATATATATATATATATATATATATATATATATATATATATATATATATATATATATATATATATATATATATATATATATATATATATATATATATTAAACGAAATTGTTATTTACATGATTAAGTGTTTCCAACATGTTAAGCAATCAAACTTGTTAAGACTTGATTAATTGAAATAGGTTTCATATAGACAATTGACCACCCAAGTTGACCGGTGATTCACGAACGATAAAACTTGTAAAAACTATACGATGACATATATATGGTTATATATATAGTTAACATGATTTTATTATAAGTATGTATCTCATTAGGTATTTTAACAATGAGTTATATACATAAAAATGAGACTATTAATTTAAGAAACTCAAAAACGACATATATAACGATTATCGTTATAACAACGTCTTACTAGGTACATATGAATCATATTAAGATATTGATACACTTGGTTAATTATGTTAAATGATAAGTAAATATATTATTGAGTGTATTAACAATGAAATACATATGTAAAAATAAGACTACTAACTTAATGATTTCGAAATGAGACATATATGTAACGATTATCATTGTAACGACATTTAACTGTATATATATCATACTAAGATATATTATATATCATAATATCATGATAATATAACAATTTAACATCTCATTTGTTATAATAAACAATGGGTTAACAACATTCAACAAGATCGTTAACCTAAAGGTTTCAAAACAACATTTACATGTAACGACTAACGATGACTTAACGACTCAGTTAAAATGTATATACATGTAGTGTTTTAATATGTATTCATACACTTTTGAAAGACTTCAAGACACTTATCAAAATACTTCTACTTAACAAAAATGCTTACAATTACATCCTCGTTCAGTTTCATCAACAATTCTACTCGTATGCACCCGTATTCGTACTCGTACAATACACAGCTTTTAGATGTATGTACTATTGGTATATACACTCCAATGATCAGCCCTTAGCAGCCCATGTGAGTCACCTAACACATGTGGGAACCATCATTTGGCAACTAGCATGAAATATCTCATAAAATTACAAAAATATGAGTAATCATTCATGACTTATTTACATGAAAACAAAATTACATATCCTTTATATCTAATCCATACACCAACGACCAAAAACACCTACAAACTCTTTCATTCTTCAATTTTCTTTATCTAATTGATCTCTCTCAAGTTCTATCTTCTAGTTCTAAGTGTTCTTCATAAATTCCAAAAGTTCTAGTTTCATAAAATCAAGAATACTTCCAAGATTGCAAGTTTACTTCCAAGTTTTCTAAATTCATTCCAAGTAATCATCCAAGATCAAGAAACCTTTGTTACTTACAGAAGGTTATCTTTCTAATACAAGGTAATAATCATATTCAAACTTTAATTCAATTTCTATAACTATAACAATCTTATTTCGAGTGGAAATCTTACTTGAAATTGTTTTCGTGTCATGATTCTGCTTCAAGAACTTTCAAGCCATCCAAGGATCCTTTGAAGCTAGATCTATTTTTTCTCATTTCCAGTAGGTTTATCCAAGGAAATTGAGGTAGTAATGATGTTCATAACATCATTCGATTCATACATATAAAGCTATCTTATTCGAAGGTTTAAACTTGTAATCACTAGAACATAGTTTAGTTAATTCTAAACTTGTTCGCAAATAAAAGTTAATCCTTCTAACTTGACTTTTAAAATCAACTAAACACATGTTCTATATCTATATGATATTCTAACTTAATGATTTAAAACCTGGAAACACGAAAAACACCGTAAAATCGGATTTACGCCGTCGTAGTAACACCACGGGCTATTTTGGGTTAGTTAATTAAAAACTATGATAAACTTTGATTTAAAAGTTTTTATTTTGGGAAAATGATTTTTATTATGAACATGAAACTATATCCAAAAATTATGGTTAAACTCAAAGTGGAAGTATGTTTTCTAAAATGGTCATCTAGACGTCGTTCTTTCGACTGAAATGACTACCTTTACAAAAATGTCTTGTAACTTATTTTTCCGACTATAAACCTATACTTTTTCTGTTTAGATTCATAAAATAGATTTCAATATGATTCACTCAAAACGGATTTAAAATGAAGAAGTTATGGGTAAAACAAGATTGGATAATTTTTCTCATTTTAGCTACTTGAAAATTGGTAACAAATCTATTCCAACCATAACTTAATCAACTTGTATTGTATATTATGTAATCTTGAGATACCATAGACACATATACAATGTTTTGACCTATCATGTCGACACATCTATATATATTTCGGAACAACCATAGACACTCTATATGTGAATGTTGGAGTTAGCTATACAGGGTTGAGGTTGATTCCAAAATATATATAGTTTGAGTTGTGATCAATACTGAGATACGTATACACTGGGTCGTGGATTGATTCAAGATAATATTTATCGATTTATTTCTGTACATCTAACTGTGGACAAGTAGTTGTAGGTTACTAACGAGGACAGCTGACTTAATAAACTTAAAACATCAAAATATATTAAAAGTGTTGTAAATATATTTTGAACATACTTTGATATATATGTATATATTGTTACAGGTTCGTGAATCAACCAGTGGCCAAGTCTTACTTCCCGACGAAGTAAATATTTGTGAAAGTGAGTTATAGTCCCACTTTTAAAATCTAATATTTTTGGGATGAGAATACATGCAGGTTTTATAAATGATTTACAAAATAGACACAAGTACGTGAAACTACATTCTATGGTTGAATTATCGAAATCGAATATGCCCCTTTTTATTAAGTCTGGTAATCTAAGAATTAGGGAACAGACACCCTAATTGACGCGAATCCTAAAGATAGATCTATTGGGCCTAACAAACCCCATCCAAAGTACCGGATGCTTTAGTACTTCGAAATTTATATCATATCCGAAGGGTGTCCCGGAATGATGGGGATATTCTTATATATGCATCTTGTTAATGTCGGTTACCAGGTGGTCACCATATGAATGATTTTTATCTCTATGTATGGGATGTGTATTGAAATATGAAATCTTGTGGTCTATTGTTACGATTTGATATATATAGGTTAAACCTATAACTCACCAACATTTTTGTTGACGTTTAAAGCATGTTTATTCTCAGGTGAATACTAAGAGCTTCCGCTGTTGCATACTAAAATAAGGACAAGATTTGGAGTCCATGTTTGTATGATATTGTGTAAAAACTGCATTCAAGAAACTAATTTCGATGTAACATATTTGTATTGTAAACCATTATGTAATGGTCGTGTATAAACAGAATATTTTAGATTATCATAATTTGATAATCTACGTAAAGCTTTTTAAACCTTTATTTATGAATTAAGGTTATGGTTTGTTTTAAAAATGAATGCAGTCTTTGAAAAACGTCTCATATAGAGGTCAAAACCTCGCAACGAAATCAATTAATATGGAACGTTTTTAATCAATAAGAACGGGACATTTCAATTCGCGCTTTACTTAAAACCGAAACAAAAGTATTGCAACGGTAGCAGTAATTAAAGGGTTTTGCAGGTTCACTCTTCATCGTCTCTTCTATTATCATTATCGTTCATAACAGGAACGAACAGTAGCAATAGAAGTCGAATGAAACAGAAGTTAATAGTAGCAAAAAATTTTCGATAAGGTTTGTGGTTTTAATTTCATGACAGATAATGGAAACAGAATCAGGCGAGTAATATTTAAAGGTTTTGAAGGTTTTCGATCAAAATAAGAAACAGAAAAATACGCTGTAACAGTAACCAGAATTCAAACAAGACGATGATCAGTATTAATTACAGGTTTTAAAATATGAACAATAATCAGGAGCTGCAGTGGTGGTGGTTCTTGATGGTTGTGGGGTCTTCGATGGTGAATAGAATTGTAGTAGTAGTAGCATAGTAGCAATAATTATCGAGTAGCAGTTTTTCTGGGTTTCGATGATCGTTGTTCAAATTGAGACAGGAAACAGAAAGAAGAAAATAAGCGTAGCAGTCTTTGTTGTTTTAATGGTGGTGCTTTCGGTTGAAGGTGATTTGAGTAAATGTAACAAAAACAAAAGAAAAGAAAATGAAGGGTAGTGATGGCGATGAGTTTTACTTTAAACATGAAATCAGAAAATCGATCATAGTAGGAGAAGTACACGATTGTGATGGTGGTTTCAGTTTGATACAGCAACGGCTTTGTTGAGGTGGTTCTTGTCGTCATGAACAAGAGGAAAATAGAGAGAGAGAGAGAGATAGAGAGATAGGTAATGGTGAAGGTGGTCGTAGTGGTCTCATAGAACAATCATTGTAAGCAACAAAGTGATGATATGGGTTGATCGAAAACAGAAGTAGAAGTCAGCCGTAATATAATGGGTTGTTTTGTGGGGATGGTTGTGGTATTCACAAACCAGGAAGTGGAGGATGGTGGTGAGGGTGGTGGTTACATATGATTGAATAATGGTGGCGAGTGGTTTAAGGGTGTTTAATGGTAGTTATAAGGTGGGGATACCGTTAGTGTTCTTGTATGTGTAGCAGGTGGGTTTCATTTGGTGGGTGTGTTCGATTAAAGAAAGAAACAGAAAAATAATGGCTAAGGTGGTTGATTAACATGGTGATCAAGGTAGTGTGTGATCAAAGTGAGGTGTTAGTTATGATAATTGTCTAGAAATAATGACAATGATTAACCCGGTGATGAGGTTTTAGAGTTTGTTCTTGCTCGACAAATTAAGAAACAATAACAGTAGTGGAGATTATCTTATAAACAAAGAAAATGAAAACAAGTAAATGGGATGATTGTAGTTTGATCGAACTATATGTTTATCATGTATATGTAAGTTTATTTATATAAGATAAATGGTGACTATGGTTGTAATCATATGTAATAACTTCAACTAATGTGCAGTACACTGTGAGAAGAAAAGACATAAAGGAGTTTCATAATTAACAAAATGAAAAGGATAGGAAAGTGGCATGCATGTAACTATATATATAAATAAGTTTATTAACAATCAATCAAAAACAGTATAAAGAAGTGGGTTATGTGCAAGGTTGAAAAAGACGTGAGACGGGGCCGAAACGTTAGCGACCTCAAAACGTCGCAACGGAAAAAACGGGGTTGAAACGGGGTCGAAACGGATGTTGACTAACGTTGACTTATATATATACATATATATATATATATTTATATATATAAATATAAAGTTGACTGTTTTTTCCCGTTTTTTCCGTCTTTGACCGTTTTTTCCCGTCTTTGACCGTTTTTACCGTTTTTTAAGCGTTGACCTTATTTTTTGCCGTTTCAAGGCCCGTTGCAACGATACTAAGGAAAATCCGTTGCGGCGTCCATTGCGGCGCCCGTTTCGGCCGTTTTTTACAACACTGGTTATGTGTATCTATCATGCCATGAATATAAGTAAAAAATAAAAAAATAAATAAAGATTCAATCAAGAAAAGAAACAAAATTTAAAACAGTAATAACCCATAATTTAATATCAAATGAATTTAAAACGTGCAATTAGTTAGCCGTCGCCTATTACGGACTAAATTTCGTACTCCGTTGTTAATCAGTGTCGGATAAAAGTCCTCTGAAAAATCCTAAATTTTTACAGTAATTATATTTATTTATTTCAGTCATTATGGTATAAAATTTCGGTCATTAATTGTCAAATAAAAATTACATTAATTATTCACTCCCAACCCCAAGTAAAATATAAAAAGTTTTAAAATTCAACAAATAGTTCATAAATATATTTTTAATAGGCCTATAATTTATATAACTCATTTTCAGATCACCGTTTATTTTAAAATCACATAAGTTCCTTTTTAACTCGTTTACTATCAATCGAATAGCAATTGAGAGTAACCGTCGTTTACTAAATAACTTCGAAATCATATATATATATATATATATATATATATATATATATATATATATATATATATATATATATATATATATATATATATTCTATATACCTTATTTATATATATAGATATTCTTTAAAAACAAATTATTATATATTAATATTATTTTACATCATTAATTATAACAATTACAATATATAATATTGCATATCTATTTACAAGCAATCGTATCGTGAGTCGTCGGGAATAGTCAAATGTTAAATGAGTTCATGAAAATAGTTCAAATTTTTTGAGACTCAACTTTACAGACTTTGCTTATCGTGTCGAAATCATACAAAGATTAAGTTTAAATTTGGTCAGAAATTTCCGGGTCGTCACACCAGGAGTCTGATCAGACCTTGAAAAACAGAAAACAAGTGCTCCGGTGGGTTTCTTGGTGTTTGATGCTCATCACAGTTCTCATCCTTGATGCGTATAAGCCTCAAGTGTATAATTCTTGATGTTTTAGCATCACTTTAACCATCAACACACAAAGTCAAGACTAAGAAATAAAATACAACTCATTTAAGAGTTTAAGCAAGATGATGAACCCAAGTTACATCAAGTTCTTAGTTTCGACACAAGTACAAGTTCTATTAAGCTATAAACCTTGAATCAAACTAAATAAGCAAGACCTTAAGTTATAGAACTTAGATCTTAGCTAAGTATTAAAGACCTTAGACTAAAAAGTCTAGATCTTATGTTCTTGGTGAAACCCTAAGTCATAACACTTAGACTTTCAACTTTTACACAACCATAAGTTATGAAACTTAGATTTTGTAAAGTAGAATGAGCATAAGCTAATGAGCTTTTGTTTACACAAAGTAGAAGACCATAAGTTACATAACTTAGATCTATCACAAAAATAAAACCCTAAGCTAAAGAGCTTGGATTTCTAACAATACTTATGAGATCTCAAGCTAGTAAGCTTGTATCTTTTGTTTAATGAAAATACAAGTAACAAATCTAAAGTACAACAAATTAAAGAAGATCATAAGTTAATAAACTTTGATCTTAACTAACTTTTTGTTGAAACCTCAAGCTAGTAAGCTTGAATTTCTAGTGTTCTTTAAGATCCATAAAGTATAAAGTTGGATCTACAAGTTACATGAAGATCATAAACATCAGTTTTGATCTTTTAACACAATTAAAGAGATCTTAAGTTAATAAACTTAGATCTAACAAGATAATGAAGATTCAAAGCTAAAAAGCTTGAATCTTTCATGTTCTTGAAGACTCTTCAAAACAAAGCTTGAATCTTACAAGAGTTATGAAGATTCAAGTTACAAGACTTGAATCTTTGATCATGATGATGATGATTTCAAATTTAGAAGAAAAGAAAGAAAAGAAATAAGTTTCAAACTTACAATTTGATAGAGAATTCTAGAGTGAGATTGTAGAGAGAAGTGTGTGTTTGAGAAAATGAAGTGAAGTGTGTGTAGTTAACAAAGAAATAAAAAAAAATAATGGTGATGGTGGGAGGGGTGGCCGACGGTTTTGGATGGGGTGGGGGGACCATTTTGGCCTCATGTGGTGGTGGCATGGTGTGGTCCATGGTGGTGGTACAAGGTGATGTTGATATGTTGGGTGGCATGCAACAAAGTGTAAGCAATAGTTCATACGCATGCAAGTTACTTGTCTTATTATTTTCATGGGCTAATCATTAAGTAAATGGGCTAATTAGTCCACTAATTAATCCACTTAGTTGAGTAGGTTGGGTCATGGAAGTCCATTAAGGTAAAAGTCCATTAAGGTAACTAGTGAGCATTAATAAGCACTAAGCGTAATTAAGTAACCACCAAGCCAAGTAATTGTCATAAATAAGTAACAATTATGTTTACGTAGTCATAACATGTCGATTATGACAAAATTTTAACGTGTACCAAGTACGTAGCTCATTTTAAACAATAAGTGACACTAACGGTCATAAATGCATTCGAGGATCATGTTAAGTGATTAAGCACTTAATAACACGTTGTAGATATCAATGAAAGTAATTAACATAACTGATGATCCCAGAATATAATCTAACTTAGTACGCACAAATACGAAGTTTCGTGAAAGTAATAAATAAAATTAAAAGTCGAAAAAGTAGGGTCGTTACAGGAATGGTGGGGACCAAGTTCATGCACAAGAAGATGTCAAAAACAGTGAAGTTCATTATGTCTTTAAGGGTTACTCTAACATTCTTGCAAATGAGATTGAGAAGGCTACTGAAGCTGCAGCTAAAGTTGGCATGAGTGAAGACAAAATGCGTACATTAATTGCTCAATTAATCGATCAAATTGTAGTTTTAACTAATAATCAATGAAGCTCTTATCGATAAATATAAGAGGTAGTAAGAAGAGGTGTAAAAGGGATTGGATAAAAGAAATGTGCTTTGCAAATAATGTTCAATTTTTAGGGGTTCAAGAATCTAAAATGATGAGGTTAGAGCTATTTAGAGTGAAATCGATGTGGGGTAATTATGCCTTTGATTATGCTTGTTCATTATCAAGGGGATTTTCGGGTGGTTTGATCTCGATTTGGGACCCTTTCTTCTTTACTAAAGATCATATTTGGTGTGGCGAGAATTACCTTATCGTTAAAGGAAAATGGTCTACGTCGAGTTCTTGGTTCTATATGGTGAATTTACATGGCCCAAATGACGCAAGAAAAAAGAGACTGTTATGGGATACTCTTCTCCAATTCATGAATGGCAAAGAGGGTGAATTCATGTTTTTCGAAGACTTCAACGAGGTTAGGGAGGAATCTGAAAGATTTGGATCAAGTTTCCATCAGGAGAAAGCTAACGTATTTAATACGTTTATTGGTAACTCGAGTTTAGTGGATATTTCCCTTGGAGGTAGAAGGTTCACTTGGGTAAATAAGTCGGCTTCGAAAATGAGCTGAATAGATCGCGTTCTCGTTTCTCCTAATGTTTTTGAATGTTTTGCAGATTTGAAACTTTCTACGTTGGTCCGAGGCTACTCCGATCACTTACCTTTGTTACTCCAAGATTTAAAACACGACTTTGGCCTTACTCCATTTAAATGTTTTAACTCATGGTACTTGTTTTCGAATTTTGATACAATGGTGAAAGAAGCGGCAGGAGAAATTATGGACAACAGAGAGCTATCTTACCATAATAAAATGAAGTTAATGAAAGAAAAAATAAAAACTTGGGTTAAAGCTAAGAAAAGTCCTTCTGTCCCTAGAAAATCCGTGATATTCAATCGTATAAATGACATTGATGTTTTGATAGAATCTGGAAATGAGACCGAGGCTGTGCGAAACGAAAGGAGGGATTTAATGCAAGAACTTGATACGTTAAATAGAGTGGATGATTTGGATATTATTCAGAAGTGTCGTTTGAAATGAGATGCAGAAGGTGACGAAAATTTCAAGTTTTTTCATTGTTTATTAAAACAAAGGAGGAATGATCTAATGATTAAAGGTATTATGGTTAATGGTGATTGGTTAACGGACCCGAATGAAATTAAACAAGCATTTTTCGAATTTTATGCTAGTAAATTTAATGTTTATCCTGTTAATTCCTTCGACCTTAATTGGTATTCGGATCGTTGTCTCTCTTCCGAAGTAGCAAACAATTTGGAGATAGAGGTTTCCGAGGAAGAAGTTAGGTTGGCGGTTTGGGATTGTGGTAGCGATAAAGCCCCGGGCCCGGATGGCTTTAACTTTGGCTTCATCAAAAGGTATTGGGATATCATCAAATTTGAGGTGGTAAATACGCTTGTTGATTCTTTCCGTAGTAAACGTATGCCTAGAGGTTCGGGTTCTGCTTTTATCACTTTAATTCCTAAAGTGAAAAACCATTCATTCCTTAAGGACTATCGTCCAATTTCTTTAGTTAGTGTGATTTATAAAATCATTACTAAAATTTTGGCGAATAGAATGGCTAAAGTGTTGGATAATATTATTTGTAAAGAACAATCGGCTTTTTTGACGGGGAGACAAATTTTAGATGGTCCTTTGATTTTGAACGAAGTTATGGAGTGGTATAAAAAAAAGAAGGAGAAACTCATAATCTTCAAGATCGATTTTGAGAAAGCTTATGATACGGTGAATTGGGACTTTCTTGATTATATATTGGGCATTATGGGATTCGGCCTTACTTGGAGATCTTGGATTAAAATGGTTTTATCATCGGCTCGCACTTCGATTCTTATTAATAGGAGTCCTACAAACGAATTTGTGATTCAGAGGGGTTTACGTCAAGGAGATCCGTTGAGTCCTATTCTTTTTTTTTTTTATTGTGATGGAAGAGTTACATATTTGCATTAAGAAAAATATTCTTGATGGCTATCTTTGCAATGCTTCGGTGGGTAATCCTTCGTTATCTATTTCTCATTTATTTTATGCTGATGATGTTATTTTTGTTTGTATATGGCAAAGAGATAATTTAGAAGCTATCCTTCAAGTACTCAGTACGTTCCATGAGGTTTCTGGTTTAGCTATTAATTTGTCGAAATCAGCCATTTATGGTGTCGGGGCAAGTGATCGTGAGCTTGATTCCATGGTTGATATTGCTCATTGTTCTAAAGGTACGTTTCTATTTACGTATTTAGGTTTACAAATGGGTGTTTCGATGAATCGCGTCAATAATTGGAATGGGTTTATTGATCGGTTTAAAAAAAGTTATCCGGGTGGCAAGCAAACTTATTATCAATTGGTGGTCGGGCAACTTTAGTGAAATCGGTTCTTAGATCGATGGGTATTTACTATCTCTCCTTATATAGATGCCCAGAAACAGTTATTAATGAAGTCAAAAATATATGTGCTTCGTTTTTAGGGAAGCACTAACGATAATCGTAGAATGCATTGGATTAGATGGGATTAAGTTCTTGTATCAAAGGAAAATGGGGGGCTATCGATTGGTAGTATTCGTGCCTTTAATCATTCTTTGTTACTTAAATGGTTGTGGTGTTTCCTGATGAAAAAGGAAGCTATGTGGGCATCGGTCATTAAAGCTATTTATGGAAGTGATGGTGGCATTCATGGTGATATTAAAGGTTCTAGTGTTTGGTTAAATATTGTCAAATTATTCCACAAACTCAAAACAGATGGTTCTCTCCCGACTAATGTTTTAAGAGTTAAAGTGGGAAACGGTAACACTATACGATTTTGGAAGGATAATTGGAAAGGTGATGGCTCCTTGGATATTAAATTTAATCGTCTAATGCACCTAGATTTAGATCCATATTGTTTGCATAACTCTCGGGTTATTAACAGGGCCTGGGCCTGGGATTGGGTTCGTGATATTGGGCCCAGGAATGAAGCGACTTTAAACTGCTTAATTGAGCATCTAGGATAGGTCGAATTGCATGATCGATTGGATACTTGGGAATGGTCTTTATCGGTTGATGGTTGTTTTAATAGCAGCGACACTCGTATCCATCTGGATGAGCTCAGATTGCCTAATACGGATGTAGCTATGGTTTGGATTAAATAAATTCCGAGGAAAGTTAATATTTTTTTATGGAGAGTCGCTTGGGATAGATTACCTACTAGGCTAAATTTTAAAAGAGAGGTATTAAGATTGATGACATTGGGTGCCTTTCATGTAATTGCCTTTTTGAATCGGTATATAACATCTTTTCTGAATTTCCGTTAGCTTTAGACTTATGGGCTAAGATTAGTGTTTGGGTGGATATTAACATTCCTATTTTATCTTCGTGGGCCTCTTGGATCTAGTGGTACCTTAATTTGCGTCTCAATCCCGATGCTAAGCTTAAACGTTTTGTGATTGTTGGTGCTTCTTTGTGGCACATTTGGAGATTCCGTAACAGTGTGCTTTTTGATTCGCCGCGTTTGAAGAAGGAAATTCTTTTTGATTCCATACAAAATTTTTCGTTTAGTTGGATTGTTAGTAGAAGCAAATGTAAATGTAGTTGGAACTCATGGCTTGTTAAGCCATTGTAATCGGTTGGTCCCCTTCCTAGCGCCTTGCTAGGAGGGTGTGGTTGGTTGTTATTTTAATAAATTTTTGCAGTTAAAAAAAAAAGTGATTATATATATATATATATATATATATATATATATATATATATATATATATATATATATATATATATATATATATATATATAGGTTCAAACGAGAACCACAAAAAGGGGAAGAACTGCGAAAACTCTTTAATTACATGGTTTATATGCATTCAGTGGCGGAGCCATAAATTTTTTTCACTGTGGGCGAATAATTTTTTTTTAAATGTAGGGATTTTTTTTTTTTAGTGGCAAAATATGGAGGTTTTGGGGCAAAACATAGAGTTGTTTGAGCAAAATTTGAAAGTTTTTGGGCAATATATGAAGGTTTTGGGGCAATCAAGCAGGATCGAGACCAGCCCCTTGTATATAGGGAATATGGAGGTTTTGGGGCAAAATTTGAAGGGTTCGGGGAAAAAAAATCAACACGAAAGAAAATCTAAAAATCGAAAAAAATTGCAAATTCACTGGGCGTGGGACCCCACCCTGCCCCTTCATAAGTTTGCCACTGTATGCATCAACAAATTGCATATAAGTATCATTAAATGTTCATATAATTGGCAAAGAAATGTTCACAACAACAAATTACATGCTCAATTGTGAATTATATTAAATGTTCGCATATTACACAAACACATCTGAACATGTGAACGAGAAATTATATGTTTGATTATTTAGTTTAGCTATAGGTTTTTCCAAACTATTTTTGGTTCAATCTTACTCTCCATCATCATTTATATGTGATTCAACCTAGTAAAATGTGAAAATCATTGTAACTAAATGATCCTCGCCCTTTTTGGTTCTAGTTTGAACTTTTGACTATGATCCAGAGAGAACCAAGGGTAGGAGAGAAACTAGAGAACTCAAATGCTAAACTCATTCTGTGTGCAGATGGAGCTCAATCTGTGTGCACACTGACTCAATCTATGTGTGTGTGTAGATTGATCTAAATATGTGGGATCCATGAGTTCTCTCTCACCAATAGTTCTCTCTATTAACTAATTCCATGACGGATGACGCTGAGCGACCTTTTCTTATTTTATTAACTAATTCCATGACGGATGACGCTGACCTAATATATTGAAGATCTTACCTTTCAAGTATATTTTTCCCTTCCTGACGGACTATATGCCCGTTGCCATGCGTGCAGACCATAGGGGGCACCATTATCGGGTAAGTCTCAAAATGCACCAAGGTAGTCGTTGGGTACACTTAATCCAACCGATCTTCAACGTGTGTCACACCCCCAAATGGGACCAGTGGTAAATGTGACTGACGAATACCAAAACATAAGTGTATAAACAGGAACGACTCTAAATGAGACGTTTTATTAAAATTTAAATTGTAATTGCAGCGAAAATAAGTAATTGTTTACATCATAAACCAAATGTAATATATAATGTTTAATGGAAAATGAATATGGTAAAATGAAGACTCCAAGTAGGCAACAATCAGTTCACCAAATAGCACAAAAAGTAGCAGTCACTTGAGATAAAACATGATTAAAAGTGCCAACCAAAAGATTGGTGAAGTTCATAGGTTTATCAATAGTAACCAAGTTTTTAGACCACAAGATTTAGTTTAAAAGCAGATTGATATAGACATATCAATTCAAAAGTAATGCAGTGATGTATGATATCAAGACTAAACAAAGTTTACCCCATGACACTTTATCCGTTCGTGTCGTTAAATCATTATTATGTATCCAAAGACCAGCGTTCAAATAAATAGAGACGTTACGCTCAATAGGCCAACTCACAATAATTAAGCTTGCATTTATATGTAGCAACTAACAATATCATGGCAGGGATTTAGCATGAAACAGAGCATGGAAACATAGTTAGTTTGAGTACTTGTGTCTAAAGTGTAAAGCAGTTTAAAACAATCATGTGTCTCGCCCCAAAAGTTATAAAACAGTTATGAAATAGTAAAAAACATGGCTATGAAGTTCACCTTAATAGCAGATGAAGTTATTCCATGAAGTAATGAACGTAAGTAAATGACCGGGATCTCAACCTAGAGATATAAGATAGGTCATTAGTTTGTTCAACCGACAAGTAAAAGTTCATAAGTAAACTTATGAGTTGTTAAACATGTTTGTGTGTCTACTATAATCATGTTTAGATGTTGTACGACCTTGCCCAAACCTCGGTGCTATCAAGTAAGTCAAGAAATGACCATATTCGGGGGTCAGAAACTTTTGTTAGACTATAAGTATACAACCTTTCGTATAATCCAAAACCTTATTCTCATAAGTAGCTGAGACATCATCCACATGACCATAAGTAGCAATTAAGTTTGTATATACGTTATCGGTATGATTATAGTTTCCACTTATTATGTGTGTATAGGAATACAACACGTTTAATATTATATATCATATGTATTATTATACTTAATAGTTATTTGTGTTATTAATATATTACTAATTAGTAAAGCATTATATAATAAATAATAACTTAGTTAAATTAGGATGTTATAATATAAGATAAGTTTATATGTTATAGTATTATCTTATATAATATTATCACTTTATTTAATATCTTAGTATTAGATATACTTTAAATAATCTAGATAAGTTCTAACTCTTTTAAATTCTTCCAACTTTTATCTTATCGATCCTTTACTTAATCTAAATTGTAACCTTATTAATTTAAAATCATCATTATCATCTTATCATAATACTTTCATTCATAAAAAAATTATCTTTTTATTCTATAATTCAAGTATTATGTTTATCCTTTATCTAACTCATTCCTTATCCAAATTTATCCATGTTCATACTCATCATTATAATATTAATTTCATTATCATGTTTATAATGATACATAACATACATACTTTAATAATGTTTTATCAAATTTCATAATCATAATACTTATCATCATCATATTTATAACTTTATACATACACATGAGACATATATTATAATCTTCACCATGTTATATTCATAATCATACTTATATATATATATATATATATATATATATATACACAATATGTATACGTATACATACGCATGCATGCATGCATTCCTTTTTTTTTAGTATACTCATAATCATTATTAATTTTATTCATGAATCTATATACATGCATACAGATATTAATATTTATCAACAACTTTTATCCATGTGTATCTTCTTATTCTCATATACATAAACATATACTTGAAGAATTTAAACGTAATAAAAGTATAATTAGTTCATGGTTTATGGGATACTTTAAGAGTGTTAAAGCAAGAAAAAGAAGATGATTTGATGATGGTTGAATGAGCTGAATAGCAGCAGCAAAACAGGAGCAAGAAACGCAGCAAAAGTGGCCAAAAGGTGGCGCTTTGTGGAGGTTTGGGCGGCTGACAGCAGCAGCAAAAATAGGAGGCTTCATGGACTATTTTGAGGGCGATTTGGGTGGTGTTTGGTGGTCGAAAACAGCACCAAAAAGTTGCAGATTGGTGGCATTTAGGCTGCAGTAAATGGGCAGCGAGTAGCGGTTGTGGTTGGCTGCAGAAAACAACAAACTAGCGGCGGTGGTGGGGGTGTTTAGATGTGGCCGTAGGGTGGTGATTGGAGGTGGTGGTGATTTGGTGATGGTGGCCAAATGGTGTGATGGTTGTGATGCTTTGGACTGCCGAATGAGAGAAAGAGATGAGAGAGTTTAGAGTGTTTTTTTGATGATTTGTGAATGAGAAAAATCATAAGGTGAGGTCTCTTTCCATATGTCATGAATTGGAATTAGTATACAACTAGGATTTCTTAAAGATTAGGATGGAAGTGATTAGGATAGTGACTAGAAGTTTGAATAAGGTTAGGGTTGGAATCAAAATGGGATTAGGATTAGTATTGGATTATTCTAGAATTGTTCATGTGTTTAATTATTATTTATTTTATTTTTTTATATGACCGAATTTATTTACTAATATATATTCATTTTATATTTTTTTGGCATTTATGATATATTTATATATTTTATATTTTTTTATTAGATAAGTAACATTAATTTTACTTAATTTAATTAACTATAACTTTTATCATTAAATTTTATTTGTTACCTTATAGTTTTATATTTTATAAAAATGACACATTTTTGTTATTACTTGTAATGTTATTATTTACTATCACTTGAAATGTATGAACTTTAATTAACAAGAAGTGTTGACTAAAAATTACCATTCGGTCAACGTTTTGTTAAAATAAAGTTTACACTTAAATTACAAGCACACAGAAATCCTAAGTGCACATTAGTCAATTTAGAAGTGAAAATTTGAGAATTGCTATAACGTGCACCAATTTTCTGTTCACCATGGGCGCTAAGCAAGATCCTGACTGTGACCTTCCTTCTTCTCTATTATCTCTAATTTTTTTGTCCTTCACTCTCATAATGTTGGTGTGACACTACCTAACCTTTGTTATGAACTTGGATTGTAAGCAATCTTCGTGCTTGAAATGGAACCGACTCCGGATTGATCTATGAATCGTGTAAACACTATCCTAATCGAATATTTCGACCTAATTAGCCACGGGTTACACGAAGTTTCGATTGGGATAAGACAAAGACTAGATTGTTGTCTTGGCTAAAAGAAAACAATCAAAACAATTGCAGAGATTTATCTTCTAATTGTTTAAGTTGAAAGTGTATGTAAAAGGTTAAAAAATTCTGGAACCTTTTTCAAATACACAAAGAGTGTATTTATAATGGGTCAAAAGGTTTGATGAAGAGTCACAACCTTTGATTCATACCCACTAATCACTTGGAAGTTAATATGAATGTTCTTAGACTTAAAATAGTCCAAAAACACATAAAAACCGCAAATAAATGCCCTGGAACAACCCCAAAACGTTTGGGGTTTGGTTGTGCCTTTTGGGTTGAAAAAACACCTTTTCAGTGAAACAGTGTTAAGCTGCGCCGTGGGCCCAAGAGCCATGCCACGGGCTAACAAAGGACCATACTAGCATCATGTCAAAAATCCTCAACCATGAGAACATGGCTTAAGCCGCGCCGCAGGTGGCGAGGCCGCGCCGCTGCCTAATGAAGCCTCTAGCCATCTTGTTTTTGACCAACGCTCGACCTTCAAAACACCTTATGAGCCGCGCCGCGGGCTTCTGATGTTATGCGAGGTGTATACAAAATAATTATATTTTTATTGCGAAATACTATTAAATACGATACAATTTTATACAAGTTATTTATTTATTTATAGAGTGGATATACATAAACCTTGCTACAACACTATAGGTAGTGTACCTAATCGTAAAGTAGTGTAGTTTTTAGTAAGTCCGGTTCATTCCACAGGGAGCTAGCTGAGTTTAACGCTATATTTTAAAAACTATATTTGTATAAAATATATATAATTATATATAGTAATATTATTATAAAGGGGGGTTTTTACCGTTTAATGACCGGTTGTCGATTTTAAATAAAGCGTAAAGATAAATGACGATAATATAAATGACAGAATTTAAATTGCGATAAAGTAAATTGCAGTAATTAAAATGACAGTAAATAAAGGTACAATGAAATATGAAATAACAGTATTATGCTTATTTAAACTTCCGTAATCATGATGTTCGACGTGTTGATTTTAATTTATTACCCAGGTTAATTGTCCTTTGTCCTGGATTATTTGATACCTATTTGGTTTTTGTCCATAATAGTCCATCGGTCATAATTATAAAATGCTCGTCAAATTATCCTTATTCCCGAAGTCAAATATTTCAACTAATTAGGGATTCGAACTGTAACAAGGTTTTAATACTTTGTTTAATAATTACACCAGGTTATCGACTGCGCGTAATTCAAGGTTTTAATACTTTGTTAACAATTACACCAATTCTCCTTGTATGTAATCCACCCCTGTTTTAATGAGATATGAATATTAATTTACCCACTTGATCAGAATGAATAATCAATTACCTAATCCTAATAATTAATTAAATGATCGTAAAAGATGTCGTATAAACGTCACTAAATAGAACATACATAATCATTTTAATAATTATTAGATTAACTAATTTGAAGATAGGTTCGACAGGTTCTAATGAGTTGTCATTCGATTAGACAATACCCCCTATCTATTAATAGTCAATGGTCCAATGTCTACAAGTGTCGGTCTTTTGTCCAAACCATAATTATGGTACAAAATCTAATAACCCCGTCTTAATATTTAGTCTAACATCACGATTACTTTGGCTTAAATAAACATAATAATAACTTAGTTATGAGACATTAATTTAAAAAGGAAGAACATAGCTTACAGTGGTATTTAATCGGGTAGCGTTACACGGACAGAATTTCGACTTACACCCTTACAACATTCGCTAACATACCCTTATTATTATTAAAATTAAAATTAAAATTATATATATATATATATATATATATATATATATATATATATATATATATATATATATATATATATATATATATATATATATATATATATATATATATATATATATACGTGAGATTGAGAGATAGAGAAAAAGATGTACCAAACTCGGCTGAAAACTTTGCAATTTATAGCACTTGGCCTGACTTTTGGCCCCATGCGATCGCATGGAAATTGTGCTTCCAGGCCATGCGATCGCATGGCCCTCTGATCCAGCTCACATAATTTTGTTTTCTTGTTTGCCGATGGTTTTAATATATAATATAATATATATATATAATTTTAAGAATTAATTATATATTATATTATATTCATGTGCATAGTTGACTTATAATTTTTAGTCCGTTGCGTCGAGCGTTGAGAGTTGACTCTGGTCCCGGTTCTGGATTTTCGAACGTCCTTGCGTACAATTTAATATCTTGTACTTTGCATTCCGCGACTCGTACTCTTGTCATTTTTAGACGTTTCTTATCAATAAATGGAACCACTTGAATTATATCTTGTTCATTTGAGCTTTTTGGTCATTTGCGTCTTCAAATCGTCGTTTTCTTTTTTTGTCTTCACACTTATTTATTTAAATGAATATTACATAAAAATAAAACAATTGCAACTAAAAGCTTTACATATTGGAAGAATATTGATACTAAATATATGTTCATTTAGAGCACTATCAAATATCCCCACACTTGAACGTTGCTTGTCCTCAAGCAATACAGAACTTAAAATAAAATCACACTTCACTCGAATCACTTTTTTTTATTCTCACACTTTATACATCAGTGATTTTGATACAGCGGTATAAACAATGATAGTAACGATGTGGTTTACAGTCTTACATGACTATGAAAATTTAGATCCTTTAAGGAAATTGGATCTTTATGAAAACATTTGATCTTTTGAAAATTCAATCTAGCTTTTACCCTAGATAAGTTTTCCGGAATAACCCTTTACCGGTGTTTGCGAAATTGTTTTTGTGGGGTTTTTTTTTTGGGGTTTCAGATTTGAAAATTTTAGCTCAAAACTTATGGTTTTGTGTCATCCCACTTGCTAACCTTGTATTGGGAAAGCAACACGTCCAGTTTACTTGCTCCGTATATTACCTTTCGGTAAACTACCGTCTGGTTGTAAAGGAAAGCGTTGAACAAGAAACTGTTGAGGCAATGTCCCGTGACATGCTTTTGATTATGGTCTATATCGTGTCTTATGCAATTACTATCCTTTTTAGGAGCAATAGTAAAGATCACCCTATAGTTTTTCGGTCTGGCACAAGGTCCTGTCTTCAACCATGCTATGCAACCACCGTTCTTATGGTTGACACCGATTTGGTTCAGGTGACCTAATGAATTTCGGTGAATTCTTAGGATTTTACGTTCAATGGTAATGAACGCATTGAAAATAGGTTTTCAGAAAATAAATTGGTTTTAATTTGATCAAAATATTTTCTCGTTCAAGTTCGAGTTTAGATATCATCGAATTCCATGAGTTTGTAATTCTCAATCTTTAAAGTCAATCTCAAGGATTGAGTAATATCAGGCTTAAAAGCTGATTTTTAATCTTTAAGGAGATTATCCTTTCTGGGGGTCTGATTCATTAGTCTTATCAAGCTAATTTGCAAGGCACCCTCCCCATTTTACAAGACAGATCCTCTCATGGTTAGGATAAGTCTGACCACTTGGCGACCCTGTTTGATGCTGAGGTCCGTGGATTTCCTGCTGATTTTAGAGATGACTTTTCTAGATTTTTTGTCAACTTACAGCTGGTCTGGACGACAATTTCCTGACCTAAATCAAGAAGCGTGTGTCTTTTTTGGAAGACTTTACTTCCTTTTAATGATGGAATTGATTCATCGTGCAGATCCATCTTTCTTTCAAATATATTACAGTAAATTAGGTAAAACTGATTAAAATTGTCCAAAACAAAAGTACCTGCAATAATCTTGTACAAACATATGTGATATGTGTTTAAAATAACTTGGTAAATTCTTTCCACACTTAGCTTTTATTTTTTTTCTTTGCCTTTTTATTCTCCTCTATTCCATTTTAAATGAATTCTAACGTTTTGGGTTGTTTCTCCATTTATGTTCTCTCCGAGGTACCAATAATTTCGGCATTAACACCTAGTTTTATCGTTCATAAATATGTATAAACATGATTTTGAATTCATTTTATTGAAAATTTTTCAAATTTTCACAAAATTTTGCAAATAAACTAAGTTTAAACCCGAGAGAATTTATAACCCTTCCCCACACTTGAGATCATGCAATGCCCTCATTTGCATGAAATCAGACTATAATAATAAATTTATGAGGGTGATTAGTGTAGTAAAGTGATTAAAAATACTCAGTTTGTAATTACTAAGGTCGTCGAATGATAGATGGCGTGCCTCATCGTTCATTCCTTTTGTTGTAATTTCACATATATTTTGCGTCTTATCGTCAAAATTAGTAGCTTTTGCTGAACTTAATCTTTAAAAGTGCGCTTTTTACCTTGTTTTGTACATAACATAAAATACAAACATATATATATACATATATATATATATATATATATATATATATATATATATATATATATATATATATATATATATATATATATATATATATATATATATATATATATATATATATATTCTTTATAAAACAATTTAAATGAATAATTTTTTAAAATTTTGTTTCCTTTTACTTTAGGTAGTTTCGGTATGTTTACCTAGTCCGTCCTTCGACAAAATTTAAAATTTGTTGTTTTTAAAGCGATTGTTTTAAAAGTAAAGATTTTTTTTAACTTTTTTTTTTAATTTTTTTTGGTATACTTTAGATCAATGAAATTAAAAATAATGATAACAAAATTTTTCGTCCCGCCCTCGAGTACAGCAATTTTGGTTCCATGACCTAGTCTTCAACTTACGATGAATTTTAGAAATCGTTTTTTTTTAAACTTAATGAAATAAAGTAATTTTTGTTGTTAAATTCACACAAAACTTAAATTTAAAAATGCATATTAATTTCATACAAAACCTACAAAACAAAAATTCAGAATGGGGGAGAAAACTAGTTCTTTAGTGTCTGCTAGCGGAAAAGACCAATCGGATTCCATTCTCGGAACTACACGAGAACAGAACAACTAACTCTAGACAGCATTTTCTTTTTAGAACATTTGAATCTCCCCACACTTAGGTAGCTGTGGTGTCGAAATTGTGATTAACTTCATCATCAATTTCTCTTGGACCATAATCAACTTGCATATCTGTGACTTTTGCTTTAAGCCATTGGTCGGATTCTTTTGTAATATCCACAAATTCAACTAGTTTTGCCTTTTCTTTAGGCGATAGATTGGATACTAACCGGTTACATAACTTAAAGTTCCCTTTGGTTCTAGCATCGCGAATCCGTTTAATAAGTTTCTTCATTGAACTATTAATAACGGGGTCATTTAATTTCGTATCAACAACGAGGTTCTTTGTTATCAGGTCATCATTAGGGTTTACTTCATCTTCCCCACACTTAGGCGTTTTATTATTGCTAAGCACTACCGTTGGAGTTTGTAAAACAATATGGGTTTTACCAATCGTTTTTGTTGGTTCAATGGTTTTGGTTGGTGGAGATTTAAACTTTCGACTCACAAGGTGATTGATTTTTCATCATTACTAAGTGTCATTCTACCCTCACTTACATCAAATAACGCCCCGGTGGACGCTAAGAATGCTCGACCTAAAATTAGAGGAATGTTTGGGTCCTCTTCTACGTCAATGACAATGAATTCGACTAGAAAGGTTAAATTACCCACTTGAACGGGTAGGTTGTCAGCAATTCTAACTGGGTGTTTAATAGTTTGATCAAAGAGTCGAACACTCATTTCCGTTGGACTTAACTCACCTACTCCTAATCTTTTATATAATGAAAGAGGCATAACACTCACACTTGCACCTAAATCTGCTAGTGCATCATACATGACACAATCACTAAGTAGACAAGGAACGATAAATTCTCCCGGATCACCCAACCTGGATGGAGGTTTTGGTGGAACTGTCTTCACCGGGTTTATCTTTACGTTTTTTATTTCTTGCACTTTCTTATTCTTCTTCTTCTTTCCAGAGGTATTACAAACTTTATTACCTATCGCTTGCTCATACTCAACTCCTTTTCTTGGAAACGGGATGGGTGGTCTGTATGGTGCCACCACTGGCTTTACATACTCGGGTGGTGGTGGTGTTGTAACTTCTTCATTGTTACTCACATCTAAAACCTTCCCATCTTCTGATGCTGGTTTTTCAGAATTCGTTGAAATCATATTAACATTCTCATTCCGAGGATTTACTTCAGTATTACTCGGTAGCTTTCCTTATTCCCTCTCACTCATCATGCTAGCAAGAGTACCTACGTGCTTTTCTAGATTTAAAATGGAAGCTTGTTGAGTTCTTAATGACTGATCAAACCTCTCATTTGTTTGGGTTTGAGATGTAATAAATTGTGTTTGAGATTCCATTAGCTTTGCCATCATTTCTTCTAGATTTGACTTTTTCTCTTCGGTTTGTTGTGGTGATTTATACAAGCCAGGTCTTTGTTTATTGAAAGTATTGTTTTGAGTTGGTTGGTTATTCGGACCTTGTTGGTTGTACGAGTTATTGTTGGGTCCATTTGGATTGTAAAGAATATTTTGATTTCGATTGAAGTTTGGCCTTGGCGGTTGATAATTATTTCCCAGCCTTTGGTTCATTTAGGAAACATTCTCACGTTGTTCCATGGTTTGCTCAATGTGACAATCTTTCATTAAGTGTGGTCCACCGCGTTGCTCACAACTGATTCGTATTGCGTGAATATCTTTATTCATCTTTTCCATTCGTCTCTCGAAAGCATCTATTTTTGCGGAAACGGAATCAAAGTCATGGCTAGAATCGGCTCTAGCCGCTTTAGATGAACGAAAGATATCTTTTTCTTGGTGCCACTCATGCGAGTGGGAGGCTATATTATCAATTATCTTGTGAGCTTCGGTAGCGATTTTCTTCATAATGGAACCACCAGCTGTTATATCGATGTCTTTTCGTGTAGCAATGTCGCATCCTTGGTAGAATATTTGTACTATTTGATAAGTATCTAAACCGTGCTGAGGACATCCTCTCAACAACTTTCCAAATCTTGTCCACGCCTCATATAGAGTTTCATTTGGCTTTTGCGTGAACGTAACAATTTCTCCTTGAAGTCTCACGGCTTTAGATGCCGGAAAAAATTGTTTAAGAAAATTTTCAACTAAGACATCCCATGTGTCAATCGCCCCTTCAGGTAATGATTCTAACCAATCTTTGGCTTCTCCCTTTAAAGTCCAGGGAAACAACATGAGATAGATCTGTTCATCCTCAACTTCTCTGATCTTAAATAGAGTACAAATCCTATTAAAGGTTCGAAGATGTTCGTTTGGATCTTCCTTCGGCGTACCACTATATTGGCATTGATTAGTTACCATATGTAGGATTTGTCCTTTGATTTCATAATCTGGCGCATTAATGTCTAGCTTAATAATGGCGTGACCTTGGCCCGTGCGTGTGGCTCTCATTCGGTCTTCCATACTTAGAGGTTCCGTTTCTTGCATGATTGAATTTGTTGAATACGAATCACTAGAGGATTCTGATTTAATGGTTTGTAGTTCAGGAGGAATGATTAGTGTTTCAGGATCTTGGAATTGTCCTTGAATATCCTCCGGATTCTCAATTGTGAGGTCGGGTTCAAAAAATGGATTATCAGAAATTTGAATTGGAGTACTTGGTCGACTAGATGACGATTCTAAAGAAAAATCAACGACGACAATGTTGGCTAGATGTCTTGATCTGGTTACAGGTGGTGAACGTATAAAAGGTGGTGAACGTTTTGCTCGGTGCATTCACAGAATATCCTATTAGTTATAAAGATAAAAATTAAATAAGTTATCAAATTAATAGACTTTTCTAATTTTGCCCACGTTTCGAATAGCCAATAGATGCAGCAGGTAGCCAGGACCCTTTAAATCGGAAGCCCACAACTCGCCACTAACAAATCCAACTATTACTACGAACCAGAAAATTTTAGATGTCTATCAATTTAACCACTTAAAATAATTTTTCGTTGAAATTTAAAGAAATTTTAGAGAAGAAATAGAAAATTCTATGTCCTAAAAATTAGAGCAGCGAGAAATAAGAAAGAAAAAGAGCGCGTCGAAAAACGTCGAAAAATAAATGGTCGAAAAATAATAAAAAGAACGTAGCGCGTCGAAACTTAAAAGTCTAAAAACTAAGAATTAAAAGTTGCATCTAAAAGTATTAAAGCTTAAAAGGAATTCTATATCCAAAACGGCAATAACTTAAAAAGTACTAAAATTTATAAAACGGCGTCGCAAAATTCTAAAGCACTTAAATCTTAGTCTATAGAAAAAGCACTTAAGGGATTTTACGGCAAAGCCTAAAAATCTAGAAATAAAAATAACTACGGCAAATACTATATTTTAAAATTAATTACGAGCGATAAAAATACAAATTATGTACTAAATAATAAAAAAATACAATTTATAAAAAGAGACAAAAATTGATAAAATTACTAATTTTTATAAAAATATTATTTTTATATTATTTATTTTATAAAAGTATTAATTTAGTAATTATTAAAACTAATTATAACTAAATATTATAAATTAAATAAAACTAAACTAAATATTAAAATATACTAAACCTAATTAGGGTTATTAATTAATAATAATAATAATTAAATTAATCTAACCCTAAACTGGTCGTACCAGGTACCAGGCGTGTCAAATTAGCTCATGCGATCGCATGAGCTGACCGTTGTAATACCATGCGGTCGCATGGCTTAAGATAGCAGGCCAGAAGTTGGGCTGCTACAGTGTAGTGGCCCGTATACTTTTATATTTTTTTTTTCTGTTTTAATAATTATATAAAATATTTATATAAATGAAATAAAAACTTATATTTTTACAAACTAAAAAATAAAACGTATTTTTACAAAAAGAAATTAAAACTTAGTAAAAATTTTTTTTTTTTATATATATAGCGTTTCACTTCCGGCGTTTAAGCAGTCCCCGGCAGCGGCGCCAAAAACTTGATGTTAAAGCGAAGGGGTACAAAATAGTAGTATTTTTGCTACAAAATACTATTAAATACGATACAATTTTACACGAGTTATTTATTTATTTATAGAGTGGATATACCTAAACCTTGCTACAACACTATAGGCAGTGTACCTAATCGTAAAGTAGTGTAGTTTTTAGTAAGTTCGGTTCGTTCCACAGGGAGCTAGCTGAGTTTAACGCTATATTTTAAAAACTATATTTGTATAAAATATATATAATTATATATAGTAATATTATTATAAAAGGGGGTTTTTACCGTTTAATGACCAGTTTGTCGATTTTAAATAAAGCGTAAAGATAAATGACGATAATATAAATGACAGAATTTAAATTGCGATAAACTAAATTGCAGTAATTAAAATGACAGTAAATAAAGGTACAATGAAATATGAAATAAAAGTATTATGCTTATTTAAACTTCCGTAATCATGATGTTCGACGTGTTGATTTTAATTTATTACCCAGGTTAATTGTCCTTTGTCCTGGATTATTTGATACCTATTTAGTTTTTGTCCATAATAGTCCATCGGTCATAATTATAAAATGCTCGTCAAATTTACCTTATTCCCGAAGTCAAATATTTCAACTAATTAGGGATTCAAACTGTAACAAGGATTTAATACTTTGTTTAATAATTACACCAGGTTATCGACTGCGCGTAATTCAAGGTTTTAATACTTTGTAAACAATTACACCAATTCTCCTTGTATGTAATCCACCCCTGTTTTAATGAGATATGAATATTAATTTACCCACTTGATCAGAATGAATTATCAATTACCTAATCCGAATAATTAATTAAATGGTCGTAAAAGATGTCGTATAAACGTCACTAAATAGAACATACATAATCATTTTAATAATTATTAGATTAACTAATTTGAAGATAGGTTCGACAGGTTCTAATGAGTTGTTATTCGATTAGACAATACCCCCTATCTATTAATAGTCAATAGTCCAATGTCCACAAGTGTTGGTCTTTTGTCCAAACCTTAATTATGGTACAAAATCTAATAACCCCGTCTTAATATTTAGTCTAACATCACGATTACTTTGGCTTAAATAAGCATAATAATAACTTAGTTATGAGACATTAATTTAAAAAGGAAGAACATAGCTTACAGTGGTATTTAATCGCGTAGCGTTACACGGACAGAATTTCGACTTACACCCTTACAACATTCGCTAACATACCCTTATTATTATTAAAATTAAAATTAAAATTAAAATTATAATATATATATATATATATATATATATATATATATATATATATATATATATATATATATATATATATATATATATACGTGTGATTGAGAGATAGAGAAAAAGATGTACCAAACTCGGCTGAAAACTTTGCAATTTATAGCACTTGGCCTGACTTTTGGCCCCATGCGATCGCATGGAAATTGTGCTTCCAGGCCATGCGATAGCATGACCCTCTGATCCAGCTCACATAATTTTGTTTTCTTGCTTGCCGATGGTTTTAATATATAATATAATATATATATAATTTTAAGAATTAATTATATATTATATTATATTCATGTGCATAGTTGACTTGTAATTTTTAGTCCGTTGCGTCGAGCGTTGAGAGTTGACTCTGGTCCCGGTTTCGGATTTTTGAACGTCCTTGCGTACAATTTAATATCTTGTACTTTGCATTCCGCGACTCGTACTCTTGTCATTTTTAGATGTTTCTTATCAATAAATGGAACCACTTGAATTATATCTTGCTCATTTGAGCTTTTTGGTCATTTGCGTCTTCAAATCATCGTTTTCTTCTTTTGTCTTCGCACTTATTTATTTAAACGAATATTACATAAAAATAGAACAATTGCAACTAAAATCTTTACATATTGGAAGGATATTGATACTAAATATATGTTCATTTAGAGCACTATCAGCTTCCTAGCCGCTCCGAGGCTTAACCCTGCATCCAGTACCTCAAATTCGTGCTTAAGGTTTTTCGAGCGTATGGCCTTTTCAATTCTCGTTTTGCATTCCTCAAGTTCCATACATTATTTCCAAGTCCAAAGGATACATCAAACCATCTCACATTTTACGAACGTGTACTCCATACTCTCCGAATTCGTGTAACGTATCAACGGTTCGAAAACACTTTCAACTTAGTAATCCAATCACTAAAATGATATGTTGGATCATGTGATGACCCGAAAATTTTTGACCAAATTTAAACTCAATCTTTATATGATTTCGACAAGATAAACAAAGTCTGTAATGTTGAGTCTCAAGAATTTTGAACTGTTTCATATATTCAATTGAACTTCGACCACTTTCGACAAATCACGAACCACTATTTGTAAATAAATACATATATATTAGTTTGAAATATAAACTTATATGAGTTAATTCAGTTGTAATATATGATATTACTATAAATCTATATATATGAAAAGTATATTGATTATATATATATGTATGATTTAGAATTTATTTAATAAATGCTCATAACACTCGTTTGTCATCTTGATGGTTATTAACGAACTTAATTGATTTTAAAATAGACGGTGATTCGAAAATGAGTTTTATAAATTATAGGCCTACTAAAAATGTATTTAGAAGCTAAACAATAAATTTTAACATTTTTTTATATTTTACCCAGAAATGAGAGGGACAGTTGATGTAATTTTTATTTAACAAACTAAGGATCGAATTTTATACCATAATGACCAAAATGAATAAATGTAGTTAATTTAAAAATATGGGATTTTTCTGAGAACTTTTATCCGTCACTAAATAACAACGGTGCACGATATACTCTTCGTATTAAAAGTGTCAGCAGGTTAAATCTAAATTAAAATTCATGGACTTAAGAAAAATTGCAACATGACATAAAGGGAATTATATATCTTGAATTTAACACAATCATACATATTTTGTTACTTCCACTTGACTCATCTATATATACACATATGCAGAAGGCATATTAAAACATCTCACACCACCTTTAATCACACCCATACCACCATCCTCCAATCTCACCTCCGATCACCAAAACACCTCGGCCACCAACATCAACGTGAGTCACAACCATGATAACCAACCGCCACCTGCACCACCCTACGCCACCACAGCAACCTCCTTTCTTAAATCGTAACCACCACGATACTTACCATCACAAACCCACGACCATCCACAATCCACCATCGTTAAAACCCGGATAAAACACCACCTACAATCACCGTTTCTTTCTCGGTTTTCATATCAACGGATTCATATACATGTATATATATACATGAAATACTTACATAATCACCACAGCTTTATCTCTTTAAACTACAACCACCTTCATCAAACTCTTGAACCACCGTGAGTCACCACCCTCGTACAATCATCACAAAACCGTCACCCTACAACCACCAATTCAAACCACAAGTAATCAACCACAAGTAATCATAAACTACCGCTGCACGATGGTTTCAAGAATGATGAAGGAACAATGATAAAGATTGAATAGATGATGATTGTGTTTAACAACCTGCTGTTGCCATGTATCCCTATTTCTTGTTCGCTGTTCAACACCCACGAACCATCACCTATAACTAGTGTTTACTAGTGCTACAGTAATGTTTATATTATTACTGTGTTACTGCTACTGTTTCTACCTCTATTCTATTTCTGTTAAAGCTACAGATTAACAAACATGAAACCCCACTTGTTAATAATGAAACCGTTTCTTTCTTTTGGGGTTGTGTATTTGATTTTAACATTGGGCTGAGACTATACAAGCCCAACAAAACACATTCTTTGAATTTAAACAACCCATACAAGTATTTGGGCTTCTTGGGCTGTGTCCCATTTCTGTTATTAGATTGTAATTATTATTATTATTACTAATATAAGAATTAGTTATCATTTATCATTATTATTATCATTTTTATCAAAATTTATATTATTATTATCATTTAGATTATTATTACTATCAATATTATTATTATTACTATCATTATTACGTTCATATTAACAATATTATTATAACAAATAAATATTTTCTATATAAGAGTATATTTTGTAACAACTACCATAATATTACATATAATTATATATATTAAGATTATTTATATAAATATTTGCATATAACAAATTATTGATTTTTAATATAATATTAATCTTATGTATATATAAAACTATATAAATATTAACTATTTTAAATATATATACAAATTAAATATATAAGATATATAATATATAAATTTGTTTGATTACGAATATATGTATTAATATACATACCTTATATAGGTTCGTGAATCCGAGGCCAACCATGCATTGTTCAGTTTCGTCATATGTATTTTTACTACAAAATACAGTGAGTTTCATTTGCTCCCTTTTTAATTGCTTTTGCAATATATATTTTTGAGCTGAGAATACATACGCTCTTTTATGTTTGACAGAATAGACACAAGTACTTAAAATATATTCTACGTTGAGTTGTACCACCTTGCATATCTTCCCTAATAGCTTGGTAACTAATATTTACATGTTGGAAGAACATGTAAGCGCGAATCCTATTGATAGATCTACCGGGTTTGACCACCCCAACCGGGCTAGTCGCTCTAGTATCGTAAACGGTTGCATTGTACTTCGTTTTTACTACACTTGGTACAGTGTAGGGAGATTTCATAATAAAGGGAATATGCCACATTAATTGTTAAGTATGGTTACCTAAGCGCTCAATAACTTATAGAATACTTTTATACACTTGCGAGTGTACATATATTTATAAACGGAAATCTTGTGGTCTATTAATATATTGAAATGATTGTTATGATAAACCTATGAACTCACCAACCTTTTGGTTGACACTTTTAATCATGTTTATTCTCAAGTATAAAAGAAATCTTCCGCTGTGCATTTGCTCATATTACATGGAGTCATTCATGGCATATTTAGGGCAGTACCTCGCAATGGGACCAAATGTTGAAGACTTTGTCCTTATAGATTTGGACGGGTTATGACATATGGTATCAGAGCATTGGTCCTAGCGATCCAGGTCTTGCATTAGTGTGTCTAACTAGTATTTGTTAGGATACATTAATGAGTCTGGACTTCGACCTTAGCTGCATGTCAAAGTTTTGTTTATCATTCCTTGTCGGAAATTACCTGCTTATTATTCCTAAGTCTAGACACAACTTCCTGCACTTATTGTATAGATAGTGTATAGATAAATTCATATCTTAGTGTATCTGTTACTGTAGACTTTGCCTGACAGCTTCCGTAGATTCCTCCGTAACTTATGGGATTTTGGTATTATATATGCATATGTAAATTATGTATTGTAGGATACAAATCTATGTCCTATAATCTATTTCTTATTGAAAATCCTTCATCTGATCGTACAAGATGAATCCCTCAACCAGTTTGAGTTCCTCGGATTCCAACAGCTATTCCGATATGGATATTCACCTAAGCTCCGAAAGCAGTGTAACCGGAATGGATCAACCACTTAGTCATCATCTATTCTGGATGAATTGGGGATGAGTTCGTCACCTACTTAATCACTGGAGACAAAAAGAAGGTGATCCCTTCCATCCACCTTATTTCCCTCTCGGTGAAGAACCTGAAGCACTTACCGGTGAACCTATTTGAAACACCATTTTCACACTCATTTCCAGAGTATCTCGCCACGATTATATTCTATCTAAAATTCTAGACCTTATTCATCCGCTCGTTCAGACCAACAATCATCCTGGAGTAATGGAAGAAGTTAACGAGCTTCGCGCTCGAGTAATAAATTTGGAGAATATGGTGCAAAACTTACCAGCTTCAGCAACACCACCGGCACCAACAGTACCACCAACATCAATACCAGTACCACCAACTGTAGTGACCCGAACTTTTCCATGTTTATATATATTAATTGAGATTGATATTTACATGATTAAATGTTTCCAACATGTTAAGCAATCAAACTTGTTAAGACTTGATTAATTGAAATATGTTTCATATAGACAATTGACCACCCAAGTTGACCGGCGATTCACGAATGTTAAAACTTGTAAAAACGACATGACGATATATATATATGGATATACATATGGTTAACATAAGATTATGATAAGTAAGTATCTCCATAAGTATATTAACAATGAGTTATATACATATAAACAAGACTACTAACTTAAGGATTTCGAAACGAGACATATATGTAACGATTATCGTTGTAACGACATTTAAATGTATATATATCATATTAAGATATATTAATATATCATAATATCATGATAATATAATAATTTAACATCTCATTAGATATAATAAACAATGGGTTAACAACATTAATTGAGATCGTTAACTTAAAGGTTTCAAAACAACACTTACATGTAACGACTAACGATGACTTAACGACTCAGTTAAAATGTATATACATGTAGTGTATTTAGATGTATTAAAATACTTTTGGAAGACTTCAAGACATATATCAAAACTGAAATGTCCCGTTCTTATTGATTAAAAACGTTCCATATTAATTGATTTCGTTGCGAGGTTTTGACCTCTATATGAGACGTTTTTCAAAGACTGCATTCATTTTTAAAACAAACCATAACCTTTATTTCATAAATAAAGGTTTAAAAAGCTTTACGTAGATTATCAAATAAAGATAATCTAAAATATCCTGTTTACACACGACCATTACATAATGGTTTACAATACAAATATGTTGCATCGAAATCAGTTTCTTGAATGCAGTTTTTACACAATATCATACAAACATGGACTCCAAATCTTGTCCTTATTTTAGTATGTAACAGCGGAAGCTCTTAATATTCACCTGAGAATAAACATGCTTTAAACGTCAACAAAAATGTTGGTGAGTTATAGGTTTAACCTATATATATCAAATCGTAACAATAGACCACAAGATTTCATATTTCAATACACATCCCATACATAGAGATAAAAATCATTCATATGGTGAACACCTGGTAACCGACATTAACAAGATGCATATATAAGAATATCCCCATCATTCCGGGACACCCTTCGGATATGATATAAATTTCGAAGTACTAAAGCATCCGGTACTTTGGATGGGGCTTGTTGGGCCCGATAGATCTATCTTTAGGATTCACGTCAATTAGGGTGTCTGTTCCCTAATTCTTAGATTACCAGACTTAATATAAAGGGGCATATTCGATTTCGATAATTCAACCATAGAATGTAGTTTCACATACTTGTGTCTATTTTGTAAATCATTTATAAAACCTGCATGTATTCTCATCCCAAAAATATTAGATTTTAAAAGTGGGACTATAACTCACTTTCACAGATTTTTACTTCGTCGGGAAGTAAGACTTGGCCACTGGTTGATTCACGAACCTATAACAATATATACATATATATCAAAGTATTTTCAAAATATATTTACAACACTTTTAATATATTTTGATGTTTTAAGTTTATTAAGTCAGCTGTCCTCGTTAATAACCTACAACTAGTTGTCCACAATTAGATGTACAGAAATAAATCGATAAATATTATCTTGAATCAATCCACGACCCAGTGTATACGTATCTCAGTATTGATCACAACTCAAACTATATATATTTTGAAATCAACCTCAACCCTGTATAGCTAACACCAACATTCACATATAGAGTGTCTATGGTTGTTCCGAAATATATATAGATGTGTCGACATGATAGGTCGAAACATTGTATACGTGTCTATGGTATCTCAAGATTACATAATATACAATACAAGTTGATTAAGTTATGGTTGGAATAGATTTGTTACCAATTTTCACGTAGCTAAAATGAGAAAAATTATCCAATCTTGTTTTACCCATAACTTCTTCATTTTAAATCCGTTTTGAGTGAATCCAATTGCTATGGTTTCATATTGAACTCTATTTTATGAATCTAAACAGAAAAAGTATAGGTTTATCGTCAGAAAAATAAGTTTCAAGTCGTTTTTGTAAAGGTAGTCATTTCAGTCGAAAGAACGACGTCTAGATGACCATTTTAGAAAACATACTTCCACTTTGAGTTTAACCATAATTTTTGGATATAGTTTCATGTTCATAATAAAAATCATCTTCTCAGAATAACAACTTTTAAATCAAAGTTTATCATAGTTTTTAATTAACTAACCCAAAACAGCCCGCGGTGTTACTACGACGGCGTAAATCCGGTTTTACGGTGTTTTTCATGTTTCCAGGTTTTAAATCATTAAGTTAGCATATCATATAGATATAGAACATGTGTTTAGTTGATTTTAAAAGTCAAGTTAGAAGGAGTAACTTTTGTTTGCGAACAAGTTTAGAATTAACTAAACTATGTTCTAGTGATTACAAGTTTAAACCTTCGAATAAGATAGCTTTATATGTATGAATCAAATGATGTTATGAACATCATTACTACCTTAAGTTCCTTGGATAAACCTACTGGAAAAGAGAAAAATGGATCTAGCTTCAACGGATCCTTGGATGGCTCGAAGTTCTTGAAGCAGAATCATGACACGAAAACAAGTTCAAGTAAGATCATCACTTGAAATAAGATTGTTATAGTTATAGAAATTGAACCAAAGTTTGAATATGATTATTACCTTGTATTAGAATGATAACCTACTGTAAGAAACAAAGATTTCTTGAGGTTGGATGATCACCTTACAAGATTGGAAGTGAGCTAGCAAACTTGAAAGTATTCTTGATTTTATGTAACTAGAACTTGTAAAATATATGAAGAACACTTAGAACTTGAAGATAGAACTTGAGAGAGATCAATTAGATGAAGAAAATTGAAGAATGAAAGTGTTTGTAGGTGTTTTTGGTCGTTGGTGTATGGATTAGATATAAAGGATATGTAATTTTGTTTTCATGTAAATAAGTCATGAATGATTACTCATATTTTTGTAATTTTATGAGATATTTCATGCTAGTTGCCAAATGATGGTTCCCACATGTGTTAGGTGACTCACATGGGCTGCTAAGAGCTGATCATTGGAGTGTATATACCAATAGTACATACATCTAAAAGCTGTGTATTGTACGAGTACGAATACGGGTGCATACGAGTAGAATTGTTGATGAAACTGAACGAGGATGTAATTGTAAGCATTTTTGTTAAGTAGAAGTATTTTGATAAGTGTCTTGAATTCTTTCAAAAGTGTATGAATACATATTAAAACACTACATGTATATACATTTTAACTGAGTCGTTAAGTCATCGTTAGTCGTTACATGTAAATGTTGTTTTGAAACCTTTAGGTTAACGATCTTGTTGAATGTTGTTAACCCATTGTTTATTATAACAAATGAGATGTTAAATTGTTATATTATCATGATATTATGATATATAATATATCTCAGTATGATGTATATACAGTTAAATGTCGTTACAACGATAATCGTTACATATATGTCTCGTTTCGAAATCATTAAGTTAGTAGTCTTATTTTTACATATGTATTTCATTGTTAATACACTTAATAATATATTTACTTATCATTTAACATAATTAACCAAGTGTATCAATATCTTAATATGATTCATATGTACCTAGTAAGACGTTGTTATAACGATAATCGTTATATATATCGTTTTCGAGTTTCTTAAATTAATAGTCTCATTTTTATGTATATAACTCATTGTTAAAATACCTAATGAGATACATACTTATAATAAAAACATGTTAACTATATATATAACCATATATATGTCATCGTATAGTTTTTACAAGTTTTAACGTTCGTGAATCACCGGTCAACTTGGGTGGTCAATTGTCTATATGAAACATATTTCAATTAATCAAGTCTTAACAAGTTTGATTGCTTAACATGTTGGAAACATTTAATCATGTAAATATCAATCTCAATTAATATATATAAACATGGAAAAGTTCGGGTCACTACAGTACCTACCCGTTAAATAAATTTCGTCCCGAAATTTTAAGCTGTTGAAGGTGTTGACGAATCTTCTGGAAATAGATGCGGGTATTTCTTATTCGTCTGATCTTCACGCTCCCAGGTGAACTCGGGTCCTCTACGAGCATTCCATCGAACCTTAACAATTGGTATCTTGTTTTGCTTAAGTCTTTTAACCTCACGATCCATTATTTCGACAGGTTCTTCGATGAATTGAAGTTTTTCGTTGATTTGGATTTCATCTAACGGAATAGTGAGATCTTCTTTAGCAAAACATTTCTTCAAATTCGAGACGTGGAAAGTGTTATGTACAGCCGCGAGTTGTTGAGGTAACTCAAGTCGGTAAGCTACTGGTCCGACACGATCAATAATCTTGAATGGTCCAATATACCTTGGATTTAATTTCCCCCGTTTACCAAATCGAACAACGCCTTTCCAAGGTGCAACTTTAAGCATGACCATCTCTCCAAATTCAAATTCTATATCTTTTCTTTTAATGTCAGCGTAGCTCTTTTGTCGACTTTGGGCGGTTTTCAACCGTTGTTGAATTTGGATGATCTTCTCGGTAGTTTCTTGTATAATCTCTGGACCCGTAATCTGTCTATCCCCCACTTCACTCCAACAAATCGAAGACCTGCACTTTCTACCATAAAGTGCTTCAAACGGCGCCATCTCAATGCTTGAATGGTAGCTGTTGTTGTAGGAAAATTCTGCTAACGGTAGATGTCGATCCCAACTGTTTCCGAAATCAATAACACATGCTCGTAGCATGTCTTCAAGCGTTTGTATCGTCCTTTCGCTCTGCCCATCAGTTTGTGGATGATAGGCAGTACTCATGTCTAGACGAGTTCCTAATGCTTGCTGTAATGTCTGCCAGAATCTTGAAATAAATCTGCCATCCCTATCAGAGATAATAGAGATTGGTATTCCATGTCTGGAGACGACTTCCTTCAAATACAGTCGTGCTAACTTCTCCATCTTGTCATCTTCTCTTATTGGCAGGAAGTGTGCTGATTTGGTGAGACGATCAACTATTACCCAAATAGTATCAAAACCACTTGCAGTCCTTGGCAATTTAGTGATGAAATCCATGGTAATGTTTTCCCATTTCCATTCCGGGATTTCGGGTTGTTGAAGTAGACCTGATGGTTTCTGATGCTCAGCTTTGACCTTAGAACACGTCAAACATTCTCCTACGTATTTAGCAACATCGGCTTTCATACCCGGCCACCAAAAATGTTTCTTGAGATCCTTGTACATCTTCCCCGTTCCAGGATGTATTGAGTATCTGGTTTTATGAGCTTCTCTAAGTACCATTTCTCTCATATCTCCAAATTTTGGTACCCAAATCCTTTCAGCCCTATACCGGGTTCCGTCTTCCTGAATATTAAGATGCTTCTCCGATCCTTTGGGTATTTCATCCTTTAAATTTACCTCTTTTAAAACTCCTTGTTGCGCCTCCTTTATTTGAGTAGTAAGGTTATTATGAATCATTATATTCATAGATTTTACTTGAATGGGTTCTCTGTCCTTCCTGCTCAAGGCATCGGCTACCACATTTGCCTTCCCTGGGTGGTAACGAATCTCAAAGTCGTAATCATTCAACAATTCAATCCACCTACGCTGCCTCATATTCAGTTGTTTCTGATTAAATATGTGTTGAAGACTTTTGTGGTCGGTATATATAATACTTTTGACCCCATATAAGTAGTGCCTCCAAGTCTTTAATGCAAAAACAACCGCTCCTAATTCCAAATCATGCGTCGTATAATTTTGTTCGTGAATCTTCAATTGTCTAGACGCATAAGCAATCACCTTCGTTCGTTGCATTAATACACAACCGAGACCTTGCTTTGATGCGTCACAATAAATCACAAAATCATCATTCCCTTCAGGCAATGACAATATAGGTGCCGTAGTTAGCTTTTTCTTCAATAACTGAAACGCTTTCTCTTGTTCATCATTCCATTCAAATTTCTTCCCTTTATGCGTTAATGCAGTCAAAGGTTTTGCTATTCTGGAAAATTCTTGGATGAACCTTCTGTAGTAACCAGCTAGTCATAAAAACTGGCGTATGTGTTTCGGATTTTTCGGGGTTTCCCACTTTTCAACAGTTTCTATCTTTGCCGGATCCACCTTAATACCTTCTTTGTTCACTATGTGACCGAGGAATTGAACTTCTTCCAACCAAAATGCACACTTTGAAAACTTAGCGTACAATTCTTCCTTCCTCAATACTTCTAACACCTTTCTCAAATGTTCACCGTGTTCTTGGTCATTCTTTGAGTAAATAAGTATGTCATCAATGAAAACAATGACAAACTTGTCAAGGTATGGTCCACACACTCGGTTCATAAGGTCCATGAACACAGCTGGTGCATTAGTTAAACCAAATGGCATGACCATAAACTCGTAATTACCGTAACGTGTTCTGAAAGCAGTCTTTGGAATATCATCTTCTTTCACCCGCATTTGATGATACCCGGAACGTAAGTCAATCTTTGAATAAACAGACGAGCCTTGTAGTTGATCAAATAAGTCGTCGATTCTCGGTAGTGGGTAGCGGTTCTTGATGGTAAGTTTGTTCAACTCTCGGTAGTCGATACACAACCTGAATGTACCATCTTTCTTCTTGACAAACAAAACAGGAGCTCCCCACGGTGATGTACTTGGTCGAATGAAACCACGCTCTAAAAGTTCTTGTAATTGGCTTTGCAGTTCTTTCATCTCGCTGGGTGCGAGTCTGTAAGGAGCACGAGCTATTGGTGCAGCTCCTGGTACAAGATCTATTTGAAATTCAACAGATCGATGTGGGGGTAATCCCGGTAATTCTTTCGGAAATACAACGAGAAATTCTTTTGCAATGGGAACATCATTGATGCTCTTTTCTTCAGTTTGTACTTTCTCGACGTGTGCTAGAACAGCATAGCAACCTTTTCTTATTAGTTTTTGTGCCTTCAAATTACTAATAAGATGTAGCTTCGTGTTGCCCTTTTCTCCGTACACCATTAAGGGTTTTCCTTTTTCTCGTATAATGCGAATTGCATTTTTGTAACAGACGATCTCTGCTTTCACTTCTTTCAACCAGTCCATACCGATTATCACATCAAAACTCCCTAACTCTACTGGTATCAAATCAATCTTAAATGTTTCGCTAACCAGTTTAATTTCTCGATTCCGACATATATTATCTGCTGAAATTAATTTACCATTTGCTAATTCGAGTAAAAATTTACTATCCAAAGGCGTCAATGGACAACTTAATTTAGCACAAAAATCTCTACTCATATAGCTTCTATCCGCACCCGAATCAAATAAAACGTAAGCAGATTTATTGTCAATAAGAAACGTACCCGTAACAAGCTCCGGGTCTTCCTGTGCCTCTGCCGCATTAATATTGAAAACTCTTCCGCGGCCTTGTCCATTCGTGTTCTCCTGGTTCGGGCAATTTCTAATAATGTGGCCCGGTTTTCCACATTTATAACAAACTACATTGGCATAACTTGCTCCGACACTACTTGCTCCGCCATTACTCGTTCCGACACCATTTGTTCCTTGCGTTCTATTAACTCCTGGTCCGTAGACCTCACACTTCGCCGCGCTATGACCATTTCTTTTACACTTGTTGCAAAATTTGGTGCAGAACCCCGAGTGATACTTTTCACACCTTTGGCATAGTTGCTTCTGATTGTTGTTGTTGTTGCGGTTATTATTGTTGTTGGGATGATTGTTGTAGTTGCTGTTGTTGTTGTTGTTGTTGTTGTTGTTGTTGGGCCGTTTGTTGTAGTTGCGATTGATGTTGCGATTGTTGGGATAATTGTTGCGATTATTGTTGTAATTGCTGTTGTTGTTATATTGGTGATTCTTATCACCGTTTTCCTCCCACTTTCTTTTGACTTGCTTCACATTGGCCTCTTCAGCAGTCTGTTCTTTAATTCTTTCTTCAATCTGGTTCACTAGTTTGTGAGCCATTCTACATGCCTGTTGTATAGAGGCGGGCTCGTGTGAACTTATATCTTCTTGGATTCTTTCCGGTAATCCTTTCACAAACGCGTCGATCTTCTCTTCCTCATCTTCGAATGCTCCCGGACACAATAGGCACAATTCTGTGAATCGTCTTTCGTACGTGGTAATATCAAATCCTTGGGTTCGTAACCCTCTAAGTTCTGTCTTGAGCTTATTGACCTCGGTTCTGGGAGGGTACTTCTCGTTCATCAAGTGCTTGAATGCTGACCACGGTAGTGCGTACGCATCGTCTTGTCCCACTTGCTCTAGATAGGTATTCCACCATGTTAACGCAGAACCTGTGAAGGTATGCGTAGCGTACTTCACTTTGTCCTCTTCAGTACACTTACTTATGGCAAACACCGATTCGACCTTCTCGGTCCACCGTTTCAATCCGATCAGTCCTTCGGTTCCATCAAATTCCAAAGGTTTGCAGGCAGTGAATTCTTTGTAGGTGCATCCTACACGATTTCCTGTACTGCTAGATCCAAGGTTATTGTTGGTATGTAGCGCAGCCTGTACTGCGGCTATGTTTGAAGCTAGAAAAGTACGGAATTCCTCTTCATTCATATTCACGGTGTGTCGAGTAGTCGGTGCCATTTCCTTCAAAATATTCAAATGGAACAAGTTAATTATACAGAATATTAAGAGTAGTTAATAGTATTTCGTAGCATAATATGAACTCATTTATAAAAGCTTTTTCTTCATATTAGCGTTTTATAAGTTTAAATTCGGGTAGTACCTACCCGTTAAGTTCATACTTAGTAGCTAATATACAATTCAACTACTACAATTCTATATGAAAAACTGATTATAATAATATTTCGCGTTCAAACTTTTATACAATATTTTACAAACTTACAATACCGCTTATTTTACATAAAGCATGAAATATAGCACGCAATAACTTTGATACAAGATAGTTGTGAAGATAATTCTAGCTAGTACACAAGTCGTTCAGCAAAGGCAATAAAGACACGTAATTCATACGTCCAGAAACAAGTCATGCATTCTGGTTTTACTAGGATTACTTCCCATCCTTGGTCTAGTGGAACATAACCATTATGGCCGTTGATAAGACAGCGTGTTGTAACGTCGTCAAAAGGACGAGGGTTACGTAATGTCCAACAGTCCCGTAACAATCTAAAAACCTCATTTCTTACCCCAATTACCGACTCCGTCACTTGTGGAAACGTTTTGTTTAATAGTTGTAGCCCGATGTTCTTGTTCTCACTTTGGTGAGAAGCGAACATTACTAATCCGTAAGCATAACATGCTTCTTTATGTTGCATGTTAGCCGCTTTTTCTAAATCACGAAGTCCAATATTCGGATATATTGAGTCAAAATAATTTCTTAACCCGTTGCGTAAAATAGCATTTGGGTTCCCCGCAATATATGCGTCAAAGTAAACACATCGTAACTTATGGGTTTCCCAATGTGATATCCCCCATCTTTCAAACAAAAGTCTCTTATAAACCAAGACATTCTTGGAACGTTCTTCGAATGTCTTACAAACTGATCTCGCCTTAAATAGTTGTGCCGAGGAATTCTGGCCGACTCTAGACAAGATTTCATCAATCATGTCTCCGGGTAGGTCTCTTAAAATATTGGGTTGTCTATCCATTTTGTGTTTTTAAACTGTAAAATAGACAAGAGTTAGATTCATAAAAAAAATACTTATTAATACAAGCAATTTTTACATATATCATAAAGCATAAGAACACTATATTACATATATTACACCACACGAATACAACTATCTTATTCCGACTCGCTCGTTTCTTCTTCTTCGGTTTTGGTTCGTTTTGCCAAGTTTCTAGGGATATATGATGTTCCCCTAATACTAACTGTCGTTTTCCACAACGGTTTAGAAAAACCTGGTGGTTTAGAGGTTCCCGGGTCATTGTTACAACTTAAGGACTTCGGGGGTTGACGATACATATAAAGTTCATCGGGGTTGGAATTAGATTTCTCTATTTTTATGCCCTTTCCCTTATTATTTTCTTTTGCCTTTTTAAATTCAGTTGGGGTAATTTCTATAACATCATCGGAATTCTCGTCGGAATCCGATTCATCGGAGAATTGGTAATCCTCCCAATATTTTGCTTCCTTGGCAGAAACACCATTGACCATAATTAACCTTGGTCGGTTGGTTGAGGATTTTCTTTTACTTAACCGTTTTATTATTTCCCCCACCGGTTCTACTTCTTCATCAGATTCCGATTCTTCTTCCGTTTCCGATTCTTCTTCCGGTTCCGACTCTTCTTCCGGTTCCTCTTCGGGAACTTGTGAATCAGTCCACGAATCATTCCAATTTACATTTGACTCTTCATTATTATTAGGTGAGTCAATGGGACTTGTTCTAGAGGTAGACATCTATCACATAATATCAAACGCGTTAAGAGATTAATATATCACATAATATTCACATGTTAAAAATATATAGTTTCCAACAAAATTTGTTAAGCAATCATTTTTCAAGTAAACACGGTCGAAGTCCAGACTCACTAATGCATCCTAACAAACTCGATAAGACACACTATTGCAAAATTCTGGTTCTCTAAGACCAACGCTCGGATACCAACTGAAATGTCCCGTTCTTATTGATTAAAAACGTTCCATATTAATTGATTTCGTTGCGAGGTTTTGACCTCTATATGAGACGTTTTTCAAAGACTGCATTCATTTTTAAAACAAACCATAACCTTTATTTCATAAATAAAGGTTTAAAAAGCTTTACGTAGATTATCAAATAATGATAATCTAAAATATCCTGTTTACACACGACTATTACATAATGGTTTACAATACAAATATGTTACATCGAAATCAGTTTCTTGAATGCAGTTTTTACACAATATCATACAAACATGGACTCCAAATCTTGTCCTTATTTTAGTATGTAACAGCGGAAGCTCTTAATATTCACCTGAGAATAAACATGCTTTAAACGTCAACAAAAATGTTGGTGAGTTATAGGTTTAACCTATATATATCAAATCGTAACAATAGACCACAAGATTTCATATTTCAATACACATCCCATACATAGAGATAAAAATCATTCATATGGTGAACACCTGGTAACCGACATTAACAAGATGCATATATAAGAATATCCCCATCATTCCGGGACACCCTTCGGATATGATATAAATTTCAAAGTACTAAAGCATCCGGTACTTTGGATGGGGCTTGTTGGGCCCGATAGATCTATCTTTAGGATTCGCGTCAATTAGGGTGTCTGTTCCCTAATTCTTAGATTACCAGACTTAATATAAAGGGGCATATTCGATTTCGATAATTCAACCATAGAATGTAGTTTCACGTACTTGTGTCTATTTTGTAAATCATTTATAAAACCTGCATGTATTCTCATCCCAAAAATATTAGATTTTAAAAGTGGGACTATAACTCACTTTCACAGATTTTTACTTCGTCGGGAAGTAAGACTTGGCCACTGGTTGATTCACGAACCTATAACAATATATACATATATATCAAAGTATGTTCAAAATATATTTACAACACTTTTAATATATTTTGATATTTTAAGTTTATTAAGTCAGCTGTCCTCGTTAATAACCTACAACTAGTTGTCCACAATTAGATGTACAGAAATAAATCGATAAATATTATCTTGAATCAATCCACGACCCAGTGTATACGTATCTCAGTATTGATCACAACTCAAACTATATATATTTTGGAATCAACCTCAACCCTGTATAGCTAACTCCAACATTCACATATAGAGTGTCTATGGTTGTTCCGAAATATATATAGATGTGTAGACATGATAGGTCGAAACATTGTATACGTGTCTATGGTATCTCAAGATTACATAATATACAATACAAATTGATTAAGTTATGGTTGGAATAGATTTGTTACCAATTTTCACGTAGCTAAAATGAGAAAAATTATCCAATCTTGTTTTACCCATAACTTCTTCATTTTAAATCCGTTTTGAGTGAATCCAATTGCTATGGTTTCATATTGAACTCTATTTTATGAATCTAAACAGAAAAAGTATAGGTTTATAGTCGGAAAAATAAGTTACAAGTCGTTTTTATAAAGGTAGTCATTTCAGTCGAAAGAACGACGTCTAGATGACCATTTTAGAAAACATACTTCCACTTTGAGTTTAACCATAATTTTTGGATATAGTTTCATGTTCATAATAAAAATCATCTTCTCAGAATAACAACTTTTAAATCAAAGTTTATCATAGTTTTTAATTAACTAACCCAAAACAGCCCGCGGTGTTACTACGACGGCGTAAATCCGGTTTTACGGTGTTTTTCGTGTTTCCAGGTTTTAAATCATTAAGTTAGCATATCATATAGATATAGAACATGTGTTTAGTTGATTTTAAAAGTCAAGTTAGAAGGATTAACTTTTGTTTGCGAACAAGTTTAGAATTAACTAAACTATGTTCTAGTGATTACAAGTTTAAACCTTCGAATAAGATAGCTTTATATGTATGAATCAAATGATGTTATGAACATCATTACTACCTTAAGTTCCTTGGATAAACCTACTGGAAAAGAGAAAAATGGATCTAGCTTCAACGGATCCTTGGATGGCTCGAAGTTCTTGAAGCAGAATCATGACACGAAAACAAGTTCAAGTAAGATCATCACTTGAAATAAGATTATTATAGTTATAGAAATTGAACCAAAGTTTGAATATGATTATTACCTTGTATTAGAATGATAACCTACTGTAAGAAACAAAGATTTCTTGAGGTTGGATGATCACCTTACAAGATTGGAAGTGAGCTAGCAAACTTGAAAGTATTCTTGATTTTATGTAACTAGAACTTGTAAAATATATGAAGAACACTTAGAACTTGAAGATAGAACTTGAGAGAGATCAATTAGATGAAGAAAATTGAAGAATGAAAGTGTTTGTAGGTGTTTTTGGTCGTTGGTGTATGGATTAGATATAAAGGATATGTAATTTTGTTTTCATGTAAATAAGTCATGAATGATTACTCATATTTTTGTAATTTTATGAGATATTTCATGCTAGTTGCCAAATGATGGTTCCCACATGTGTTAGGTGACTCACATGGGCTACTAAGAGCTGATCATTGGAGTGTATATACCAATAGTACATACATCTAAAAGCTGTGTATTGTACGAGTACGAATACGGGTGCATACGAGTAGAATTGTTGATGAAACAGAACGAGGATGTAATTGTAAGCATTTTTGTTAAGTAGAAGTATTTTGATAAGTGTCTTGAAGTCTTTAAAAAGTGTATGAATACATATTAAAACACTACATGTATATATATTTTAACTGAGTCGTTAAGTCATCGTTAGTCGTTACATGTAAATGTTGTTTTGAAACCTTTAGGTTAACGATCTTGTTGAATGTTGTTAACCCATTGTTTATTATAACAAATGAGATGTTAAATTGTTATATTATCATGATATTATGATATATAATATATCTCAGTATGATGTATATACAGTTAAATGTCGTTACAACGATAATCGTTACATATATGTCTCGTTTCGAAATCATTAAGTTAGTAGTCTTATTTTTACATACGTATTTCATTGTTAATACACTTAATAATATATTTACTTATCATTTAACATAATTAACCAAGTGTATCAATATCTTAATATGATTCATATGTACCTAGTAAGACGTTGTTATAACGATAATCGTTATATATATCGTTTTCGAGTTTCTTAAATTAATAGTCTCATTTTTATGTATATAACTCATTGTTAAAATACCTAATGAGATACATACTTATAATAAAAACATGTTAACTATATATATAACCATATATATGTCATCGTATAGTTTTTACAAGTTTTAACGTTCGTGAATCACCGGTCAACTTGGGTGGTCAATTGTCTATATGAAACATATTTCAATTAATCAAGTCTTAATAAGTTTGATTGCTTAACATGTTGGAAACATTTAATCATGTAAATATCAATCTCAATTAATATATATAAACATGGAAAAGTTCGGGTCACTACAAAAACACTCATACTTAAAGAAAATGGTTACAGTTACTTTTCCATTCTTTTCTTTCATCAAGAATTCTAGTCGTATCCTTACCCGTATTATACACAGCTTCAAAACGTACTTACTATGAGTATATACCAATAGGAACTAGCATGGGATTCCACTCTTGATTATGTCATGTATGACTAATCAATTTTAACTTCTACCATGAGTAGTCAACTAACTAGAACTCCTTTTAACCCCACTCACCACTCACCAATTACCACTCATCATTCACTCCATTTCACTTCCAATTCTCTTTCTAATTCTCTCTCAACACACACACACACTATTATGAACGTATTTTTCAAGTAGTTAATCATCATCTTCATCAAAAATCACTTCAAGAATCAAGCTATAATCATCATAGTAAGAACACTTCAAGAACACTTCAAAAATCCCTTCAAGTTTACTAATTTACTTCCAAGCTTTCTAATCCATTCCAAGTAATCATCTAAGATCAAGAAACCTTTGTTATATACAGTAGGTTATCTTTCTTATTCAAGGTAATATTCATATTCAAACTTTGATTCAATTTCTATAACTATAAACTATCTTAATTCAAGTAAAAATCTTACTTGAACTTGTTTTTGTGTCATGATCCTACTTCAAGAACTTTCAAGCCATCCAAGATCCTTTGAAGCTAGATCATTTCTTGTCACTTCTAGTAGGTTTACCTACTAAACTTGAGGTAGTAATGATGTTCATAACATCATTCGATTTATATATATAAAACTATCTTATTCGAAGGTTTAAACTCGTAATCACTAGAACATAGTTTAGTTAATTCTAAACTTGTTCGCAAACAAAAGTTAATCCTTCTAACTTGACTTTTAAAATTAACTACACACATGTTCTATATCTATATGATATGCTAACTTAATGATTTAAAACCTGGAAACACGAAAAACACCGTAAAACCGGATTTACGCCGTCGTAGTAACACCGCGGGCTGTTTTGGGTTAGTTAATTAAAAACTATGATAAACTTTGATTTAAAAGTTGTTATTCTGAGAAAATTATTTTTATTATGAACATGAAACTATATCCAAAAATTATGGTTAAACTCAAAGTGGAAGTATGTTTTCTAAAATGGTCATCTAGACGTCGTTCTTTCGACTGAAATGACTACCTTTACAAAAACGACTTGTAACTTATTTTTCTAACTATAAACCTATACTTTTTCTATTTATATTCATAAAATAGAGTTCAATATGAAACCATAGAAATTTGATTCACTCAAAACGGATTTAAAATGAAGAAGTTATGGGTAAAACAAGATTGGATAATTTTTCTCATTTTAGCTACGTGAAAATTGGTAACAAATCTATTCCAACCATAACTTAATCAACTTGTATTGTATATTATGTAATCTTGAGATACCATAGACACGTATACAATGTTTCGACCTATCATGTCGACACATCTATATATATTTCGGAACAACCATAGACACTCTATATGTGAATGTTGGAGTTAGCTATACAGGGTTGAGGTTGATTCCAAAATATATATAGTTTGAGTTGTGATCAATATTGAGATACGTATACACTGGGTCGTGGATTGATTCAAGATAATATTTATCGATTTATTTCTGTACATCTAACTGTGGACAACTAGTTGTAGGTTACTAACGAGGACAGCTACCTTAATAAACTTAAAACATCAAAATATATTAAAAGTGTTGTAAATATATTTTAAACATACTTTGATATATATGTATATATTGTTATAGGTTCGTGAATCAACCAGTGGCCAAGTCTTACTTTCCGACGAAGTAAAAATCTGTGAAAGTGAGTTATAGTCCCACTTTTAAAATCTAATATTTTTGGGATGAGAATACATGCAGGTTTTATAAATGATTTACAAAATAGACACAAGTACGTGAAACTACATTCTATGGTTGAATTATCGAAATCGAATATGCCCCTTTTTATTAAGTCTGGTAATCTAAGAATTAAGGAACAGACACCCTAATTGACGCGAATCCTAAAGATAGATCTATTGGGCCTAACAAACCCCATCTAAAGTACCGGATGCTTTAGTACTTCGAAATTTATATCATATCCGAAGGGTGTCCCGGAATGATGGGGATATTCTTATATATATGCATCTTGTTAATGTCGGTTACCAGGTGTTCACCATATGAATGATTTTTATCTCTATGTATGGGATGTGTATTGAAATATGAAATCTTGTGGTCTATTATTATGATTTGATATATATATAGGTTAAACCTATAACTCACCAACATTTTTGTTGACGTTTTAAGCATGTTTATTCTCAGGTGATTATTAAGAGCTTCCGCTGTCGCATACTTAAATTAGGACGAGATTTGGAGTCCATGCTTGTATGATATTGTGTAAAAACTGCATTCAAGAAACTTATTTTGTTGTAACATATTTGTATTGTAAACCATTATGTAATGGTCGTGTGTAAACTGGATATTTTAGATTATCATTATTTGATAATCTACGTAAAGCTTTTTAAAACCTTTATTGATGAAATAAAGGTTATGGTTTGTTTTAAAATGAATGCAGTCTTTGAAAAACGTCTCATATAGAGGTCAAAACCTCGCAACGAAATCAATTAATATGGAACGTTTTTAATCAATAAGAACGGGACATTTCAGTTGGTATCAGAGCGTTGTTCCTAGAGAACCAGAAAATTTGCATTAGTGTGTCTTATCGAGTTTGTTAGGATGCATTAGTGAGTCTGGACTTCGATCGTGTTTTCTTTAAAAATGATTGCATAACATTTTTGTTGGAAACTATATATTTTTAACATGTGAATATTATGTGATATATTAATCTCTTAACGTGTTTGATATTATGTGATAGATGTCTACCTCTAGAATAAGTCCCATTGACTCACCTAATAATAATGAAGAGTCAAATGTAAATTAGAATGATTCGTGGACTGATTCACAAGTTCCCGAAGAGGAACCGGAAGAAGAGTCGGAACCGGAAGAAGAATCGGAACCGGAAGAAGAATCGGAACCGGAAGAAGAAATAGAACTGGTGGGGGAAATAATAAAACGGTTAAGTAAAAGATAATCATCAACCAACCGACCAAGGTTAATTATGGTCAATAGTATTTCCGCCAAGGAAGCAAAATATTGGGAGGATTACCAATTCTCCAATGAATCGGATTCCGACGAGAATTCCGATGATGTTATAGAAATTACCCCAACTGAATTTAAAAAGGCAAAAGAAAATAATAAGGGAAAGGGCATAAAAATAGAGAAATCTAATTCCAACCCCGATGAACTTTATATGTATCGTCAACCCCCGAAGTCCTTAAGTTGTAACAATGACCCGGGAACCTCTAAACCACCAGGTTTTTCTAAACCAATGTGGACAACGACGGCTCGTATTAAGGGAACATCATATATCCCTAGAAACTTGGCAAAACGAACCAAAACCGAACAAGAAGAAACGAGTGAGTTGGAATAATATAGTTGTATTCGTGTGGTGTAATATATGTAATATAGTGTGCTTATGCTTTAAGATATATGTAAAAATTGCTTGTATTAATAAGTATTTTTTTATGAATCTAACTCTTGTCTATTTTACAGTATAAAAACACAAAATGGATAGACAACCCAATATTTTAAGAGACCTACCCGGAGACATGATTGATGAAATCTTGTCTAGAGTCGGTTAGAATTCCTCGGCACAACTATTTAAGGCGAGATCAATTTGTAATACATTCTAAGAACGTTCCAAGAATGCCTTGGTTTATAAAAGGCTTTCGTTCGAAAGATGGGGGATATCACATTGGGAAATCCATAAGTTACGATGTGTTTACTTTGACGCATATATTGCGGGGAACCCAAATCCTATTTTACGCAACGGGTTAAGAAATTATTTTGACTCAGTATATCCGAATATAGGACTTCGTGATTTAGAAAAAGCGGCTAACATGCAACATAAAGAAGCATGTTATGCTTACGGGTTAGTAATGTTCGCTTCTCACCAAAGTGAGAACAAGAACATCGGGCTACAACTATTAAACAAAACGTTCTCACAAGTGACGGAGTCGGTAATTGGGGTAAGAAATGAGGTTTTTAGGTTATTACGAGATTGTTGGTCATTACGTAACCCTCGTCCCTTTGACGACATTACAACACGCTGTCTTATCAACGGCCATAACTGTTATGTTCCACAAGACCAAGGATGGGAAGTAGTCCTAGTAAAACCAGAATGCATGACTTGTTTCTGGACGTATGAATTACGTGTCTTTATTGCCTTTGCTGAACGACTTGTGTACTAGCTAGAATTATCTTCACAACTATCTTGTATCAAAGTTATTGTGTGCTATATTTCATGCTTTATGTAAAATAAGCGGTATTGTAAGTTTGTAAAATATTGTATAAAAGTTTGAACGCGAAATATTATTACAATCAGTTTTTCATATAGAATTGTAGTAGTTGAATTGTATATTAGCTACTAAGTATGAACTTAACGGGTAGGTACTACCCGAATTTAAACTTATAAAACGCTAATATGAAGAAAAAGCTTTTATAAATGAGTTCATATTATGCTACGAAATACTATTAACTACTCTTAATATTCTGTATGATTAACTTGTTCCATTTGACTATTTTGAAGGAAATGGCAATGACTACTCGACACACCGTGAATATGAATGAAGAGGAATTCCGTACTTTTCTAGCTTCAAACATAGCCGCAGTACAGGCTGCGCTACATACCAACAATAACCTTGGATCTGGCAGTACAGGAAATCGTGTAGGATGCACCTACAAAGAATTCACTGCCTGCAAACCTTTGGAATTTGATGGAACCGAAGGACCGATCGGATTGAAACGGTAGACCGAGAAGGTCGAATCGGTGTTTGCCATAAGTAAGTGTACTGAAGAGGACAAAGTAAAGTACGCTACGCATACCTTCACAGGTTCTGCGTTAACATGGTGGAATACCTATCTAGAGCAAGTGGGACAAGATGATGCGTACGCACTACCGTGGTCAGCATTCAAGCACTTGATGAATGAGAAGTACCGTCCCAGAACCGAGGTCAATAAGCTCAAGACAGAACTTAGAGGGTTACGAACCCAAGGATTTGATATTACTACGTACGAAAGACGATTTACAGAATTGTGCCTATTGTGTCCGGGAGCATTCGAAGATGAGGAAGAGAAGATCGACGCGTTTGTGAAAGGATTACCGGAAAGAATCCAAGAAAATATAAGTTCACACGAGCCCGCCTCCATACAACAGGCATGTAGAATGGCTCAGAAACTAGTGAACCAGATTGAAGAAAGAATTAAAGAACAGACTGCTGAAGAGGCCAATGTGAAGCAAGTCAAAAGAAAGTGGGAGGAAAACGGTGATAAGAATCACCAATACAACAACAGCAGCAATTACAACAATAATCGCAACAATTATCCCAACAATCGCAACATCAATCGCAACTACAACAAACGGCCCAACAACAACAACAACAACAACAACAACAGCAACTACAACAATCATCCCAACAACAATAATAACCGCAACAACAACAACAATCAGAAGTAGCTATGCCAAAGGTGTGAAAAGTATCACTCGGGGTTCTGCACCAAATTTTGCAACAAGTGTAAAAGAAATGGTCATAGCGAGGCGAAGTGTGAGGTCTACGGACCAGGGGTTAATAGAACGAAAGGAACAAATGGTGTCAGAACGAGTAATGGCGGAGCAAGTAGTGTCGGAGCAAGTTATGCCAATGTAGTTTGTTATAAATGTGGAAAACCGGGCCACATTATTAGAAATTGCCCGAACCAGGAGAACACGAATGGACAAGGCCGTGGAAGAGTTTTCAATATTAATGCGGCAGAGGCACGGGAAGATCCAGAGCTTGTTACGGGTACGTTTCTTATTGACAATAAATCTGCTTACGTTTTATTTGATTCGGGTGCGGATAGAAGCTATATGAGTAGAGATTTTTGTGCTAAATTAAGTTGTCCATTGACGCCTTTGGATAGTAAATTTTTACTCGAATTAGCAAATGGTAAATTAATTTCAGCAGATAATATATGTCGGAATCGAGAAATTAAACTGGTTAGCGAAACATTTAAGATTGATTTGATACCAGTAGAGTTAGGGAGTTTTGATGTGATAATCGGTATGGACTGGTTGAAAGAAGTGAAATCAGAGATCGTTTGTTACAAAAATGCAATTCGCATTATACGAGAAAAAGGAAAACCCTTAATGGTGTACAGAGAAAAGGGCAACACGAAGCTACATCTTATTAGTAATTTAAAGGCACAAAAACTAATAAGAAAAGGTTTCTATGCTGTTCTAGCACACGTCGAGAAAGTACAAACTGAAGAAAAGAGCATCAATGATGTTCCCATTGCAAAAGAATTTCCCGATGTATTTTTGAAAGAATTACCGGGATTACCCCCACATCGATCCGTTGAATTTCAAATAGATCTTGTACCAGGAGCTGCACCAATAGCTCGTGCTCCTTACAGACTCGCACCCAGCGAGATGAAAGAACTGCAAAGCCAATTACAAGAACTTTTAAAGCGTGGTTTCATTCGACCAAGCACATCACCGTGGGGAGCTCCTGTTTTGTTTGTCAAGAAGAAAGATGGTACATTCAGGTTGTGTATCGACTACCGAGAGTTGAACAAACTTACCATCAAGAACCGCTACCCACTACCGAGAATCGACGACTTATTTGATCAACTACAAGGCTCGTCTGTTTATTCAAAGATTGACTTACGTTCCGGGTATCATCAAATGCGGGTGAAAGAAGATGATATTCGAAAGACTGCTTTCAGAACACGTTACGGTCATTACGAGTTTATGGTCATGCCGTTTAGTTTAACTAATGCACCAGCTGTGTTCATGGACCTTATGAACCGAGTGTGTGGACCATACCTTGACAAGTTTGTCATTGTTTTCATTGATGACATACTTATTTACTCAAAGAATGACCAAGAACACGGTGAACATTTGAGAAAGGTGTTAGAAGTATTGAGGAAGGAAGAATTGTACGCTAAGTTTTCAAAGTGTGCATTTTGGTTGGAAGAAGTTCAATTCCTCGGTCACATAGTGAACAAAGAAGGTATTAAGGTGGATTCGGCAAAGATAGAAACTGTTGAAAAGTGGGAAACCCCGAAAACTCCGAAACACATACGCCAGTTTTTAGGACTAGCTGGTTACTACAGAAGGTTCATCCAAGACTTTTCCAGAATAGCAAAACCCTTGACTGCATTAACGCATAAAGGGAAGAAATTTGAATGGAATGATGAACAAGAGAAAGCGTTTCAGTTATTGAAGAAAAAGCTAACTACGGCACCTATATTGTCATTGTCTGAAGGGAATGATGATTTTGTGATTTATTGTGAAGCATCAAAGCAAGGTCTCAGTTGTGTATTAATGCAATGAACGAAGGTGATTGCTTATGCGTCTAGACAATTGAAGATTCACGAACAAAATTATACGACGCATGATTTGGAATTAGGCGCGGTTGTTTTTGCATTAAAGACTTGGAGGCACTACTTATATGGGGTCAAAAGTATTATATATACCGACCACAAAATTCTTCAACACATATTTAATCAGAAACAACTGAATATGAGGCAGCGTAGGTGGATTGAATTATTGAATGATTACGACTTTGAGATTCGTTACCACCCGGGGAAGGCAAATGTGGTAGCCGATGCCTTGAGCAGGAAGGACAGAGAACCCATTCGAGTAAAATCTATGAATATAATGATTCATAATAACCTTACTACTCAAATAAAGGAGGCGCAACAAGGAGTTTTAAAAGAGAGAAATTTAAAGGATGAAATACCTAAAGGATCGGAGAAGCATCTTAATATTCGGGAAGACGGAACCCGGTATAGGGCTGAAAGGATTTGGGTACCAAAATTTGGAGATATGAGAGAAATGGTACTTAGAGAAGCTCATAAAACCAGATACTCAATACATCCTGGAACGGGGAAGATGTACAAGGATCTCAAGAAACATTTTTGGTGGCCGGGTATGAAAGCCGATGTTGGTAAATACGTAGGAGAATGTTTGACGTGTTCTAAGGTCAAAGCTGAGCATCAGAAACCATCAGGTCTACTTCAACAACCCGAAATCCTGGAATGGAAATGGGAAAACATTACCATGGATTTCATCACTAAATTGCCAAGGAATGCAAGTGGTTTTGATACTATTTGGGTAATAGTTGATCGTCTCACCAAATCAGCACATTTCCTGCCAATAAGAGAAGATGACAAGATAGAGAAGTTAGCACGACTGTATTTGAAGGAAGTCGTCTCCAGACATGGAATACCAATCTCTATTATCTCTGATAGGGATGGCAGATTTATTTCAAGATTCTGGCAGAAATTACAGCAAGCATTAGGAACTCGTCTAGACATGAGTATTGCCTATCATCCACAAACTGATGGGCAGAGCGAAAGGACAATACAAACGCTTGAAGACATGCTACGAGCATGTGTTATTGATTTCGGAAACAGTTGGGATCGACATCTACCATTAGCATAATTTTCCTACAACAACAGCTACCATTCAAGCATTGAGATGGTGCCGTTTGAAGCACTTTATGGTAGAAAGTGCAGGTCTCCGATTTTTTGGAGTGAAGTGGGGGATAGACAGATTACGGGTCCGGAGATTATACAAGAAACTACTGAGAAGATCATCCAAATTCAACAACGGTTGAAAACCGCCCAAAGTCGACAAAAGAGCTACGCTGACATTAAAAGAAAAGATATAGAATTTGAAATTGGAGAGATGGTCATGCTTAAAGTTTCACCTTGGAAAGGCGTTGTTCGATTTGGTAAACGAGGGAAATTAAATCCAAGGTATATTGGACCATTCAAGATTATTGATCGTGTCGGACCTGTAGCTTACCGACTTGAGTTACCTCAACAACTCGCGGCTGTACAAAACACTTTCCACGTCTCGAATTTGAAGAAATGTTTTGCTAAAGAAGATCTCACTATTCCGTTAGATGAAATCCAAATCAACGAAAAACTCCAATTCATCGAAGAACCCGTCGAAATAATGGATCGTGAGGTTAAAAGACTTAAGCAAAACAAGATACCAATTGTTAAGGTTCGATGGAATGCTCGTAGAGGACCCGAGTTCACCTGGGAGCGTGAAGATCAGATGAAGAAGAAATACCCGCATCTATTTCCAGAAGATTCGTCAACACCTTCAACAGCTTAAAATTTCGGGACGAAATTTATTTAACGGGTAGGTACTGTAGTGACCCGAACTTTTCCATGTTTATATATTAATTGAGATTGATATTTACATGATTAAATGTTTCCAACATGTTAAGCAATCAAACTTGTTAAGACTTGATTAATTGAAATATGTTTCATATAGACAATTGACCACCCAAGTTGACCGGCGATTCACGAACGTTAAAACTTGTAAAAACGACATGATGATATATATATGGATATACATATGGTTAACATGAGATTATGATAAGTAAGTATCTCCATAAGTATATTAACAATGAGTTATATACATATAAACAAGACTACTAACTTAAGGATTTCGAAACGAGACATATATGTAACGATTATCGTTGTAACGACATTTAAATGTATATATATCATATTAAGATATATTAATATATCATAATATCATGATAATATAATAATTTAACATCTCATTAGATATAATAAACAATGGGTTAACAACATTAATTGAGATCGTTAACTTAAAGGTTTCAAAACAACACTTACATGTAACGACTAACGATGACTTAACGACTCAGTTAAAATGTATATACATGTAGTGTATTTAGATGTATTAAAATACTTTTGGAAGACTTCAAGACATATATCAAAACACTCATACTTAACGAAAATGGTTACAGTTACTTTTCCATTCTTTTCTTTCATCAAGAATTCTAGTCGTATCCTTACCCGTATTATACACAGCTTCAAAACATACTTACTATGAGTATATACCAATAGGAACTAGCATGGGATTCCACTCTTGATTATGTCATGTATGACTAATCAATTTTAACTTCTACCATGAGCTAGTCAACTAACTAGAACTCCTTTTAACCCCACTCACCACACACCAATTACCACTCATCATTCACTCCATTTCACTTCCAATTCTCTTTCTAATTCTCTCTCAACACACACACACACACACACACACACACACACTATTATGAACGTATTTTTCCAGTAGTTAATCATCATCTTCATCAAAAATCACTTCAAGAATCAAGCTATAATCATCATAGGAAGAACACTTCAAGAACACTTCAAAAATCCCTTCAAGTTTACTAATTTACTTCCAAGCTTTCTAATCCATTCCAAGTAATCATTTAAGATTAAGAAACCTTTGTTATATACAGTAGGTTATCTTTCTTATTCAAGGTAATATTCATATTCAAACTTTGATTCAATTTCTATAACTATAAACTATCTTAATTCGAGTAAAAATCTTACTTGAACTTGTTTTTGTGTCATGATCCTACTTCAAGAACTTTCAAGCCATCCAAGATCCTTTGAAGCTAGATCATTTCTTGTCACTTCCAGTAGGTTTACCTACTAAACTTGAGGTAGTAATGATGTTCATAACATCATTCGATTCATATATATAAAACTATCTTATTCGAAGGTTTAAACTCGTAATCACTAGAACATAGTTTAGTTAATTCTAAACTTGTTCGCAAACAAAAGTTAATCCTTCTAACTTGACTTTTAAAATTAACTACACACATGTTCTATATCTATATGATATGCTAACTTAATGATTTAAAACCTGGAAACACGAAAAACACCGTAAAACCGGATTTACGCCGTCGTAGTAACACCGCGGGCTGTTTTGGGTTAGTTAATTAAAAACTATGATAAACTTTGATTTAAAAGTTGTTATTCTGAGAAAATTATTTTTATTATGAACATGAAACTATATCCAAAAATTATGGTTAAACTCAAAGTGGAAGTATGTTTTCTAAAATTGTCATCTAGACGTCGTTCTTTCGACTGAAATGACTACCTTTACAAAAACGACTTGTAACTTATTTTTCCGACTATAAACCTATAGTTTTTCTATTTAGATTCATAAAATAGAGTTCAATATGAAACCATAGCAATTTGATTCACTCAAAACGGATTTAAAATGAAGAAGTTATGGGTAAAACAAGATTGGATAATTTTTCTCATTTTAGCTACGTGAAAATTGGTAACAAATCTATTCCAACCATAACTTAATAAACTTGTATTGTATATTATGTAATCTTGAAATACCATAGACACGTATACAATGTTTCGACCTATCATGTCGACACATCTATATATATTTCGGAACAACCATAGACACTCTATATGTGAATGTTGGAGTTAGCTATACAGGGTTGAGGTTGATTCCAAAATATATATAGTTTGAGTTGTGATCAATACTGAGATACGTATACACTGGGTCGTGGATTGATTCAAGATAATATTTATCGATTTATTTCTGTACATCTAACTGTGGACAGCTAGTTGTAGGTTACTAACGAGGACAGCTGACTTAATAAACTTAAAACATCAAAATATATTAAAAGTGTTGTAAATATATTTTAAACATACTTTGATATATATGTATATATTGTTATAGGTTCGTGAATCAACTAGTGGCCAAGTCTTACTTCCCGACGAAGTAAAAATCTGTGAAAGTGAGTTATAGTCCCACTTTTAAAATCTAATATTTTTGGGATGAGAATATATGCAGGTTTTATAAATGATTTACAAAATAGACACAAGTACGTGAAACTACATTCTATGGTTGAATTATCGAAATCGAATATGCCCCTTTTTATTAAGTCTGGTAATCTAAGAATTAGGGAACAGACACCCTAATTGACGCGAATCCTAAAGATAGATCTATTGGGACTAACAAACCCCATCCAAAGTACCGGATGCTTTAGTACTTCGAAATTTATATCATATCCGAAGGGTGTCCCGGAATGATGGGGATATTCTTATATATATGCATCTTGTTAATGTCGGTTACCAGGTGTTCACCATATGAATGATTTTTATCTCTATGTATGGGATGTGTATTGAAATATGAAATCTTGTGGTCTATTATTATGATTTGATATATATATATATAGGTTAAACCTATAACTCACCAACATTTTTGTTGACGTTTTAAGCATGTTTATTCTCAGGTGATTATTAAGAGCTTCCGCTATCGCATACTTAAATAAGGACGAGATTTGGAGTCCATGCTTGTATGATATTGTGTAAAAACTGCATTCAAGAAATTTATTTTGTTGTAACATATTTGTATTGTAAACCATTATGTAATGGTCGTGTGTAAACAGGATATTTTAGATTATCATTATTTGATAATCTACGTAAAGCTTTTTAAAACCTTTATTGATGAAATAAAGGTTATGGTTTGTTTTAAAATGAATGCAGTCTTTGAAAAACGTCTCATATAGAGGTCAAAACCTCGCAACAAAATCAATTAATATGGAACGTTTTTAATCAATAAGAACGGGACATTTCACCAACAATCCAAGTTTCAACATCACACGCCTCAACATCTCTTTATGTACTGCGAGCATAATCATCATTCTACGAATCATTCTACATCATTTATCTTTGTTCTACATGACGAGTATATAATTTCTAATGTTTTAGAGATTATGTATTCTAGTTTTAACGATAAATCAAATGAGATTAATATTATATTAACTCATTAAATCCATGATTACATCTGAAGAAAATATATATGTATATATATTTTAATAAAGTTTGTAATTAAAATTCTTTCATACAAACTGTTAATGATGAAAATATTTTAACGGGTAGGTAATACCCGAGGAATATTTAGATTTCACATTAATAAGTTACACTGTACATTCTTCGAATCTGATTCAACAGTCATTTACTATCCTACTTACATCCACAGATATACGAATCCGTTCATCACAGAATAACCATTTTTATTCAATTTCATATTTGGATTTTGACCTATCAGAATCCAACAAGTGGCATAATGAAGAAAACATTGGACAAAATAAAATTTGTTAGAAACAAACAAATTAACTATGAGAAAATTTTGTTAAGAATCCACGCTAACTGTTCCTAGCTAACTATTCCTAGCTAACTGTTAATTCCTTATTACATTATCGTAATTTATTTATCGCAATTTATTTATCGCAAATTTAATTCTCGCAATTTTATTTATCGTCATTTAATTTCTGTTATTTATTTTACGCACTTTATTTATCGTCATTTAAATACTGTTATTTACGCATTTAAATATCGGGACACGTATACAAAGTTTTGACATATCATATCGACGCATCTATATATATTATTTGGGATAACCATAGACACTCTATATGCGGTAATGATTGAGTTAGCTATACAGGGTTGAGGTTAATTCTACAATAATATATATACTTTGAGTTGTGATCGAGTCTGAGACATGTATACAATGGGTCATGATACATATTAATTAATTCGAATATTATATATTAAACTATATATGAATTATTGAACTACTAACTGTGGACTAATAACATTAGACAATTAAAATGAATTAAAATATTGATTATAACATATGAAACTAAACATTTCTTCAAGTTTGCCACTTGATTTCATCTTAAACATCTTTTGTATCTTGATGATCACAATCAACGTTTAATCATCTAAAAACCTTAAATATTTTTGAAAACCCTCGTTTTAATAACCGATGATCCAGATCCGTTAACTTTGAAAATGCTGACGAAGCAGCATGTTGTAGATGGTCTTAATGGCCAAAGGTTGATGATAAAGAATGGAACGCTCGATAGAAAAAAAATTTGGTACTGAAAAATGGTTTGAGCTAACCATGAAGGAGACCAAGGATAAATACAAGGACCAAACCCTATATTCAAAGAATCCAGGTAATTCTGGATCCAATGAAACCTTCAACGAATATCTTGCTCCGTACTCATGTTAAAATCTTGCGTAAAATTTTTCTTCAACAACTTTCGAACTTAGAAATTTCAAAATATCATCATAAATATCTTTGATATTTCTGAAGATATTTTCATAAATATTCTAGTTCGTAATTATATACCTCTTCGTGCTTTCTGTATTTTATTGGAAACTTCAGTAAAATCTAAGTATAATTAGGAATGAATTCTGGAGAAGTGTTAAGAATTTGAGCATGAGTTAGTATAATATAATGACACTTGGCCAACGTGATTATATTACAGTAAGTCATGCTGAGTTTCTAATGGAACGTGATGATTCACAGACCCTAACGTCATCATGTGCCATGTTACACGACTCTTACATTCTACCTAATCTCCAAACATATCGAGAACATATCTTCCTGATAGATCTATCTTTCTTTTGAATTCTGGTAATTTAACCAATCAAGATCGTGCTATTACAATCGCTCTCCTAGAACATTAGTCATGTTCACTCGAAACTCCATACCTACGAATTCTGGACCATTATTCGCTTGACTTATGAAATGTCGCGTTCTTATTGATTAAAAACGTTCCATATTAATTGATTTCATTGCGAGGTTTTGACCTCTATATGAGACGTTTTTCAAAGACTGCATTCATTTTTAAAACAAACCATAACCTTTATTTCATAAATAAAGGTTTAAAAAGCTTTACGTAGATTATCAAATAATGATAATCTAAAATATCCTGTTTACACACGACCATTACATAATGGTTTACAATACAAATATGTTACATCGAAATCAGTTTCTTGAATGCAGTTTTTACACAATATCATACAAACATGGACTCCATATCTTGTTCTTATTTTAGTATGCAACAACGAAAGCTCTTAGTATTCACCTGAGAATAAACATGCTTTAAACGTCAACAAAAATGTTGGTGAGTTATAGGTTTAACCTATATATATCAAATCGTAACAATAGACCACAAGATTTCATATTTCAATACACATCCCATACATAGAGATAAAAATCATTCATATGGTGAACACCTGGTAACCAACATTAACAAAATGCATATATAAGAATATCCCCATCATTCCAGGACACCCTTCGGATATGATATAAATTTTGAAGTACTAAAGCATCCGGTACTTTGGATGGGGTTTGTTAGGCCCAATAGATCTATCTTTAGGATTCGCGTCAATTTGGGTGTCTGTTCCCTAATTCTTAGATTACCGGACTTAATAAAAAGGGGCATATTCGATTTCGATAATTCAACCATAGAATGTAGTTTCACGTACTTGTGTCTATTTTGTAAATCATTTATAAAACCTGCATGTATTCTCATCCCAAAAATATTAGATTTTAAAAGTGGGACTATAACTCACTTTCACAGATTTTTACTTCTTCGGGAAGTAAGACTTGGCCACTGGTCGATTCACGAACCTATAACAAATATGTACATATATATCAAAGTATGTTCAAAATATATTTACAACACTTTTAATACATTTTGATGTTTTAAGTTTATTAAGTCAGCTGTCCTCGTTAGTAACCTACAACTAGTTGTCCACAGTTAGATGTACAGAAATAAATCGATATATATTATCTTGAATCAATCCACGACCCAGTGTATACGTATCTCAGTATTGATCACAACTCAAACTATATATATTTTGGAATCAACCTCAACCCTGTATAGCTAACTCCAACATTCACATATAGAGTGTCTATGGTTGTTCCGAAATATATATAGATGTGTCGACATGATAGGTCGAAACATTGTATACGTGTCTATGGTATCTCAAGATTACATAATATACAATACAAGTTGATTAAGTTATGGTTGGAATAGATTTGTTACCAATTTTCACGTAGCTAAAATGAGAAAAATTATCCAATCTTGTTTTACCCATAACTTCTTCATTTTAAATCCGTTTTGAGTGAATCAAATTGCTATGGTTTCATATTGAACTTTATTTTATGAAACTAAACAGAAAAAGTATAGGTTTATTGTCGGAAAAATAAGTTACAAGTCATTTTTGTAAAGGTAGTCATTTCAGTCGAAAGAACGACGTCTAGATGACCATTTTAGAAAACATACTTCCACTTTGAGTTTAACCATAATTTTTGGATATAGTTTCATGTTCATAATAAAAATCATTTTCCCAGAATAACAACTTTTAAATCAAAGTTTATCATAGTTTTTAATTAACTAACCCAAAACAGCCCGCGGTGTTACTACGACGGCGTAAATCCGGTTTTACAGGGTTTTTCGTGTTTCCAGGTTTTAAATCATTAAGTTAGCATATCATATAGATATAGAACATGTGTTTAGTTGATTTTAAAAGTCAAGTTAGAAGGATTAACTTTTATTTGCGAACAAGTTTAGAATTAACTAAACTATGTTCTAGTGATTACAAGTTTAAACCTTCGAATAAGATAGCTTTATATGTATGAATCGAATGATGTTATGAATATAATTACTACCTCAAGTTCCTTGGATAAACCTACTGGAAATGAGAAAAATAGATCTAGCTTCAAAGGATCCTTGGATGGCTTGAAAGTTCTTGAAGCAGAATCATGACACAAAAACAATTTCAAGTAAGATTTCCACTCGAAATAAGATTGTTATAGTTATAGAAATTGAATTAAAGTTTGAATATGATTATTACCTAGTATTAGAAAGATAACCTACTGTAAGTAACAAAGGTTTCTTGATCTTGGATGATTACTTGGAATGGATTTAGAAAACTTGGAAGTAAACTTGCAATCTTGGAAGTATTCTTGATTTTATGAAACTAGAACTTTTGGAATTTATGAAGAACACTTAGAACTTGAAGATAGAACTTGAGAGAGATCAATTAGATGAAGAAAATTGAAGAATGAAAGTGTTTGTAGGTGTTTTTGGTCGTTGGTGTATGGATTAGATATAAAGGATATGCAATTTTGTTTTCATATAAATAAGTCATGAATGATTACTCATATTTTTGTAATTTTATGAGATATTTCATGCTAGTTGCCAAATTATGGTTCCCACATGTGTTAGGTGACTCACATGGGCTGCTAAGAGCTGATCATTGGAGTGTATATACCAATAGTACATACATCTAAAAGCTGTATATTGTACGAGTACGAATACGGGTGCATACGAGTAGAATTGTTGATGAAACTGAACAAGGATGTAATTGTAAGCATTTTTGTTAAGTAGAAGTATTTTGATAAGTGTCTTGAAGTCTTTCAAAAGTGTATGAATACATATTAAAACACTACATGTATATACATTTTAACTGAGTCGTTAAGTCATCGTTAGTCGTTACATGTAAATGTTGTTTTGAAACCTTTAGGTTAACGATCTTGTTGAATGTTGTTAACCCATTGTTTATTATAACAAATGAGATGTTAAATTGTTATATTATCATGATATTATGATATATAATATATCTTAGTATGATATATATACAGTTAAATGTCGTTACAACGATAATCGTTACATATATGTCTCGTTTCGAAATCATTAAGTTAGTAGTCTTATTTTTACATATGTATTTCATTGTTAATACACTTAATAATATATTTACTTATCATTTAACATAATTAACCAAGTGTATCAATATCTTAATATGATTCATATGTACCTAGTAAGACGTTGTTATAACGATAATCGTTATATATATATCGTTTTCGAGTTTCTTAAATTAATAGTCTCATTTTTATGTATATAACTCATTGTTAAAATACCTAATGAGATACATACTTATAATAAAATCATGTTAACTATATATATAACCATATATATGTCATCGTATAGTTTTTACAAGTTTTAACGTTCGTGAATCACCGGTCAACATGGGTGGTCAATTGTCTATATGAAACCTATTTCAATTAATCAAGTCTTAACAAGTTTGATTGCTTAACATGTTGGAAACACTTAATCATGTAAATAAAAATTTCATTTAATATATATATAAACATGGAAAAGTTCGGGTCACTACAACTTAAAGTCGGGAAGAGAAAGCAAAATGATGAAACTCCAAAATATAAAGGAAACGAAGAGAGTGGATTTATAATGAAAATATCAGACGTAACAATCAAGACAGATGACCACATTTAATTAAAAAGATCATAATCTCCTTAAATTTCGAAGACTCAGATCTTATTTAGATTTCGAAGATTTCCTTAATCCCTTGAATTTCGGAAATTCAACCAAGAAAACGTCAAAAGATTAGACGCACTTTATTTTCTAAATTTAAACGTGACAACGTCAAAAAGTTAAGACAAAACTTTAATCTCTCATTTCACTATTATATGATTGCTTCACTCATACGCTTCAAGTAACCGAAACGTTTTATCTATATTACTCAATAATGATAAAACTCTATTTATCAACTCATATACGTCAGGAAAACATTCTTATTGTTAACCATGACCACCTCGATCAAATTTTGGGACGAAATTTCTTTAACGGGTAGGTACTGTGACGACCCGAAAATTTTTGACCAAATTTAAACTCAATCTTTATATGATTTCGACAAGATAAACAAAGTCTGTAATGTTGAGTCTCAAGAATTTTAAACTGTTTCACATATTCAATTGAACTTCGACCACTTTCGACAATTCACGAACCACTATTTGTAAATAAATACATATATATTAGTTTGAAATAGAAACTTATATGAGTTAATTCAGTTGTAATATATGATATTACTATAAATCTATATATATGAAAAGTATATTGAATATATATATATATATATATATATATATGTATATATATATATATATATATATATGTATGTATGTATGTATGATTTAGAATTTATTTAATAAACGCTCAAAACACTCGTTTGTCATCTTGATGGTTATTAACGAACTTAATTGATTTTAAAATAGACGGTGATCCGAAAATGAGTTTTATAAATTATAGGCCTACTAAAAAAGTATTTAGAAGCTAAATAATAAATTTTAACATTTTTTTATATTTTACCCAGAAATGAGAGGGACAGTTGATGTAATTTTTATTTAACAAACTAAGGATCGAATTTTATACCATAATGACCAAAATGAATAAATGTAGTTAATTTAAAAATATGAGATTTTTCTGAGAACTTTTATCCGCCACTAAATAACAACGGTGCACGATATACTCTTCGTATTAAAAGTGTCGGCAGGTTAAATCCAAATTAAAATTCACCGACTTAAGAAAAATTGCAACATGACATAAAGGGAATTATATATCTTGACTTTAACACAATCATACATATTTTGTTACTTCCACTTGACTCATCTATATATACACATATGCAGAAGGCATATTAAAACATCTCACACCACCTTTAATCACACCCATACCACCATCCTCCAATCTCATCTCTGATCACCAAAACACCTCGGCCACCAACATCATCGTGAGTCATAACAATGACAACCGTCCGCCACCTGCACACCCTACGTCGCCACATCAACCTCCTTTCTTAAATCGTAACCACCACGATACTTACCATCACAAACCCACGACCATCCACAATCCACCACTATTAAAACCCAGATAAAACACCACCTACAATCACTGTTTCTTTCTCGGTTTTCATATCAACGGATTCATATACATGTATATATATACATGAAATACTTACATAATCACCACATCTTTATCTCTTTAAACTACAACCACCTTCATCAAACTCTTGAACCACCGTGAGTCACCACCCTCGTACAATTATCACAAAACCGTCACCCTACAACCACCAATTCAAACCATAAGTAATCATAAACTACCGCTGCACGATGGTTTCAAGAATGATGAAGGAACAGTGATAAAGATTGAATAGATGATGATTGTGTTTAACAACCTACTATTGCCATGTATTCCTATTTCTTGTTCGCTGTTCAACACCAACGAACCATCACCTATAACTAGTGTTTACTACTGCTACAGTAATGTTTATATTATTACTGTGTTACTGCTCACTATTTCTACCTCTATTCTATTTCTGTTAAAGCTACACATTCTATCTTTTATTACTTGATTGGCCGACATATTAACAAACATGAAACCCCACTTGTTAATAATGAAACCGTTTCTTTCTTTTGGGGCTGTGTATTTGATCTTAACGTTGGGCCGAGACTATACAAGCCCAACAAAACACATTCTTTGAATTTAAACAACCCATACAAGTATTTGGGCTTCTTGGGCTGTGTCCCATTTCTGTTATTAGATTGTAATAAAAAGATAATGGTAACGTTATTAATTTAAGTATAGAACAATTAAAATTATATATAGGATACCAAACAATGAAATGTTGATGGGTGATGATGATGGAAAAGTGATACTGTTTGATATTGATACCGTGAGGTGGTGAGGAAGAGAATATGTATTATGATAATGATTATATTATGATTATGATTATATTGATGATCATGATGATGATGAGATACAAGATATGATGTTAATGATGATGTAGTAAGTTGATGTAGTAAGATGATGAAGTAAGACGATGATGGATAACGAAAAAGTTTGATCGAAGATGATGATATTATGGTAATACGATTATGATGATTATAGATGGGAGGTGATGAAAGAAAATGATGACCATGGGGAGGAGGATGATGTCGATGATGATGGTGAAAAGTGATGTTCATACAATGATGATGATGATACGTAATAATGGTGATGAGGATGATCATACGATGATGCTTAATGATGATATGATAATAATAATACGTCGAGGATGATAATATGATGATAAACATGGTATAATCTCTATTATTATTATTATTATTATTATTATTATTATTATTATTATTATTATTATTATTATTATTATTATTATCAGTATTATTATTATTATTATCAGTATTATACAACTAATTGTTATTATTATTATTATTACTAATATAAGAATTAGTTATCATTTATCATTATTATTATCATTTTTATCAAAATTTATATTATTATTATCATTTAGATTATTATTACTATCATTATTACGTTCATATTAACAATATTATTATAACAAATAAATATTTTCTATATAAGAGTATATTTTGTAACAACTACCATAATATTACATATAATTATATATATTAAGATTATTTATATAAATATTTGCATATAACAAATTATTGATTTTTAATATAATATTAATCTTATGTATATATAAAACTATATAAATATTAACTATTTTAAATATATATACAAATTAAATATATAAGATATATAATATATATAAATTTGTTTGATTACGAATATATGTATTAATATACATACCTGATATAGGTTCGTGAATCCGAGGCCAACCATGCATTTTTCAGTTTCGTCATATGTGTTTTTACTACAAAATACAGTATCGTGAGTTTCATTTGCTCCATTTTTAATTGCTTTTGCAATATATATTTTTGGGCTGAGAATACATGCGTTGCTTTTATGTTTTACGAAATAGACACAAGTACTTAAAATATATTCTACGTTGAGTTGTACCACCTTGCATATCTTCCCTAATAGCTTGGTAACTAATATTTACATGTTGGAAGAACATGTAAGCGCGAATCCTATTGATAGATCTATCGGGTTTGACCACCCCAACCGGGCTAGTCGCTCTAGTATCGTAAACGGTTGCATAATACTTCGTTTTTACTACACTTGGTACAGTGTAGGGAGATTTCATAATAAAGGGAATATGCCACATTAATTGTTAAGTATGGTTACCGAAGCGCTCAACAACTTATAGAATACTTTTATACACTTGCGAGTGTGCATATATTTATAAACGGAAATCTTGTGGTCTATTAATATATTGAAATGATTGTTATGATAAACCTATGAACTCACCAACCTTTTAGTTGACACTTTTAAGCATGTTTATTCTCAGGTATGAAAGAAATTTTCCGCTGTGCATTTGCTCATATTACATGGAGTCATTCATGGCATATTTAGGTCAGTACCTCGCAATGGGACCAAATGTTGAAGACTTCTTCCTTATGGATTTGGACGGGTTATGACAGATCATGCTAAAATCACCAACAAATCCCCCCCATTTTAGTATGATCCTTGATTACTACAACATCAACAATTAGAAACTAATGCATAAGTGTAAATGTTAAAACATCAACAATTAGAAACTAATGCATAAGTGTAAATGTCACATGGATTGAATTTACACATAGTATATTACACGTGCAAGAATTCGAAAATCATGGTGCTCTAATAGTTTGAACCCATCAATTCATTTGAAAACCTGTCGATAATATACACACTAGTTCCATAATCTCTAACAATACAAACTTGACACTATTAGGAGCCATGTGTCCCAATCCAATCATGAACATATAGAAAACTAAGTCCAAAGCTTTCTTGAAGCGGCTCAACTTCATGTCCACTTAGGTAGCTCTCTTCAATCTTGCTCCTACAATGCAATTTTTCAAGAGAACTATTAAGAAGTCATAAACTTCAACCTCACTTTATCTTGTAGGTCCGAACACATACCTTTAGATTATATGAAAACATGTGTTCCAATCTTCTCAAAATAGGCTTTCCTCATTGAATTCAGCTCCTAGCATTGTACTAGACTTACCATTATACATGTGACTATAAGCCTTAGCCACCGTTGAAGCACTATCACAATGCATACCAATAGGAGGAATGGGCTTTGGCCACAAAGGAATTTCATATACCAAATTTCTTAACCACTCGGCTTCATTACCCACCACAGCTAATGCAACAAATTCCGACTCCATTGTCGAATTTGTAATACATGTTTTCTTTTTAGAAGCCCATGAAATTGCTCCTCCACCAAGTAGAAATATCCAACCAGTAGTAGAAGAATGATCTTCCATATTGGTTATCCAACTCGTATCCGAAAAACCTTCTAGGATAGAAGGAAATCCGGTATATGTGATACCAAAGTCTTTCGTTCGCTTCAAGTACTTAAATACTCTATTCACAGCTTGCCAATGGTGAGAACCCGGGTTACTTGTAAATCTACTCAATTTACCCACCGCATAGGCAATATCTGGTCAAGTGCAAGTCATTGCATATATTAGACACCCTATAGCACTCGAGTATTTAAGTTGATACACAGCCGAACCCGTATTGGGTTAGAGCTTAAGAGTAGGATCAATGGGAGTGCTAACCGGGGAGGTATCCTCAATATTGAACTTCTTGAGAATCTTCTCAATATAATGAGATTGATTTATCGTGATACCATTGTCACCACGTGTGATGACCCGTCCAAATCCATATGGACGAATACATCATTCTTCGATTTCATTGCGAGGTGTTTGACCTCTATATGATACGTTTTACAAACATTGCATTCTTTTGAAAAGGCACACCAAAAATGAATATTTAAATCCAAGGTTTTCAACATCTGATGATTTCTACATATAGACAATCATCGTAAATAATGGTTTACAATAATACTTCCGTTGACAATGCCGTCAAAATATGATACATGGTGATGATTTTGTGAATGCAAAGTTTTCTCTATTAAAGCATGTATGACTCCATGCACATAGCTTGTATAACATATAAGCAAATAGCGGAAGACTTCTAGGAACCTGAGAATAAACATGCTTACAAGTGTCAACACAAAGGTTGGTGAGTTCATAGTTTTAATGTTTCACTTAATCTGTATATAAAGGTGGATAACAAGATTTCAGTTGTTTCATCCAGAAACGTTTATCAAAATATTCTACCAAATTGAGCACCCTGGTAACTAAGCTTTAACGTTATAATAAGTACCCCTGTTTTAACATACATGCAACCAACATGTACAATACACGCAATCCAACGTGTACTAAACTCAAATAGCATACGTCTGTTTTATAGTTCAGGCTAGGGTTTCTATACCTAGAACAGACGGGGATGTCAAGCCCTATGGATCCATATACAACTACTCGCGCTCACCAGTTCTTATAACCGGCAGTTACTAGTTACCAAAGCTAAGGGATTTTCGGTTCAAACTCGGTGTAGAATTTAGTATGTACTTGTATCCATTGCATTTAAAATAAAGTGCATGTATTCTCAGCCCAAAAATATAGATTGCAAAAGCAATTAAAAAGGGAGCATATGAAACTCACCTTAGCAGCACATAAAGTAATTCACCGAAATGTGACCAAAACTCGAAATACCAAATAACCGTAGACCTCAACCTAGAGAACATATGATGGTCAATAAATGTCTATCAAGCTAGGTCAGGTCATAGTGTATCACAATCCTAATGCTCGAGATCAACATACAAAAGTTATCAAAAGTTATTTCAAAAAGTCAATTTTGACAATTGTTCAACAAAACGAGATGTGCCTTATATAAGAATTCATTTACGCGGCTGGTAATATTTAAAGATCCAATTTATCAATCTTATAAACAAGTTGTTTAAATATTAATTGCAGATTCAAAATCAATTCTAATTAACGTTAATCATAATTCAGTTGTCCATATCTTTTAATTCGTGCATCGAAATTACGCGATTTCTAAATGAAAAGTTATTGATTTTTCACCAGCTTTCCAATAACATGCATATCATATACTTTTTTTTTTTATCAGTAGTATATGTATTAAATTCGTGTTTCATCATAAACTATCAAATGACAAAATTAAAGCATACAAGCATGCATAAGCATATATACTCGAGCACTAGACATGGATACACTATTAATATATAAAAGATAAGATATGAATGCTCACGTATCAATATTGTGATTCAATATTGCAAGAAAGTACGTAGAAACAACGGAGATGATAACACTAGGTTTGACTTGCAAACAATACCCACGAACATTACCCATAACCTCCATAGCTATAACCTATAGTTTCCTTAACTCTATCCCGCTCAAAACCCATTTTGAAAGTGACACACTCATGACCTCGTCGTAGTATTTTATGTATAATAATACTAATAATAATAAGATTAATAATAATAATATTAATCTTAATAATAATAATAGTAATAATAATAATAATAATAATAATAATAATAATAATAATAATAATAATAATAAAAATAATAATAATAATAATAATAATAATAATAATAATAATATAAATAAATATATACGGAGGAATATAGATAGAGAGGAGTGAATTGTGAAGCCAAACTGATCGGCTTTTATAGACTTTCCTGAAATCAGTCCCCATGCGATCGCATGGGGTTTTAGTTTCATTTTCATGCGATCGCATGAAGCATTTGGCCAGGCTTGTGTCCCACATCTCCGCGATCGCTGTATGTTTGTGTGTGAGTGCTCCGCGATCGCGGAGCAGCCTTTTCCAGCTCACCCTTGTTTTGGCCACTTCCTTGTCGACATAATTAAATATAATATATATAACATATATAATTTAAATTAATTAATTATATATTATATTTTATTCTCGTGCATAGTTGATTTGTAATTTTTGTTCCGATAAGTCGTACGTCGTCACTCGACTTATGTCCCGGTTCTGGTTTATCGAACGTCCTCTCGTACACTGAGAAAACTTGTACTTTACGTTTCGCGACTCGTACCTTTGTCAAAAATATAGACTTAAATTATCTATAAATTATACCACTCGAAATATAACTTATACATTTGAGTGTTTTGGTCATTTGCTTCTATAAATCATTGTCTTGTTATTTACCAATATTATAGTATTATCAAACGTTTTATAACCAGCTTAATATATATTATTTAAAAACACATTTTAAAAAAACACAACGCAAGTTATTCAAACAATTAATATCCAACTTATCATAAATATTCACATAGATATTTAAACCAATAAGTTTAATGCACAGTATCATATACTTAATACTTTGTTACGCTTTCAAGTTATAGTATATATATGTATCTATTTACACATAATTGTTCTTGAATCATCGAGAACAGTCGAAGGGTATTTGAATTGTTAAAAAATTTTGAGATTCAACTTTATAGACTTTGCTTATCGTGTTGGAAATGTTAATCATACAAAGATTAAGTTTAAATTTGGTCAGAAATTTTCGGGTCATCACAGTACCTACCCGTTAAAGAAATTTCGTCCCGAAATTTGAGTGAGGTCGTCATGGCTAACAATAAAATGTTTTCATGACGAATATGAGTTGATAAATAGAGTTTTATCACCGTTGAATAATATGGATAAAACAATCCGATTACTCGAAGCATATGAGAGAAGTTATCGTAATAGAGTAAAATGAAGGAATAGAGATTCGTCTTAACTTTTGACGTATTAACGATTGATTTCCGGAATTTAAGGAATAGAAAATCTTCATAATCATAATAAGATTTGATTCTTCGAAATTTAAGGAAATTGAGATTTCCTTTGATTAAATGCGTAATCTGCCTCCATTGCTCTGTCTGTTATTTCGCTATAAATTGACCTCTTCCGTTTCATTTATTTTCACCACTCCTATAATCTTCTTCCTTATTTCATACTTCCTAATAGATTGTGAAAATGCTTAATCCAGTTCTGATTCTTGATATTTTCTTAGCTATCATATCCTTCATTCTTCTTTTTCACCTGCCACTAGAGGAAGTTATTTTCTTCTACTATTGCCTTGGGGTTATAGTGTTTTTCATTCTCCCGTGTCTTTATATTGCTATACGCATTGATATACACGGTTTGTAATTTCGGGGTTGTTATCGGGCTTTATATTCTCCATTATATTTCGGAGCTTCATGCTTTCGTTTTCTCTTCCCGACCTTAAGTCAAGCGGATAATGGTTCAAAATTCGTAGGTATGAAGTTTCGGATGAACATAACTAATGTTCTAAGAAAGAAATCGTAATATCACGATCTTGATTTGTCAAATTACCAGAATTCAAAGGAAGAGATAGAACTATCAAGAGAATATGTTCTTGATATGTTTAGAGATTAGATAGAATGTAAGAGTCGTGTAACATGGCACGTGATGATGGTATGGTCTGTGAATCATCATGTTCCATTAGAAACTCAGTATGACTTACTGTAATATAATTACGTTGATCAAGTGTCATTATATTATACTAACTCATGCTTCAATTCCCAACACTACTTCAAAAACATCAATTTTTTGAAATTTTCAGAATTTAGAAACTAAAATAGTTTCTTTTATGATGTAACACAGATAGCGCGAATAGATAAATAATTTTGGATAATAATAGTTATGAAGATATCTTCAGAAATATCGAAGATATTTATAATGAAAGATATGATAATATCTTAGAATTTATAATATCGAATGATGAAGAAGATTTGTTCGTAAAGGTTTAGAGTCAGGAGCAAGGTATTCGTTAATGACTTCAGCAGATACTGAATCATTTGGATTCTTTGAAGGCAGGTTTAGTCTTTGTGATTTGTCCACAGCCTCCTTCATGGTTTGCTCAATCCGTTTTCCAGTTCCAACTTTTCTGAGCTTTGCCAACTTTTACTGTTAAGGTCGTTTACAGTTTTAGCTGCTTCATTCAGCTTTTTCAACATTCAGAGTATTAATTCTTAGACTGGGTGTTTTTCGGAATTTCAGAATGGAAGATCATAATTCTAAGAGATAAATGTTATATGTATGCATATAACTGTCGATGTAGAAACGCTGCGAGATTCGAAATACTGATTGCTAATTCCCGGTAGTTGGTATGGCAATTATTGTTACAAGATGTGGATGAGTACATGATAGGGTTTAAATGAGTATAATGATTTTTCGAAAGGTCAATGATCAATGAAGTTGTTGGTAAATTTACTGCTAATGTGGTGAGACATAAAAGGTTCCCCGATAACAAGAACATATATGTCAAGGTTACAATAAGGCTAATCTGAAAAGTCGAAGTTGACTGGTTGGAAGTGTGGTAAAACTGGATACTTTAAAAAGGGATTACAAGGTTATTTTCAGTAATAACAATGCTAAAGGATCTTGCACAGTTTTGAAGTCAAAGTATAGCTTTGAAAGATATAGAGATCTAAGAGTGATGTCACATGTTAAATTTTGATTTGGATTCTATTCTGTCAGAATATGTAATTGAATTTGTATGAAACGATTGTGTATCGCTGTGAAGGTAGTGAGTATAGTTAATGATTTTTGAATCAAAATTGAAGAATGTACAGTGTAACATATTAATTGTGAACTTAATTATTTCCCGGGTATTACCTACCCGTTAAAGATTTCACAAGTAACATTTTGTACAAAAGAATTTTCATTACAGTCTTTATGAAAATATATGTATGTATATTTTCTTCAGATGTAATACAGATTTAATGAGTTAATATCATATTAAACTCATTTGATTTTTGGCTTGAATTAGAAATAAATAATCTCTAAAACATTAGAGATTACATAATCTTCGCGGAGCATTTCACTAATGAAATCAATACTTCATCATTTGTTGTTGTTGGTACTCCTTGGTACCTTTGGTGCGTATGATGTTGATGCTCGAAGTACAGATTTTAGATGTGATATTGAGGTGTGGGATGCGGATGTGGTTGTTGGTGGTGGTAATGGTACTGTTGGTGTTGTTGTCGGTGGTACTGTTGCCGCTGATGCTGGTGGTGCCTGTTGAAATGTCCCATTCATATTGATTATAAACGTTCCATATTAATTGATTTCGTCGCGAGGTTTTGACCTCTATATGAGACGTTTTTCAAAGACTGCATTCATTTTTAAAACAACCATAACCTTTATTTTATCTATAAAGGTTTAAAAAGCATTACGTAGATTATCAAATAATGATAATATAAAATATACCGTTTACACACGACCATTACATAATGGTTTACAATAAGAATATATTACATCAAAAATAAGTTTCTTGAATGCAGTTTTTACATAATATCATATAAGCATGGACTCCAAATCTTGTCCTTATTTTAGTATGCAACAGCGGAAGCTCTTAATAATCACCTGAGAATAAACATGCTTAAAACGTCAACAAAAATGTTGGTGAGTTATAGGTTTAACCTATATATTATCAAATCATAATAATAGACCACAAGATTTCATATTTCAATATACATCTCATACATAGAAATAAAAATCATTCATATGGTGAACACCTGGTAACCGACATTAACAAGATGCATATAAGAATATCCCCTATCATTCCGGGAAATCCTTCGGACATGATAAAAACGAATTTCGAAGTACTAAAGCATCTGGTACTTTGGATGGGGTTCATTAGGCCCAATAGATCTATCTTTAGGATTCGCATCAATTAGTAGATCGGTTTACTAATTCTTAGGCTACCAAGCAAAAGGGGCATATTCGGCTTCGATCATTCACCCATATAATGTAGTTTCATTTACTTGTGTCTATTTCGTAAAACATTTATAAAACTGCATGTATTCTCATCCCAAAATATTAGATTTTAAAAGTGGGACTATAACTCACTTTCACATATTTTTACTTCGTTGAAAAGTAAGACTTGGCCACTGGTCGATTCACGAACCTATAACAAATATGTACATATATATCAAAGTATGTTCAAAATATATTTACAACATTTTTAATACGTTTTACTGTTTTAAGTTTATTAAGTCAGCTGTCCTTGTTAGTAACCTACAACTAGTTGTCCATAATTAGATGTACAGAAATAAATCGATATATATTATCTTGAATCAATCCACGACCCAGTGTATACACGTCTCAGGCTAGATCACAACTCAAACTATATATATTTTTGGAATCAACCTCAACCCTGTATAGCTAACTCCAACATTACTGCATATAGAGTGTCTATGGTTGTTCCAAATAATATATATAGATGGGTCGATATGATATGTCAAAACATTTGCATACGTGTCTATGGTATCCCAAGATTACATAATATATTAGAATACATATATAATACAATATAAGTTAGCTAGGATATGATTAATATAGATTTGTTACCAATTTTCACGTAGCTACAATAAGCAAAAATAACCAATCTTGTTTTACCCATAACTTTTTCGTTTTAAATCCGTTTTGAGTGAATCCAATTGCTATGGTTTCATATTGAACTTAAGTTTATGAATCTATAAAGAAAAAGTATAAGTTTATAGTCAGAATTACAGGTTACAAGTCGTTTTTGTAAAGGTAGTCATTTAAGTCGAAAGAACGACGTCTAGATGACCATTTTGGAAAACATACTTTCACTTTGAGTTTAACCATGATTTTTGGATATAGATTCATGTTCATAAGAAAAATAATTTTCCCAGAAGAACAACTTTTAAATCAAAATTTATCATAGTTTTTAATTAACTAACCCAAAACAGCCCGCGGTGTTACTACAACGGCGTATATTCGGTTTTACGATGTTTTTCGTGTTTTCCAGTTTTAAATCATTAAGTTAGCATATCATATAGATATAGAACATTTGTTTAGTTGATTTTAAAAGTCAAGTTAGAAAGATTAACTTTTGTTTGCGAACAAGTTTAGAATTAACTAAACTATGTTCTAGTGATTTCAAGTTTAAACCTTCGAATAAGGTAGCTTTATATATATGAATCGAATGATGTTATGAACATCATTACTACCTCATGTTTTGTGGATAAACCTACTGGAAATGAGAAAAATAGATCTAGCTTCAAAGGATCCTTGAATGGCTTGAAAGTTCTTGAAGCAGAATCATGACACGAAAACAAGTTCAAGTAAGATTTCCACTCGAAATAAGATTGTTATAGTTATAGAAATTGAATCAAATTTGAATATGAGTATTACCTTATATTAGAAAGATATCTTACTGTAAATAAGAAAGATTTCTTGAAGTTGGATGATCACTTTACAAGATTGGAAGTAAGCTAGCAAACTTGGAAGTATTCTTGATTTTATGAAACTAGAACTTATAGAATTTATGAAGAACACTTAGAACTTGAAGATAGAACTTGAAAGAGATCACTTAGATGAATAAAATTGAAGAATGAAAGTGTTTGTAGGTGTTTTTGGTCGTTGGTATATGGATTAGATATAAAGGATGTGTAATTTTGTTTTCATGTAAATAAGTCATGAATGATTACTCATATTTTTGTAATTTTATGAGATATTTCATGCTAGTTGCCAAATGATGGTTCCCACATGTGTTAGGTCACTCACATGGGCTACTAAGAGCTGATCATTGGAGTGTATATACCAATAGTACATACATCTAAAAGTTGTGTATTGTACGAGTACGAATACGTGTGCATACGAGTAGAATTGTTGATGAAACTGAACGAGGATGTAATTATAAGCATTTTTGTTAAATAGAAGTATTTTTATAAGTGTATTGAAGTCTTTAAAAGGTGTATGAATACATATTAAAGCACTACATGTATATACATTTTAACTGAGTCGTTAAGTCATCGTTAGTCGTTACATGTAAATGTTGATTTGAAACCTTTAAGTTAACGATCTTGTTAAATGTTGTTAACCCAATGTTTATTATATCAAATGAGATGTTAAATTATTATATTATCATGTTATTATGATATATATTAATATATCTAAATATGATATATATACATTTAAATGTCGTTACAACGATAATCGTTACATATATGTCTCGTTTCGAAATCCTTAATTTAGTAGTCTTGTTTTTACATATGTAGTTCATTGTTAATATACATAATGACATGTTTACTTATCATTTATCATGATTAAACATAGTGTAACAATATCTTAATATGATTCATATGTAATTAGTAAGACGTTGTTATAACGATAATCGTTATATATATCGTTTCGAGTTTCTTAATTCAATAAACACAATTTTATGTATATAACTCATTGTTAAAATACCTAATGAGATACTTACTTATCATAATATCATGTTAACTATATATATAATCATATATATGTCATCATATAGTTTTTACAAGTTTTAACGTTCGTGAAACACCGGTCAACTTGGGTGGTCAATTGTCTATATGAAACCTATTTCAATTAATCAAGTCTTAACAAATTTGATTGCTTAACATGTTGGAAACACTTAATCTTGTAAATAACAATTTAATTTAATATATATAAACCTAGAAAAGTTCGGGTCACTACAGTACCTACCCGTTAAATAAATTTCGTCCCGAAATTTTAAGCAGTTGGAGTTGTTGACGTATCTTCTGGAAATAAGTGCGGGTATTTCTTCTTCATCTGATCTTCTCATTCCCAGGTGAACTCGGGTCCTCTACGAGCATTCCATCGAACCTTAACAATTGGTATCTTGTTTTGTTTAAGTCTTTTAACCTCACGATCCATTATTTCGACGGGTTCTTCGATGAATTGAAGTTTTTCGTTGATTTGGATTTTGTCAAATGGAATAGTGAGATCTTCTTTAGCAAAACATTTCTTCAAATTCGAGACGTGGAAAGTGTTATGTACAGCCGCGAGTTGTTGAGGTAACTCAAGTCGGTAAGCTACTGGTCCGACACGATCAATAATCTTGAATGGTCCAATATACCTTAGATTTAATTTCCCTCGTTTACCAAATCGAACAACGCCTTTCCAAGGTGCAACCTTAAGCATGACTATCTCTCCAATTTCAAATTCTATATCTTTTCATTTAATGTCGGCGTAGCTCTTTTGTCGACTTTGGGCGGTTTTCAACCGTTGTTGAATTTGGATGATCTTCTCGGTAGTTTCTTGTATTATTTCCGGACCCGTAATCTGTCTATCCCCCACTTCACTCCAACAAATCGGAGACCTGCACTTTCTACCATAAAGTGCTTCAAATGGCGCCATCTCAATGCTTGAATGGTAGCTGTTGTTGTAGGAAAATTCTGCTAACGGTAGATGTCGATCCCAACTATTTTCAAAATCAATAACACATGCTCGTAGCATGTCTTCAAGCGTTTGTATCATCCTTTCGCTCTGCCCATTAGTTTGTGGATGATAGGCGGTACTCATGTCTAGACGAGTTCCTAATGCTTGCTGTAATGTCTGCCAGAATCTTGAAATAAATCTGCCATCCCTATCAGAGATAATAGAGATTGGTATTCCATGTCTGGAGATGACTTTCTTCAAATACAGTCGTGCTAACTTCTCCATCTTGTCATCTTCTCTTATTGGCAGGAAGTGTGCTGATTTAGTGAGACGATCAACTATTACCCAAATAGTATCAAAACCACTTGCAGTCCTTGGCAATTTAGTGATGAAATCCATGGTAATGTTTTCCCATTTCCATTCCGGGATTTCGGATTGTTGAAGTAGACCTGATGGTTTTTGATGCTCAGCTTTGACCTTAGAACACGTCAAACATTCTCCTACGTATTTAGCAACATCCGCTTTCATACCCGGCCACCAAAAATGTTTCTTGAGATCCTTGTACATCTTCCCCGTTCCAGGATGTATTGAGTATCTGGTTTTATGAGCTTCTCTAAGTACCATTTCTCTCATATCTCCAAATTTTGGTACCCAAATTCTTTCAGCCCTATACCAGGTTCCGTCTTCCCGAATATTAAGATGCTTCTCCGATCCTTTGGATATTTCATCCTTTAAATTTCCCTCTTTTATAACTCCTTGTTGCGCCTCCTTTATTTGAGTAGTAAGGTTAGTGTGAATCATTATATTCATAGATTTTACTCGAATGGGTTCTCTGTCCTTTCTGCTCAAGGCGTCGGCTACCACATTTGCCTTCCCCGGGTGGTAACGAATCTCAAAGTCATAATCATTCAACAATTCAATCCACCTACGCTGCCTCATATTCAGTTGTTTCTGATTAAATATGTGTTGAAGACTTTTATGGTCGGTATATATAATAATTTTAACCCCATATAAGTAGTGCCTCCAAATCTTTAATGCAAAAACAACCGCGCCTAATTCCAAATCATGCGTCGTATAATTCTGTTCGTGAATCTTCAATTGTCTAGACGCATAAGCAATTACTTTTGTTCGTTGCATTAATACACAACCGAGACCTTGGTTTGAGGCGTCACAATATATCACAAAATCATCATTCCCTTTAGGTAATGACAATATAGGTGCTGTAGTTAACTTTTTCTTTAACAATTGAAATGCTTTCTCTTGTTCATCTTTCCATTCAAATTTCTTCCCTTTATGCGTTAATGCAGTCAAGGGTTTTGCTATTCTGGAAAAGTCTTGGATGAACCTTCTGTAGTAACCAGCTAGTCCTAAAAACTGGCGTATGTGTTTCGGAGTTTTCGGGGTTTCCCACTTTTCAATGGTTTCAATCTTTGCTGGATTCACCTAAATACCTTCTTTGTTCACTATGTGACCGAGGAATTGAACTTCTTTCAACCAAAATGCACAATTTGAAAACTTAGCGTACAATTTTTCTTTTCTCAGCAACTCTAGCACTTTTCTCAAATGTTCTTCATGCTCTTGATCATTCTTCGAGTAAATAAGTATGTCATCGATGAAAACAATGACAAACTTGTCAAGATATGGCCCACACACTCGGTTCATGAGGTCCATGAACACAGCTGGTGCGTTAGTCAATCCAAACGGCATAACCATAAACTCGTAATGACCGTAACGCGTCCTAAAAGCAGTCTTTGGAATACCATCCTCCTTCACCCGCATATGATGATATCCAAAACGTAAATCGATCTTCGAATAAACAGACGAGCCTTGTAGTTGATCAAATAAGTCGTCAATTCTCAGTAGTGGGTAGCGGTTCTTGATGGTAAGTTTGTTTAACTCTCGGTAGTCGATACACAACCTGAATGTACCATCTTTCTTCTTGATAAACAAAACAGGAGCTCCCCATGGTGATGTGCTTGGTCGAATGAAACCACGCTCTAAAAGTTCATGTAACTGACTTTGTAATTCTTTCATTTCGCTGGGTGCGAGTCTGTATGGAGCACGAGCTATTGGTGCAGCTCCTGGTACAAGGTCTATTTGAAATTCAACGGATCGATGTGGGGGTAATCCCGGTAATTCTTTCGGAAATACATCGGGAAATTCTTTTGCGACGGGAACATCACTGATGTTCTTTTCTTCAGGTTTAACTTTTTCGATGTGTGCTAGAATGACGTAACAACCTTTTCTTATTAGTTTTTGTGCCTTCAAACTACTAATAAGATTTAATTTCGCATTGTTCTTTTCTCCGTACACCATTAAAGGTTTTCCTTTTTCACGCATAATGCGAATCGCATTTTTGTAACAAACAACCCCTGCTCTCACATTTTTCAACCAGTCCATGCCAATTATTACATCAAAACTCCCTAACTCGACTGGTATTAAATCAATTTTAAACGTTTCATCCCCTAGTTTAATTTCTCTCTCCCGACATATATTATGAAATTAATTTACCGTTTGCTAATTCGAGTAAAAATTTACTATCCAAAGGCGTCAATGGGCAACTTAATTTAGCACAAAATTCTCTACTCATATAGCTTCTATCCGCACCTGAATCAAATAAAACATAAGCAGATTTATCGTCAATAAGAAACGTACCCGTAACAATCTCCGGGACTTCCTGTGCTTCTGCCGCATTAATATTGAAAACTCTTCCACGGCCCTGCCCATTAGTATTCCCCTGATTCGGGCAATTTCTAATAATGTGGCCCGGTTTTCCACATTTATAACAAACAGCGTTGGTATTACTTGCTCCGACACTATTCGTTTCGGCATTACTTGTTCCGGCATTATTTGCTCCCTTAGTTCTGTTAAACTTTGGTCCGTAGACCTCACACTTTATCACGCTATGACCATTTATTTTACACCTGTTGCAAAATATCGTGCAAAACCCCTGATGATTTTCTTCACACCTATGACATGGCTGTTTTTGGTTTTTGTTGCCGTTGTTGTTATTGAGGTTGTTGTTGGGATTGTTATTGTTGTTGAAACGGTTGTTGTAGTTGTTGTTGTTGTTGGGATGTTTGTTGTAGTTATTGTTAGGATTATTGTTGCGATTGTTGTTGCGGTTGTTGGGATAGTTGTTGCGATTGTGGTTGTAATTGTTGTTGTTGTTGTACTGGTGACTCTTGTCACCGTTTTCCTCCCACTTCCTCTTGAGTTGTTTCGTGTTGGCTTCTTCGGCCGCCTACTCTTTAATTCTTCCCTCAATCTGATATATGAGTTTATGAGCCATTCGACTTGCCTTCTGTATAGAAGCGGGCTCGTGTGAACTCACATCTTCTTGAATCCTTACTGGTAACCCTTTTACAAATGCGTCGATCTTCTCTTCTTCATCTTCGAATGCTCTCGGACACAATAGGCACAACTCTGTGAATCGTCGTTCATATTTGGTAACGTCGAACCCTTGTGTTCGTAACTCTCTAAGTTCTGCCTTGAGTTTATTGACTTCGTTTCTAGGACGGTACTGCTCATTCATCAATTGCTTGAATGCCGACCACGGTAGTGCGTAAGCAGCATTTTGTCCTACCTGTTCAAGATAAGTGTTCCATCACGTTAACGCAGTACCTGTGAAGGTATGCATAGCGTACTTAACTTTGTCCTCTTCAGTACACTTACTTATGGTAAACACCGATTCGACTTTCTCGGTCCACCGTTTCAATCCAATTGGTCCTTCGGTTCCATCAAATTTCAAAGGTTTGCAGGCAGTGAATTCTTTGTAGGTGCATCCTACACGATTTCTTGCGCCGTTAGCTGCATTGCTAGATTCAGAGTTATTGTTGGTATGTAGTGTGACGACCCGGAAATTTTCGACCAAATTTAAACTTAATCTTTATATGTTTCCGATAAGATAAGCAAAGTCTGTAATGTTGAGTCTCGAAAACTTTGGAACAGTTACATGAATGCATTTGCCCTTTTGATCATTCCAGACGATTCACGAACAATTATTTGTAAATAAATATGAATATATTATATAAATATAAACATCAGAATATATAATATTTTGATTTAATAATATATACTTTATACTTTATATAATTAGAATTTAAAATGTAAAATAACAATTAGAATAATTAAGCATTGTTAATACATATAAATATGTATATGTTATTATTACTAATACCTTCATTAGCATTACTAACATTAATATTAATGTCAATATTAATATTAGTATTATATATATATATATATATATATATATATATATATATATATATATATATATATATATATATATATATATATATATATATATATATATATATATATATATATATAATGTGATACATGTAAATTATTTTATCATTATTATTGAATCATTTTTTTTTACATTCAATTAATTATCATGATTATTAACAATACTATGACTATTATTAACATCATCATTTTAAATTATTACGATTAAAATTTATTATTAGAAATATCATTATTAATTATTATTTGTATTATTATTTTTATATTTATTTCAAATTATTATATTTATTACTTTTGTCATTATTCTTATTATTATTAGTATTATTTTGATATTATTAATATTAATATCATTACTATTAGTAATACAGATTATTATAAATATAATTACAATTATTAATTATTAATAATAATTATAGGGAAAATCATCATAAAGCAGATTTCATTTCTGTTGAGGGTTGCTATCAATTTTTTTTCAATATCTACTCAATCTAAAAGGACGATTTCATTTCAATACAAATCTAAAATCAGTACAAGTATCAATCTGCTTTACTTATTTTAATTAGAAAGTTATGTACTTCCTGTCTCCAGGTTGTTACAGGTCGATTTCACAATTCCTTTTCCTTTTACGAACAAATTCAACTAATACATCTTGTACTCAACTATATTATATGTATCACTTGGTGGAATTCGTGAAAGAAAACAGAAATCAAACGAACCAAACCGAACACCATCAATTACCCTCATCAAAACCCACGAACACTTTGATCACCTTTTAGCTAGTACCAGTTGATCACCACCACAAAACTCCCACCTTCGGTTCACCACCACCTTTATATATTTTTTCGTTTTGCTGTAACATCACCATTTAAAACCACCTTGGAAACCACCACCGTTACCTTCTACTTCTGGTTTCTTTCTGTTTCTCTAGTCACATCGAACAACAAACTACCACAGAGAATCACTGCTGCAGATGAGTAAATATTTTCACATCTTCCATCTGTTTTCTTTTCTGCAATCACCACCGATACAAATCCCTATTATTCGAACCCAACCTCGATGGTTACTTCCGGGTTTTGCTTAAACTCTCATGACACCCATTAACTGTCATCAAGCTGCTGCAATACTTTTGTTTTCTGCTTCTTTTCGATCAATACAAACCCATAACAAACTGCATCGACCACCGTAACTACTGTTGAACGTCATTTCTTTTTTTTCGAGTAATTTAGAACAAGGAAATGAGTAATACATGTTCACTATTATAAAGGCTGTAAACTTGATATAATATTACAATTTGGAATATAAAACGCTTAAATAAAGTGAGGTTGTCGACTAGTTTTATTAGTGGAAGATGATGATGATAGAAAGAGATAAGTAATGCATATTATGATGAAGGTGATGTACCATTAAAAAAATGCTGCTACTTCTGTTTCCTTGGCTGAAAGTATCGAACATGTAACCCCACACCCCACTAAACTCCTTGATCACTTCAATTTCTGTTAATACAAAAACCAACCGCCACCAACTCATTAATTTTCCTATTCAATCAACCACCTGTTTAATTGTTTCGATATTTTATTCTTCTCGCTGTCTTCTTGATTTTTGATGTTTTAGCATAGTGGTATAAAATAGTTATTAATTTTAGCAGGAAATACTATTAAATACGATACAATTTTACACAAGATATTTATTTATTTAGAGAATGGATATACTTAAACCTTGCTACAACACTTATAGGCAGTGTACCTAATCGTACAGTAGTGTATTTTTTAGTAACTCCGGTTCGTTCCACAGGGAAATCTTTAAACAAAGCTTAACGCTATATTACTTTTATAAAAATACAAATATATATATAAGTAATATTATTATTATAAAGGGGGATTTTTACCGTTTAATGACCGGTTTGTCGATTTTAAAACTTTAGTCGCAGTTAAAACCAAATGTAAAATAATAAATAAAAGACTTAATTTAAAGCGTAAAGTAAATAACGATAATGAAATTGCGAAGAATAAAAGTGCGATAAAATAAACTTGCGATAATTAAAAAGTACGATAATTAAAAGTGTAATTAAATACAATAAAAATAAAAATGCGATAATTAGAAGTGCAATTAAATATAAAATAAAGGAAATTAAATGTGAAATAAAAGAATTATGCTTATTTAAACTTCCGTAATCATGATGTTTGACGTGTTGATTTTAGTTTTATGCCCATGGCTTAATTGTCCTTTGTCCTGGATTATTTAATATGTCCGTCTGGTTTTTATCCATAACAGTCCATCAGTCATAAATATAAAGTGCGAGTATCCTCGTCAAATTATCCTTATACCCGAAGTTAAATATTCCAACTAATTGGGGACTTAAACTGTAACAAGATTTTAATACTTTGTTTAATGAATACACCAGGTTATCAACTGAGTGTAATCCAAGGTTTTAATATTTTGTTATCAATTATACCAAGTGTCCTTGTACATAATTTCACCCCTGTTTTAATTATTCTAGTGGCTATTAATCCATTCCCGTGTCCGGTTAAATGAACGATTATTCGTACATATAAATACCCCGCCCATCGTGTCTGATCGAGTGTATATGGTAATTTATAGGAACGCCCAATTTTAAATCTTTATATTAACATTAACAAACTATCATTTAGTTAAACAAATATAAAACTCATTAATAGCCCATAGTCTAATTTCCACAAGTGTCGTTCTTTTATCCAAACCCCAATTATGGTACAAAGCCCAATTACCCAGTTTTAGTAATTAGCCTAACATCATGATTACTTCGGATTAAATAAGCATAATAATAACTTAGCTACGAGACATTAATATAAAAAGGTTGAACATAACTTACAATGATTAAAAATAGCGTAGCGTTACACGGACAGAATTTCGACTTACACCCTTACAATATTCGCTAACATACCCTTATTATTAGGATTTAAAATTAAAATTAAAATTAAAATATAAATTATATATATATATATATATATTACGTATATATTGAGAGAAGAAGGAAAAAAAAGATGATGAAAAATGCTCAGAATTCGGTTGGCTTTATAGGGAGTTTCAAAGTTTGGGGCTCCGCGACTCGCGGCACTTTTGGCCTTCAAACTCCGCGAGTCGCGGAGTTTGAAATTACAGCTCACCCATTTTGGAGTCTCTCTTGCCGACGGTTTTTATTTATTTATATAATATATAAATAATTATAAGAATTATTTAAATATTATATTATATTTATGTGCATAGTCGCCTTGTAATTTTTAGTCCGTTGCGTCGAGCGTTGAGAGTTGACTCTGGTCCCGGTTCCGGATTTTCGAACGTCCTTGCGTACAATTTAATATCTTGTACTTTGCGTTTTGAATCTTGTACTCTTGTAATTTCGAGACATTTCTTATCAATAATTGGAACCTCTTTGATTGTATTTTGTACTTTTGAGCTTTTTGGTCGTTTGCATCTTCAATTCGTCGAATCTGTCTTTTGTCTTCACCTTTTATTATTTAAACGAATATCACTTGTAAATAGAACAATTGCAACTAAAAGCTTGTCTTTCTTGAGGAATAATGCTATGAAATATATGTTCGTTTTTAGCATTATCAAATATTCCCACACTTAAGCGTTGCTTGTCCTCAAGAAATATCGTCTTGAAATACTAGAATCGCTTCTTTATTCTTCACACTTTGTACATCAGTGATTTCTATACGGTGGTATAAACAATGGTAGTAACGATATGGTTTACAGTCCCACATGACTATAAAAATTTAGATCCATTAAGGAAATTGGATCTTTATGAAAACATTTGATTGAAAATTAAATCTAGTTTTTACCCTAGATAAGTTTTATGGAATAACCCTTCACCGGTGTTTGCAAAATATTTTTGTGGGTTTGGCGGGTTTCAGATTTGAAAATTTTAGCTCAAAACTTGCGGTTTTATGTCACCCACTTGCTAACCTTGTATTTGGAAAGCAACACATCCAGTTTACTTGTCCCGTATATTACCTTTCGGTAAACTACCGTCCGGTTGTAAAGGAAAGCGTTGAACAAGCAACTGTTAAGGCAATGTCCCCTGACATGCTTTTAATTATGGTCTATAACGTGTCGGACGCAATTACTATCCTTGGTAGGAGCAATAGTAAAGCTCACCCTTATGATTTTTCGGTTTGGCACAAGGTCTTGTCTTTGACCACTATGCAACCACCGTTCTTACGGTTGACACCCGATTTAGTTCAGGTGACCTAATGAATTCCAGGTGAATTCCTAGGATTTTACGTTCAATGGTAATGAACGCATTGAAAATAGGGTTTTCAGAAAACAAATCGGTTTATAATTTTGATCAAAATATTTTCTCGTTCAAGCTCGAGTTTAGATATCATTGAATTCCATGAGTTTGTAATTCTCCATCTTTAAGGTCAATCTCAAGGATTGAGTTATATCAGGCTTAAAAGCTGATTTTTGATCTTTTAAGGAGATTATTCTTTCTGGGAATCTGATTCATTAGTCTTATCAAGCTAATTTGCATGGTGCCCCCCATTGTACGAGATAAATCCTTCTCATGGTTAGGATAAATCTGACCACTTGGCAACCCTGTTTAATGCTGAGGTCCGTGGATTTCCTGCTGATTTTAGTGATGACTTTTCTCGATTTTTCGTCAACCTACAGCTGGTCTGGACGACAACTTCATGACCTAAATCAAGAAGCGCGTGTCTTTTTCGGAAGACTTTACTTCCTTTTAATGATGGAATTGATTCATCGTGTAGATCCATCTCTTCTTTTCTTTCATCGGGTAAAACAGTTTAGTTTAGTCCAAAGCAAAAGTATTTTCAGTTATTTGTTACAGATATATGTGACATATGTTTAAGATAACTTGGTAAATATTCCCACACTTGGCTTTTATTTTCCTTTTTATCGTCCTCTATTCCATTTTAAATGAATTTTAACATTTTGGTTTGTTTCTCAATTTATGTCCTTTTTGAGGTAACAATAATTTCGGTGTTAAAACCTAGTTTTATCGTTCATAAATATGTATAAACATGATTTTGAGTTCATTTAATTGAAAATTTTTAAAACTTTTACTAGAATTGGGTAGTCAGTATATAAGACTAGGGCTGTTCTTTATTATCAGAGAGCACTAGATTCTAATACAACTACTGCTTTACTAGTATTTTTAATGGTAACCAAGTGTATAAAGTAAAAAATTTTAAAATCTTAAAGAATTTAACCCCTTCCCACACTTAAGATCTTGCAATGCCCTCATTTGCAAGAAATTAGTAACAATTTAAATTATTGAGGGTGATTTGTGTGAAAATGATTAAATTTTTACCAAAGTTTCCAAATATATTGGCGTTTGTTTGCTGAATGATAAATGGTGCACATCATTTGTTCATTCCGTCTTGTTGTTATTTCACATATATTTTGCATCTTGTCGTCAAAATTAGTTGCTTTTGCTGAACTTAATGCCAGTCTTTGAAAATGTGTTGTTTTACCTGTTGTGTACATAAGATAAACTGCAAACATATATACATATTTTTGAAGTTTGGTATATTACCCCACATTCAAAAATTATTAAAATCTAAGAATAAAAGTTAGAAAATTATAAAAGCTATTACAATATTAACATAAGTATTAAATGTATCAACATTACAAATTACAAAATAAATAAAACTAAGTAGACTAGGGATGATACTGGTACCAATAGGGGTTCCAAGCATAACCATAGGTGCTATAGAATGCTTCGGCAGGGTTATACGTAGGATACGGTGGTTGCATCTCTATAGACCAGGGAGGAAATATGGGTTTTGGTGTAGGAATATAGTTTCTACCTATATGTTGGCAATGAGCTATGATTTGGTTCTGATGAACTTGCCAATCTTCAAATGCTCTCTGTCTAGCATTTTCGTACTCCTGTGAAGCTATAAACCTTTGCATTTCTTGCATCTCATTTCCCCCTCCTACATTACCTTGCTGTTGGTTTCTCTCAACCTGTGGATGTCTACCATGGTATGGTACTGCAGCGTTATTTCGCCTCTTCAAAACTTTCGCACCATGGTATACATTTAAACCTATAGTATCGCGGGGTTCTGGTTCTTCGACTAATAATCCCCCCCGACTTATATCCACACCGAGATATTCAGCAATCAAAGTAATAAAAATACCACCTCCTATTATGCTATGCGGTCTCATCCCCCGAACCATAGCTGATAAATAATAACCCACACAATACGGTATACTTACAGCGCTTTGTGGGTCTCGAATACACATATGGTAAAACAAATCCTGTTCATTTACTTTTTCCTTGTTCTTACCCCTTTGTGTAATCGAATTAGCTAAAAACCTATGAATTACTCTTAATTCAGCTCTATCTATATCCAAATAAGAGTAATTTCCCCCTTTGAAACGGTGATGGCTTGTCATTTGACTCCACACACCGTGTGTATCAAAATTTTCATCTATCTTTCTACCATTTAGTATCAACCCTCTACAATCGGCAGATGCTAACTCCTCAGGCGTATATATACGTAAAGCCTGAGCCATGTCTAGTAAAGACATGTGGCGCATCGAACCGCCTAACAAAAATCTAATAAAAGAACGATCGATTAAACTAGCTACCCGATCATTCAACTCTATACTACACAACAATTCTTCACACCATACTTTATATACAGGTCTACGCATGGTGAATAAACGTACCCAGTCATTAAAAGTAGAATTACCATACCTCTGTACAAGTAATTCCCTAATTGGCCCGGCCAATTCTACAGCTTCTAAGGGTCCCCATTCTATGACCCTCGGTACCTTAACAACCTTAGAATGAAGAGTATGCAAACCCCTTTGATATTTTGGATAATCTATCCAAAGTCTGTCAAATCTCAGGTTCGGGTGCAACTCTTCCAAGTGCATATCAGAAAAGGTCATGACTGGATGAGGTATATCCTGCTTGTAGTAGTTATCCACCTCCTGTTGTTCCGCATTCTCAGCAGGAGCATTGCGGGCTTGGAATGAAGATTCACCCCTTTCAGTCTGCAAAACACATCAAACACAATTTTTGTGCATCCAAATATGCATTAGTGTCAGCAAAATCATCAATCAAAATAATTACAATGACATGATCAATTTATATCAAACTTAAACTCATTTTCATATTTTCATCAAATCTACACTTTTTCAAAATAGCATATACGAAAATGTTCGCCGAGTTCATAAGCATTCAACTCAAATAACATGTCAAAATAATCATTACTAGCAATTAAACAAGTTTCAAATGGCATTATCACTCAAAAATCAAGTTCATGAATTTTAGACTTGAAAAAGTCCACTTTAATTCTCAAAATCATGTTTAGGCTCAAAGTTTGGATCATTTAACTACCTAGACATGTTACACTACTTAATTTAGCAAAAATTCATGACAAAAATCGGCCATAACCTGTTTATATCAAAAAGCCCCAAATTGCTCAAGAACACAAACCCTAGATTACTCAAAATTTGAAGTTTAAGGCTTCTAATCATGTTAAATAGCATCAATCTAGGTTATACAAGCATAATACATAAACAATTTAAGCCTAATTACACTAAAAAGCATCAAAATCAAATTGGGGAAAAAATTGCTCAAGAACACTAATTTTCGAATTAAATGGTGTTTAGGTGTAGAAATTTACCGTTTTTCTTGAGTAATTCCTAGATAGCATCCTTCTCAACATGATTTTAGTAAAAAATTTGGTGATTAAGGTTAAAAATTGTGATTTTGGGGTGTATTTTTCGGGTTTTTCGTGCAGTATGTTCGCAGTTTTGGTGTGTTTGTGGGTTGGGACCGATCTGTTCCAGCTATTATATTTTTTCTGTATTTCGGTCCTCCCGCGACTCGCGGCATTTAAGCCTTCAAACTCCGCGAGTCGCGTAGTTTGTTTTTTTTTTATATAATCATTAACTTATAAAATAATTAAGTAATTAATTTTTAAAATTTTGTTTCCCTTGTTATTTAGGACGAGGTCGTTTCGGATCGATTTCCTAGTCCGTCCTTCGACAAAATTTTAAAATTTGTCTTTTTGTAGCGATTGTTTTAAAAGCTAAGATTTTTGGGTTTTTTTTAATGTTTTTGGCATAATTTAATTCAATAAGATTAAAAATAATGATAATAAAAGTTCTCGTCCCTCTCTCGGGTAAAGCAATTTCGGTTTAAAGACCTAGTCTTCAACTTACGACGAAATTTAAAAATCATATTTTTAACTTAATGAGATAAAGTAAATTTTTGTTTTTAAATTCACACAATTTAAATATAAATTTCAAAATTAATATTAAAAATTCATACCAAACTTAAAATTTGAAATGCATAAAAATAAAATTCATATTTTAAAAATTAAAAATTCACACCAATCTTAATTTAAAAATTCATATTATAAATTCACACCAAACTTACAATTTAAATTGCATAACATTAAAAATTCACACCAAACTTATATTAATTTTTTTTCAAATATTTACAATTTTAAAAATATTGTTTTTACAAAGTTTACAATATTAATTTAAGATTTATATATTAATTTTAAAAACATGGTAAAAAATAAAATTAAAAATCTTTTTGGCTTTTTATCCCACTTTTATCAATCAAATATTATCAAAAATATGCGCCCCTCTTTTCGGTAAAGTAATTTTGGTTCCAAAACCTAATTTAACTCATGACGAATTTTTGAAATATTTTGAGTTGATTGATTAAAGATATTTATACCTTAAGAATAAACGTTAAATTTCGCAGTGATGTAATAAATTTTTGAATGATATCAATAATTTCGGTCGCCAAACCTAATTTTATTCAATACCAATTTAATACTTTTTAGCGAACAAATTAGCGTTTATTATCAAAAGGTTAAAAATAAAAAAAAATAAAATAAAAACTGTACAGACTTACCTGTGAAATAGATTTCTTAGTTATATGATCTATCCCATTCATAAGATAGTCGGTTTAATTGGTTTTCCATAGCTACATAGGCGTAACCTCGAGCATTCAGTGTCTTTTCTTCTAAACATATGAACGGTCCGTCTCTGCATAAAGTAACAAATTCGGTATTTGAATAGGTTTGATTATTTGAACATTTACCTCTATGTGACCATTTTCCGCATTTGTGACATCTTTCTAGGTGTCGTGCTCTTCTTTTCGCTGCGGATTTTGATTTTCCTTTACCAAATTGTAACTTATTATCTTCGCATCTGGATTCTTTTCTAACTCCGTCCATTCTTTCTCTGATTAATGATACTAGTTCACTCGGTAGTATGTAATTATTACGTTTAGTGATCAAAGCGTGTAGCATTAGACCATGGTTTAGTTCACAGTCAGTCTTCATTTCCTAAAAAAATAAAAATTCAGAATGGGGGGAGAAGACTAGTTCTTTAGGGTCTGCTAGGGAAAGACCATTCGGGTTCCATTTTCGAGAACTACATGAAAACAGATAATCTAACTCTAACAGAAATACATATTATCCTTTAAAGACTTGATTCTCCCCACATTTAGTTAGCTGTGGTGTCGAAATTGTGATTAACTTCGTTTTCGACTTCCATCGGACCATTTATGTAATGTTTAACTCTGTGACCATTAACTTTAAATTCAATCCCTTTTGAATTTATTAATTCTATCGTTCCGTATGGAAAAACTCTTTTGACTATGAATGGTCCAGACCATTTTGATTTCAATTTTCCAGGGAATAGCTTGAATCGTGAATTGAAAAGAAGAACTCTGTCTCCTTCTTTAAATTCTTTTGAACTTCTGATTCTTTTATCATGCCATTTCTTCGTTCTTTCCTTATAGATTAACGAATTTTCGTATGCTTCATGTCTTAATTCTTCTAATTCGTTTAGTTGACTTAATCGTAGACGTCCAGCTTCATGTAAATCAAGATTACATGTCTTCAAAGCCCAAAATGCTTTGTGTTCAATTTTTACTGGAAGATGACATGCTTTTCCATAAATAAGTCTAAAAGGTGTGGTTCCAATTGGAGTTTTGTAGGCTGTTCTAAAAGCCCAGAGTGCATCCTCCAATTTAATGGACCATTCCTTCGGATTTGATCCTATGGTTTTCTCTAGAATACGTTTTAAAGCTCGGTTGGTATTTTCAACTTGTCCACTTGTTTGTGGATGATATGCGGTGGAGATTTTATGAGTTACTCCATATCTTTTAAGAACTTTCTCAAGTTGATTATTACAGAAATGAGTACCCCGATCACTTATTAAAGCTTTCGGTGTTCCAAACCTTGTAAAAAGACGTTTTAAAAAGTTGACTACAACTCGTGCATCGTTAGTTGGGAGAGCTTGTGCTTCCGCCCATTTAGATACATAATCAATGGCTACGAGAATATAGAGATTATTATGAGATTTTGGAAATGGACCCATAAAGTCAATACCCCAAATGTCAAATACTTCACATACTTGGATGACATTTTGTGGCATTTCATCACGTTGACTTATTTTTCCGGCCCTTTGACAAGCATCACATGATTTGCAAAGAAGGTGTGCGTCTTTGTAAATTGTAGGCCAATAGAATCCAGCATCATAAACTTTTCTTGCTGTTAGTTGAGGCCCATAATGCCCTCCTGTTGGTCCTGTGTGACAATGGTTTAATATTTTACTAGCTTCATCTCCAAATACACATCGGCGTATTATTCCATCGGGACAACTTTTAAACAGATGTGGATCTTCCCAAAAATAGTGTTTTATATCACTGAAGAATTTCTTTCGTCTTTGGTACGATAATCCTTTTTCAAGGAATCCACAAACTAAGTAGTTTGCATAGTCTGCAAACCATGGAATTTCTTTATAATCTATCTTCAATAGATATTCATCAGGAAAGTTGTCTTGTATGGCTGATTCATTTAGAACTTCTAATTCGGGATTTTCAAGAAGAGAAAGGTGATCAGCGGCGAGATTTTCTGCTCCTCTTTTATCTCGGATTTCAATATCAAACTCTTGTAAGAGTAAGATCCAACGGATTAATCTTGGTTTAGCATCTTGTTTTGAAAATAGGTATCTAAGAGCAGAATGGTCGGTATAGACCACCGTTTTTGCTAGAACGAGATATGATCAAAATTTGTCAAAAGCAAAGACAATAGCAAGGAGTTCTTTTTCAGTAGTTGTATAGTTTGTTTGTGCTCCTTGTAACGTCTTACTAGCATAATATATAGGTTGAAATCGTTTTTCAATCCTTTGTCCTAAAACGGCTCCCATTGCAAAATCACTTGCATCGCACATTAGTTCAAATGGTAGATTCCAATTTGGTGTTATCATGATCGGCGCATTAATGAGTTTCTCTTTAAGAATATTAAAAGATTTGATACACTCATCTGAAAAGATGAATGGAGCATCCTTTTCTAGGAGTTTATTCATAGGAGTGGCAATTTTAGAAAAATCTTTTATGAAACGTCGGTAAAAACCGGCATGCCCTAGAAAACTCCTAACTCCTCTAACATTGGTGGGATGTGGAAGTTTAGCAATTACATCTACTTTAGCTCTATCCACTTCAATTCCTTCTTTTAAAATTTTATGTCCAAGAACGATGCCTTCTTTAACCATGAAATGGCATTTCTCCCAATTAAGTACTAGATTTGATTGTTCGCATCTAATAAGCATTCGTTCCAGATTAACTAGACATGATTCAAATGTATCACCGAAGACTGAAAAGTCATCCATGAATACTTCCATGCATTCTTCTATCATGTCGTGAAAAATCGCCATCATACACCTTTGAAAGGTTGCTGGGGCGTTGCAAAGTCCAAATGGCATGCGTTTGTAAGCAAAAGTACCATAAGGGCACGTGAATATGGTTTTCTCTTGATCTTCGGGTGCTATTGGAATTTGAAAATATCCGGAAAATCCATCTAGAAAACAATAATAACTATTTCCGGCTAATCTTTCCAACATTTGATCTATGAAAGGTAAGGGAAAGTGATCTTTTCTGGTGGCGTCATTTAATTTTCTATAATCAATACACACACGCCATCCTGTTACAGTCCTAGTAGGAATAAGCTCATTTTTCTCATTTGTAATGACAGTCATGCCACCCTTCTTAGGCACGCATTGAACTGGGCTTACCCATGGACTATCAGAGATTGGATATATCAAACCTGCATCTAGCAGTTTAATAATCTCTTTCTTAACTACATCTTGCATATTAGGATTTAGTCTTCGTTGGCGTTGCACATACGTTTTATGACCTTCTTCCATAAGGATTTTATGTGTGCAATACGAAGGACTTATTCCTTTAATATCATGAATCTTCCATGCAATGGCTGGTTTATGAGCTTTCAACACAGAAATGAGTTGTGATTTCTCATTTTCAGTAAGAGAAGACGATATTATTACAGGTAATTCAGATTCACCATGTAAATAAGCGTATTCCAAATGGTTTGGAAGTGGCTTTAACTCTAATTTCGGAGGTTCTTCTATCGATGATTTGTATCGATATCTGTCTTCTTCTTTTAGCATTTGAATTTCTTCTGTTGTTGGTTCATATCCATTAGCTATAAGTGTAGCTAACATTTCAGCTTCATCATTTGGTTCATTACCTTCTCCTAAAGAACATTCTCCTGTTCCTTGTAATTCTGGAAATTCTTCTAATAATTCTGCATGTGCATCTATAGTTTGAATATAATAGCATGTATCATCTGCAGATTGTGGTTGTTGCATTGCTCTATCAACTGAAAAGGTAACACTCTCATCCTCTATACTTAGGGTCAGTTTCTTATCGAACACGTCTATCATTGCTTTAGCCGTGTTTAAGAATGGTCTTCCTAATATGAGAGGAACTTGAGAATCTTCTTCCATGTCCAGAACAACAAAATCTACTGGAAATACTAAAGTACCAACTTTAACTAGCATGTTCTCCATTATCCCTCTAGGATATTTTATTGATCTATCGGCTAGTTGTATGCTTATTCTTGTTGGTTTCAATTCTCCAAGGTCTAGTTTAGTGTATAGTGAATACGACATTAGATTTATACTAGCACCTAAGTCTGCCAATGCTTCTATTGAACTAAGACTACCCAGAAAACATGGAATTGTGAAACTTCCTGGATCAGATAGTTTTTCTGGTATCTTATTTAACAGCACTGCTGAACAATTAGCATTCATAGTAACAGCCGAGAGTTCTTCCATTTTCTTTCTATTTGAGATTAGATCTTTCAAGAATTTAGCATATCTAGGCATTCCTGAAATTACATCAATGAAAGGAAGATTTACATTTATCTGTTTAAACATATCCAAGAATTTGGATTGCTCGACTTCAAGTTTCTCTTTCTTCATTTTACTCGGGTAAGGAAGTGGTGGTTGGTATGGTTTAACATAAGGTTTATCCTTAGCTGTGTTATCTTCATTAACCTTTTCAACTATCGGTTCTTTTTCCTTATCTTGATCAGGTTGTGGTTCTTGTGGAGTAGGAATAGCTTCATCAGAAGTTTCAGGTATTTCAGGTGGTTTAAGTGTTGTACCACTTCTTGTGGTAATGGCTTTAGCTGTTTCATTCTGAGGGTTAGCATTTGTATCACTAGGTAGACTTCCCGGTTTTCTTTCACCTATTAACCTTGCTAGGTTACTTACTTCTTGTTCCAGATTTTGAATAGAAGCTTGTTGATTTCTAAATGCTTGAGCATTTTGTTCATTAGTTTGTTTCTGAGATGTGAAAAACTGCGTTTGAGTTTCAACTAGCTTCGTCATCATATCTTCTAAATTCGGCTTTTTATCATCGGTTTGTTGTGGTGGTTTGTTTTGAAAATTAGGTCTTTGCTGATTGTAATTATTATTGGATACTTGTTGATTGCTAGGACCTTGTTGGTTGTTGTATGGAATATTTCTGTTATAATTCTGGTTTTGATTGTAAATCAGTCTTGGCGGTTGATAATTATTCTGATAATTATTTCCAGGCCTTTGGTTTATGTATGAAATATTCTCTCTTTGTTCCATTGTTAATTCAATACTGAGACAATCTTTTGTCAAATGTGGTCCTCCACACTGCTCACAACTAATTCGTATTGAGTGAATATCTTTAGTCATCTTTTCCATTCGTCTCTCCACAGCATCTATCTTTGCGGAAATGGAATCTAAGTCATGGCTAGAATTGGCTCTAGCTGCTTTAGATGATCTAACGATATCTTTTTCTTGGTGCCACTCATGTGAGTGGGAAGCAGTGTTATCAATAATTTTGTAAGCATCAGTTTCGGTTTTCTTCATAATAGAACCACCAGCTGCTATATCTATGTCTTTCCTTGTAGTGATGTCGCATCCTTGGTAGAATATTTGTACTATTTGACAGGTGTCTAAACCATGTTGCGGACATCCTCTTAATAACTTTCCATATCTAGTCCATGCCTCATATAGAGTTTCATTTGGCTTCTGTGTAAACGTAACAATTTCTGCTTGAAGTCTTACGGCTTTAGATGCAGGAAAGAATTGTTTAAGAAATTTGTCAACTAAAACATCCCATGTATCAATCGCCCCTTCAGGTAATGATTCCAACCAATCTTTGGCTTCTCCCTTTAAAGTCCAGGGAAATAACATGAGATATATCTGTTCATACTCCACTTCTCGGATTTTAAATAGTGTGCAGATCCTATTAAAGGTACGTAGATGTTCATTTGGATCTTCCTTCGGTGCACCACTAAATTGGCATTGATTAGTCACCATGTGTAGAATTTGTCCTTTGATTTCATAATCTGGCTCATTAATGTCTGGATGAGTAATTGCGTGACCTTGGCCAGTGCGTTTAGCTCTCATTCGGTCTTCCATACTTAAAGGTTCCAGATTCACCATAATTGAATTTGTTGAATCGGAATCACTAGAGGATTCTGATTTAATGGTTCGTTCCTCAACAATCTCTGTTTGAATGATTGGTGGTTCCGGAGGAAAGTTTAGTGGTTCAGGATCTACGAATCGTTCCTGAATATTCTCCGGATTCTCAATTGTGAGGTCGGGTTCAAAAAATGGATTATCAGAAATTTGAACTGAAGTACTTGGTCGACTGGATGACGATTCTAAAGAAAAATCAACGGCAGTAATATTTGCTAAATGTCTTGATCTAGTTACAGGTGGTGAACGTACAAAAGGTGGTGAACGTCTTGCTCGGTGCATTCACTGAATATCCTATTAGTTTTTAAAAGGAAAGAAAAATTATAATAAGTTATCCAATCAATAGACTTTTCTGATTTTGCCCACGTTTCGAATAGCCAAAAGATGCAGCAGAGGGCAGGATTTGTTTGGTCTCAATATAATTGAGGACTGTTTGGCTCCAATAACCCGGTCCACGTACAAATTCAACTATTACTACGAACCAGAAAATTTTGATGTCTATCAATTTAACCACTTAAAATAAATTTTCGTACTTTTAAGAAATTTAGATAAGAAGTAGAATAAAAATCTATGTCCTAAAACTAGAATAGCGAGAAATAAGAAAGAAAAAGAGTTCGTCGAAAAAGGTCGAAAAAGAAAAATGGTTGAAAAATAAAAGGTGACGGAAAAATAAAAGAAACTTATAAAACTTAAAAACAATTGACTAACCTAACCTTATTACTACAACTAACTTAAAATTATAATCGCAAATTGAGATTACTAATTGGAATGATAATTGATACATAGGTAAAAGGTGTCTAAAAATATTAAAGCTTACAGGAAAAACTAAATCCCAAATGGAAATAACTTAAAAAGAAACTAAAACTTAAAAAGGCGTCGCAAAATTCTAAAGCATCTAAATCTTAGTCTAAAGAAAAAGCACTTAAGGAATTCTACGGCAAAGCCTAAAAATCTAGAAATAAAAATAACTATGGCAAAAACTAAGTTTAAAACTAAATATGAGCGAAAAATACAAAAGTTACGCTAAAACGATTAAAAAGGGATAAAATATAAGAATATACAAAAAGTTGTAAAAAGTACAATTTTTATAAAAATATTATTTTTATATTATTTTATAAAAGTATTAATTTAAATATATAAATAAAACTAATTAAAACTTAATATAACTAAATGATTAAAATTAAATATTAATTTAATTAAAACCTAAATCTTAATTAATTAATAATAATAATTATTACTCCGTATTAATTGCAGTTAGGGTTTCTGGCAGGCGTGTCAGAAAAAGCTCCGCGAGTCGCGGTATTTCAAGCATTAAACCCCGCGAGTCGCGGGGTTCCAAAATTCAACCCTGGAACAGTTTAAATTTTACGCGTTTTTTTTCTTTTTTTTTTATTTTCTATTTTCTGTTTTTATATTTTTTGTTTTAAAATCTAATTAAAATATTTATATAATTTAAATAAAACTTATCTTTAATAACTAAGATAAAAATAAAATACTTTATAACAATCTAAAAAAAAATAGATTTATATATATTAAATTTTTTTTATTTTTTCAGTTTTATATTTATAAAATATATTTATAAAATAAATTAAATAAAACTTATATTTTTACAAACTAAAATAAAAATAAAGAAACTTATAAAACTTTTAACAAACTCTTAAAAATATATAAATTTTTGTTTTTCTTTTTATATTTTCGAATATTTAAAACGTACTTTTATAAAAACGAATTTTAATAAAAGTAAAATAAATTTTTTTTTTTTATGTAGCGTTGCGCTTCCGGCGTTTAAGAGCTCCCCGGCAGCGGCGCCAAAAATACTTGATGTTTTAGCAGAGTGGTATAAAATAGTTATTAATTTTAGCAGGAAATACTATTAAATACGATACAATTTTACACAAGATATTTATTTATTTAGAGAATGGATATACTTAAACCTTGCTACAACACTTATAGGCAGTGTACCTAATCGTACAGTAGTGTAGTTTTTAGTAAGTCCGGTTCGTTCCACAGGGAAATCTTTAAACAAAGCTTAACGCTATATTACTTTTATAAAAATACAAATATATATATAAGTAATATTATTATTATAAAGGGGGGTTTTTACCGTTTAATGACCGGTTTGTCGATTTTAAAACTTTAGTCGCAGTTAAAACCAAATGTAAAATAATAAATAAAAGACTTAATTTAAAGCGTAAAGTAAATAACGATAATGAAATTGCGAAGAATAAAAGTGCGATAAAATAAACTTGCGATAATTAAAAAGTACGATAATTAAAAGTGTAATTAAATATAATAAAAATAAAAATGCGATAATTAGAAGTGCAATTAAATATAAAATAAAGGAAATTAAATGTGAAATAAAAGAATTATGATTATTTAAACTTCCGTAATCATGATGTTTGACGTGTTGATTTTAGTTTTATGCCCATGGGTTAATTGTCCTTTGTCCTGGATTATTTAATATGTCCGTCTGGTTTTTGTCCATAACAGTCCATCAGTCATAAATATAAAGTGCGAGTATCCTCGTCAAATTATCCTTATACCCGAAGTTAAATATTCCAACTAATTGGGGACTTAAACTGTAACAAGATTTTAATACTTTGTTTAATGAATACACCAGGTTATCAACTGAGTGTAATCCAAGGTTTTAATATTTTGTTATCAATTATACCAAGTGTCCTTGTACATAATTTCACCCCTGTTTTAATTATTCTAGTGGCTATTAATCCATTCCCGTTTCCAGTTAAATGAACGATTATTCGTACATATAAATACCCCGCCCATCGTGTCCGATCGAGTGTATATGGTAATTTATAGGAACGCCCAATTTTAAATCTTTATATTAACAATAACAAACTATCATTTAGTTAAACAAATATAAAACCCATTAATAGCCCATAGTCTAATTTTCACAAGTGTCGTTCTTTTATCCAAACCCCAATTATGGTACAAAGCCCAATTACCCAGTTTTAGTAATTAGCCTAACATCATGATTACTTCGGATTAAATAAGCATAATAATAACTTAGCTACGAGACATTAATATAAAAAGGTTGAACATAACTTACAATGATTAAAAATAGCGTAGCGTTACACGGACAGAATTTCGACTTACACCCTTACAATATTCGCTAACATACCCTTATTATTAGGATTTAAAATTAAATTTAAAATTAAAATATAAATTTTATATATATATATATATATATATATATATATATATATATATATATATATATATATATATATATATATTACGTATATATTGAGAGAAGAAGGAAAAAAAAGATGATGATAAATGCTCAGAATTCGGTTGGCTTTATAGGGAGTTTCAAAGTTTGGGGCTCCGCGACTCGCGGCACTTTTGGCCTTCAAACTCCGCGAGTCGCGGAGTTTGAAATTACAGCTCACCCATTTTGGATAATTATAAGAATTATTTAAATTACAGCTCACCCATATAATATATAAATAATTATAAGAATTATTTAAATATTATATTATATTTATGTGCATAGTCGCCTTGTAATTTTTAGTCCGTTGCGTCGAGCGTTGAGAGTTGACTCTGGTCCCGGTTCCGGATTTTTGAACGTCCTTGCATACAATTTAATATCTTGTACTTTGCGTTTTGAATCTTGTACTCTTGTAATTTCGAGACGTTTCTTATCAATAATTGGAACCTCTTTGATTGTATTTTGTACTTTTGAGCTTTTTGGTCGTTTGCGTCTTCAATTCGTCGAATCTGTCTTTTGTCTTCACCTTTTATTATTTAAACGAATATCACTTGTAAATAGAACAATTGCAACTAAAAGCTTGTCTTTCTTGAGGAATAACGCTATGAAATATATGTTCGTTTTTAGCATTATCAATTTTATTACTGTACGATGATAAGAGGGTGATATTGATAGGTGATAACCGTGATTTTTTGTGTGGAGGTAGTGTAATAATAGGTTCAAGTATACATAAAATAACAAGGGTAGGTAATCGATTCATTAGTGGGGAATTTAAAACAATACTTAAAGGTAGAGTAGGTTATGCAGGTGGGACAAACTACCCTCTATAGGCCAACACAAATTAAACATAATTAACATCCACTTACAAGACTCTCATCCTTGTGCGTATTCACCCACCGAAAACACACAAAGGTGTTGGGCCGTATTCTAGTAGGCTGAAATTCAATTTCCTTTTCTTTTGGGCCATGTTTCAAACTACATCTTCGGCTACATGTCTCTAGCTGGGCCGTACAAGATTTATCAATGCTGCTAGTTGTTTCCTCTTGTGTTTGATAGGGGTGTGACGATATGATACTGTAGAAATAAATGATAATAAGTATGGATTAAGATTTGATGATGATGTTACTGGACTCGATTGTAGTAATAGGCATTGATGATGATAGAGGTTGGTGATGATATCGTGATATCTATATATGATGATGAAGATGATAAAACGATTTTTACATATTAAAGTTAGATTGAACGGGTTAAAATAGAAACGAACTAGTAGAGCTGTGGTTGGGCGTGTGTCTGTTAAATGAGAGGTCTCGAGTTCGAATCCGAGCAGGAGCGTATTCTTTTTAGAGGGCCTATTTCTTGAGGTTCGTGAATCCGAGGCCAACCCTGCATTGTTCAATATAGTCATATGTATTTTTACTACAAAATACATTAGGTGAGTTCATTTGATTCCCTTTTACTCTTTACATTTTTGGGACTGAGAATACATGCGCTGCTTTTACAACTGCTTTATTAAATGCTTTAGAAATATATTTTGAACTGCGAGTGCATGAAATATTTTTATAAATGTTTGACGAGATAGACACAAGCAAAACGTTCCTCGAATGAATTATGTGGACGTGATAATTGCCACCATTGAATTATGTGGACGTGATAATTGCCACAATTGATATGAATATTTTTCCCCTGATTATTATTGCTTGGTAACCTAAGAATTAGGGAACATCACTAATTTTAAGAATTAGTGCACGCCTAATTGACACGAATCCTAAAGGTAGCTATCGGGTTTAATACCCCCACCCAGAATGTTCACTAGACCGAAGGGCTAGTGGGCATGGTGTTTAGTACTTCGAAGTTTATATGATTATTATACAGACGAGATGTTCTGTTTTGGGGATATTACTATGCGCATTATATGTTAAGGTCGGTTACCAAGCCAAGCTATGAAAGTAATGAAAAATGAATGTTATGTATCGAGAGAATGATTTTATACACAGGTTATGTGTATGTTATTTTTGTAGATATGTATACGGTTACTAAGATTTATGAAAGATGATTTCGTACACGAGAAAGGTGTACTGTATTTAAAAGATATCGCATGTACATTACAGGTGGGTATAGGATTCGAGCCCATTTGTACCATGCAGCATTTAAATCTTGTGGTCTATCAAAATGACGAATTTTATTATTTATGATAAACTTATGAACTCACCAACCTTTTGGTTGACACTTTAAAGCATGTTTATTCTCAGGTATGAAAGAAATCTTCCGCTGTGCATTTTCTCATTTTAAAGATATCACATGTAGTCGTTCATTTTCTCATTTTCTCATTTCAGAACCTCGCAATGGGACCATCTGATGAAGACTTCGTCCAGGTGGATTAGGACGGGTCACTACAGGTGGTATCAGAGCGGTGGTCTTAGCGAACCAGGTCTTACATTAGTATGTCTACCTGATAGTTGTTAGGATGCATTAGTATGTCTGGACTTCGACCGTGTCTTCATGTCAAAAGTTTTGCTTATCATTTCGTGTCGAAAATTTTCTGCTTATCATTCTTAGGGAATCACTTGCTTATCATTCTTAAGCTAGACATATCTTACTGCCTGGATTTAATGAATAGTGTATAGACAAAATTCATATCTTAGCGTATCTGCTAATTCATATCCTAGCGTATCAATTACTGTAAACTTGCCTGACAGCTTCCGAAGATTCCTCAGTGACTTATGGGATTTTGGTATCGTATATACATATGTAAGTTATGTATTGAAGTATACCAAACTAAATCCTATAATCTATTTTCCATCGAAAATACTTTATCTGACCGTGCCAGATGAAACTCGCAACTAGTTCAAATTCCTTGGATTCCGACAGCTATTCCGATATGGAAACACACTTGAGCTTCGAAAGCAATATAACCGGAATGGATCAACAAATCAGTCATCACCAATTCTGGATGGATTGGGGATGGTTTGTAGTCGACTTAATCAATGGAGACACGAAGAAGGCGATCCCTTCCACCAACCATATTTCCCATTGGCAAAGAACCTGAATCACTTACCGGCGAACCTATCCGAAACACCATTTTCAGCCTCATTTCCAGGGTAGCCCGTCACGATTATATTTTATCTACAATTCTAAATCTTATTCATCCACTCGTTCTGACCGACAATCATCCTAGAGTAATAGCAGAAGCCAACGAGCTTCGCGCCCGAGTTGTAGCTCTGGAAAATATGGTGTAAAATGTACCAGCTTCAGCAACGTCACCAGCATCAACAGTACCATTACCACCAACAACAACATCCACATCACACGTCTCAACATCACAATCTATACCTCGAACATTAACATCATACGCACCATAGATACCAAGGAGTACCAACAACAATGAACGATGAAGAATTGATCCATAAATTCATTAAAGAAATATTCTGCGAAGAATATGTGATTCCTAATAGTTTTAGAGATTACTTATTCTAGCTCAAACCGAAAATCATATGAGTTTAATATCATATTAACTGATTAAATCCATGATTAAATCTGAAGAAAATATATATGTATATATATTTTCATAAAGATTGTAATTAAAAGTTCTTTTGTACAAACTGTTAATGGTGAAAATATTTTAACGGGTAGGTAATACCCGAGGAATATTTAGATTTCACATTAATAAGTTACACTGTAGATCCTTCAAATCTGATTCAACAATCATATACTATCATACTTACAACCATAGATATACGTATCCGTTCACCAAAGAATAACCATTTTCATTCAAATTTAATTTCATATTCGGATTTTGACCGATCAAAATCCAAGTCAAGATTTAACAGAAGACATCACTTTTTGATTCCTACATCTTTCAAAGTATACTTTGAATTCAAAACTGTGCCAGATCCATTGGCGTGTTATTACCGAAAATAACTTTACAATACCTTTCCAAAATTAGCCAATTTTGTCACAGCTCCAGCAAATCAACTTCAACTTTCATTCGGATTAGCCTTATTATAACTTTGATATATAAGTTTGCCACTTGATTTCATCCTAAACAATCAATCGTATCTTGACGATTACAATCAGCGTTTAATCATCTAAAAACACAATTTTCTTGAAACCACCTCGAATTGATAACCGATGATTCAGATATGGTAACTTTGAATGCTAATGAAGCAGCAAAACTGTAGATGGTCTTAATGGCCAAAAGTTTGATGATAAAGAATGGAGTGTTGGAAACACTCAATAGAAAATTGGTACTGGAAAACGGATTGAGCAAACTATGAAGGAAACTGCGGACAAATACAAGGACCAAACCCTATATTCAAAGAATCCAGGTAATTCTGGATCCGATAAAATCTTTAGAGAATATCTTACTCCAAAAACATGTTAAAATCTTGCGGAAAATTTTTCTTCATAAACCTTCGAACTTAGAAGTTCCCAAAATATCATCATAAATATCTTCGATATTTCTGAAGATATTTTCATAAATATTCTCATCCAAAATTATCTATCTCCTCGTGTAATCTGTATTACATGATAAAGGAAACTGTTTTAGTTTCTATATTCTGTAAAAATTTGAGTTAAAATTATGAATGATTTCTGGAGGAGTGTTGAAAATTGAAGCATGAGTTAGTATAATATAATGGCGCTTGGCCAACGTGATTATATTACAGTAAGTCATGCTGAGTTTCTAATGAAACGTGATAATGGTTCACAGTAGATCATACCATCATCATGAGTCATGTTACATAACTCTTTCATTCTGATTAACTTCTAAACATATCAAGAAAATATATTCTTGATGGTTTTATTCTCAGTGATTCTGATAATTTGACAAATCAAATCGTTCTATTACATTCTTTCTTGATTAGAACATTAAGTTCATTCAAAATTCCATACTTACGAATTCTGGACCATTACTCGCTTTACTAGAGGTCGGGAAGAAAATAAAAAGGCAAAGAACTCCAAAATATAAGAGAAAATATAAAGCTCAATAACAACACTGAAGTTACAAACCGTGGATATTAATACAAATAGCAATATAAAGACACGGTATAATTAAGAATAGTATCACCGCAAGGCAAAAGTAGAAGTCAACAGATTTTTTTTTTTTTTTGGTGGAAGGTTGAAAAGAAGGATGACAGAAATGATAATTAGGAAAATATCAAGGATTAGAACTGGATTAAACATTTCCATAACCTTTTGAATGTATGAACTAAGAAAGAAAGTATAAGAATGGTGAGAATAATGGAACGGAAGAGTTTAATTTATAATAGGAAATGCCAGACAGAGTAATCAAGGTAGATCTCCGCATTTAATTAGAGAGATCCTGATTTACTTATTCGCCGAAGAATCAGGTCTTATAGATTTCCAAAGATTTTCTTTAAATTCCTTGAATTTCGGAAAGCAACCGTGACTACGTCATCGATTAAGACAAACCTACATTTACTCATTTCACTCTTTTGTGATAACTTCAGTTATACTCTTCACATAATCGAATCGTTTTATCTATATTACTTAATAATGATGAAACTCTATTTATCAACTCATATTCGTCATAAAAACATTTTTATTGTTATCTATGACGACCTCGATCAAATTTCGGGACGAAATTTCTTTAACGGGTAGGTACTGTGATGACCCGGAAATTTTCGACCAAATTTAAACTTAATCTTTATATGTTTCCGATAAGATAAGCAAAGTCTGTAATGTTGAGTCTCGAAAACTTTGGAACAGTTACATGAATGCATTTGCCCTTTTGATCATTCCCGACGATTCACGAATAATTATTTGTAAATAAATATGAATATATTATATAAATATAAACATCAGAATATATAATATTTTGATTTAATAATATATACTTTATATAATTAGAATTTAAAATGTAAAATAACAATTAGAATAATTAAGTATTGTTAATATATATAAATATGTATATGTTATTATTACTAATACCTTCATTAGCATTACTAACATTAATATTAATGTCAATATTAATATTAGTATTATATATATATATATATATATATATATATATATATATATATATATATATATATATATATATATATATATAATGTGATACATGTAAATTATTTTATCATTATTATTGAATCATTTTTTTTTACATTCAATTAATTATCATGATTATTAACAATACTATGACTATTATTAACATCATCATTTTAAATTATTACGATTAAAATTTATTATTAGAAATATCATTATTAATTATTATTTGTATTATTATTTTTATATTTATTTCAAATTATTATATTTATTACTTTTGTCATTATTCTTATTATTATTAGTATTATTTTGATATTATTAATATTAATATCATTACTATTAGTAATACAGATTATTATAAATATAATTACAATTATTAATTATTAATAATAATTATAGGGAAAATCATCATAAAGCAGATTTCATTTTTGTTGAGGGTTGCTATCAATTTTTTTTCAATATCTACTCAATCTAAAGGACGATTTCATTTCAATACAAATCCAAAATCAGTACAAGTATCAATCTGCTTTACTTATTTTAATTAGAAAGTTATGTACTTCCTGTCTCCAGGTTGTTACAGGTCGATTTCACAATTCCTTTTCCTTTTACGAACAAATTCAACTAATACATCTTGTACTCAACTATATTATATGTATCACTTGGTGGAATTCGTGAAAGAAAACAGAAATCAAACGAACCAAACCGAACACCATCAATTACCCTCATCAAAACCCACGAACACTTTGATCACCTTTTAGCTAGTACCAGTTGATCACCACCACAAAACTCCCACCTTCGGTTCACCACCACCTTTATATATTTTTTCGTTTTGCTGTAACATCACCATTTAAAACCACCTTGGAAACCACCACCGTTACCTTCTCCTTCTGGTTTCTTTCTGTTTCTCTAGTCACATCGAACAACAAACTACCACAGAGAATCACTGCTGCAGATGAGTAAATATTTTCACATCTTCCATCTGTTTTCTTTTCTGCAATCACCACCGATACAAATCCCTATTATTCGAACCCAACCTCGATGGTTACTTCCGAGTTTTGCTTAAACTCTCATGACACCCATTAACTGTCATCAAGCTGCTGTAATACTTTTGTTTTCTACTTCTTTTCGATCAATACAAACCCATAACAAACTGCATCGACCACCATAACTACTGTTGAACGTCATTTCTTTTTTTCCGAGTAATTTAGAACAAGGAAATGAGTAATACATGTTCACTATTATAAAGGCTGTAAACTTGATATAATATTACAAGTTGGAATATAAAACGCTTAAATAAAGTGAGGTTGTCGACTAGTTTTATTAGTGGAAGATGATGATGATAGAAAGAGATAAGTAATGCATATTATGATGAAGGTGATGTACCATTAAAAAAATGCTGCTACTTCTGTTTCCTTGGCTGAAAGTATCGAACATGTAACCCCACACCCCACTAAACTCCTTGATCACTTCAATTTCTGTTAATACAAAAACCAACCGCCACCAACTCATTAATTTTCCTATTCAATCAACCACTTGTTTAATTGTTTCGATATTTTATTCTTCTCGCTGTCTTCTTGATTTTATTACTGTACGATGATAAGAGGGTGATATTGATAGGTGATAACCGTGATTTTTTGTGTGGAGGTAGTGTAATAATAGGTTCAAGTATACATAAAATAACGAGGGTAGGTAATCGATTCATTAGTGGGGAATTTAAAACAATACTTAAAGGTAGAGTAGGTTATGCAGGTGGGACAAACTACCCTCTATAGGCCGACACAAATTAAACATAATTAACATCCACTTACAATACTCTCATCCTTGTGTGTATTCACCCATCGAAAACACACAAAGGTGTTGGGCCGTATTCTAGTAGGCTGAAATTCAATTTCCTTTTCTTTTGGGCCATGTTTCAAACTACATCTTCGGCTACATGTCTCTAGCTGGGCCGTACAAGATTTATCAATGCTGCTAGTTGTTTCCTCTTGTGTTTGATAGGGGTGGTGACGATATGATACTGAAGAAATAAATGATAATAAGTATGGATTAAGATTTGATGATGATGTTACTGGACGCGATTGTAGTAATAGGCATTGATGATGATAGAGGTTGGTGATGATATCGTGATATCTATATATGATGATGAAGATGATAAAACGATTTTTACATATTAAAGTTAGATTGAACGGGTTAAAATAGAAACGAACTAGTAGAGCTGTGGTTGGGCGTGTGTCTGTTAAATGAGAGGTCTCGAGTTCAAATCCGAGCAGGAGCGTATTCTTTTTAGAGGGCCTATTTCTTGAGGTTCGTGAATCCGAGGCCAACCCTGCATTGTTCAATATAGTCATATGTATTTTTACTACAAAATACATTAGGTGAGTTCATTTGATTCCCTTTTACTCTTTACATTTTTGGGACTGAGAATACATGCGCTGCTTTTACAACTGCTTTATTAAATGGTTTAGAAATATATTTTGAACTGCGAGTGCATGAAATATTTTTATAAATGTTTGACGAGATAGACACAAGCAAAACATTCCTCGAATGAATTATGTGGAAGTGATAATTGCCACCATTGAATTATGTGGACGTGATAATTGCCACAATTGATATGAATATTTTTCCCCTGATTATTATTGCTTGGTAACCTAAGAATTAGGGAACATCACTAATTTTAAGAATTAGTGCACGCCTAATTGACGCGAATCCTAAAGGTAGCTACCGGGTTTAACACCCCCACCCAGAATGTTCACTAGACAGAAGGGCTAGTGGGCGTTGTGTTTAGTACTTCGAAGTTTATATGATTATTATACAGACGAGATGTTCTGTTTTGGGAATATTACTATGCGCATTATATGTTAAGGTCGGTTACCAAGCCAAGCTATGAAAGCAATGAAAAATGAATGTTATGTATCGAGAGAATGATTTTATACACAGGTTATGTGTATGTTATTTTGGTGGACAAGATATGTATACGGTTACTAAGATTTATGAAAGATGATTTCTACACGAGAAAGGTGTACTGTATTTAAAAGATATCGCATGTACATTACAGGTGGGTATAGGATTCGAGCCCATTTATACCATGCAGCATTTAAATCTTGTGGTCTATCAAAATGACGAATTTTATTGTTTATGATAAACTTATGAAGTCACCAACCTTTTGGTTGACACTTTAAAGCATGTTTATTCTCAGGTATGAAAGAAATCTTCCGCTGTGCATTTGCTCATTTTAAAGATATCACATGGAGTCGTTCATGGCATATAGAGGTCAGAACCTCGCAATGGGACCATCTGATGAAGACTTCGTTCAGGTGGATTAGGACGGGTCACTACATGTAGTGCAGCCTGTACTGCGGCTATGTTTGCAGCAAGAAAGGTACGAAATTCCTCTTCGCTCATATTCATGGTGTGTAGAGTAGTCGGTGCCATTTCCTTCAAAATAGCCAACTGAATCGAGTTAATCATACAGAATATTAAGAGTAGTCAATAGTATTTCGTAGCATAATATGAACTCATTTATAAAAGATTTTTCTTCATATTAGCGTTTTATAAGTTTAAATTCGGGTACTACCTACCCGTTAAGTTCATACTTAGTAGCTAATATACAATTCAACTACTACAATTCCATATGAAAATCTGATTATAGTAATATATCACATATAAATATTCTTCAAACTTACAACATCGCTATATTACATATAACATGAAATATAGTACACTTTGATACAGGACAGTTTTGAAGATAAATCTAGTTAATACGCAAGTTGTTCAGCAAAGGAAATAAAGACACGTAATTCATAAGTCCAGAAACAAGTCATGCATTCTGGTTTTACTAAGACGACTTCCCATCCTTGGTCTTGTGGAAAATAACCGTTATGACCATTGGCTAGGCAGCATGTTGTAATGTCGTCAAAAGGACGAGGGTTTCGTAATGTCCAACAGCCCCGTAATAATCTAAAAACCTTGTTTCTCACCCCAACTACTGAATCCGTCACTTGTGGGAAGGTTTTATTTAAAAGTTGCAATCCAATGTTCTTTTTCTCACTTTGGTAAGAAGCGAACATCACTAACCCGTAAGCATAACATGCTTCTTTATGTTGCGTGTTAGAAGCTCTTTCTAATTCACGAAATCCTATGTTGGGATATGTTGAGTCAAAATAGGTTCTTAACCCGTAGCGTAAAATTGCATTTGGGTTCCTCGCATTTAACGCTTTAAAGAAAACACGGCGTAACTTACGGTCTCCCCAATGTGATATACCCCACCTATCAAAGGAAAGCCTTTTATAAACTAAGGCATTTCTGGAAAGTCTTTCAAATGTTTGACAAGTTTATTTTGCCATAACTAAATGTGCTGATGAATTCTGACCGACTCTAGACAAGATTTCCTCAATCATATCCTCTGGTAGGTCTTCTAAAATATTCGGTTGTCTACCCTTAACGTCCATTTTGTTTTTATACTGTAAAATAGACAAGGATTAGATTCGTAAAAGATAATTAACAAACAATACAAGCAATTTTTATATAGAACATAAAAGTACAAGCACACTACAATACATATAATACACAACATGATTACAACCTTCTAATCTGAATCACTGGTTTCTTCTTCTTCGGACTTGGTTTGTTTTCCTAATTTTCTAGGAATATATGGTGTTCCTCTAATACGAGCCGTCGTTTTCCATAATGGTTTAGAAAAACCTGGTGGTTTAGAGGTTCCCGGGTCATTGTTACATTTTAGGAAATACGGATGTTGTCGATACATATAAAGTTCATCGGGGTTGGAATCGGGTTTCTCTATTTTTATACCTTTTCCCTTGTTATTTTCTTTCGCTTTATTAAATTGGGTCGAGGTAATTTCAATAACATCATCGGAATCCTCATCGGGATCCGATTCATCAGAAAATTGGTAATCTTCCCAATATTTTGCTTCCTCGGCGGAAACACCATTGACCATTATTAACTTTGGTCCGTTGGTTGAGGATTTTTTTTTATTTAATCGATTTACTATAGGTATCAACATTTCTTCCTCCGGAACCTCTTCTTCTTCTGGTTCCTCCTCTTCCGATTCATCCTCTTCTGGTTCCTCTTCTTCCGGTTCCTCCTCTTCCGGTTCCTCTTCGGGAATTTGTGAATCTTCCCAAAATATATTCGACTCTTCATTATTATTAGGTGAATCAATGGGATTTGTACTAGAGGTAGACATCTATCACACAATATCAAACACGTTAAGAGATTAATATATCACATAATATTTACATGTTAATAATATATAGTTTCCAACAAAAAAAATGTTAAGCAATCATTTTTAAAGAAAACACGGTCGAAGTCCAGACTCACTAATGCATCCTAACAAACTCAGTAAGACACACTAATGCAATTTTCTGGTTCTCTAAGACCAACGCTCGGATACCAACTGAAATGTCCCGTTCGTATTGATTATAAACGTTCCATATTAATTGATTTCGTCGCGAGGTTTTGACCTCTATATGAGACATTTTTCAAAGACTGCATTCATTTTTAAAACAACCATAACCTTTATTTTATCTATAAAGGTTTAAAAAGCATTACGTAGATTATCAAATAATGATAATCTAAAATATACCGTTTACACACGACCATTACATAATGGTTTACAATAAGAATATCTTACATCAAAAATAAGTTTCTTGAATGCAGTTTTTACATAATATCATACAAGCATGGACTCCAAATCTTGTCCTTATTTTAGTATGCAACAGCGGAAGCTCTTAATAATCACCTGAGAATAAACATGCTTAAAACGTCAACAAAAATGTTGGTGAGTTATAGGTTTAACCTATATATTATCAAATCATAATAATAGACCACAAGATTTCATATTTCAATATACATCCCATACATAGAGATAAAAATCATTCATATGGTGAACACCTGGTAACCGACATTAACAAGATGCATATAAGAATATCCCCTATCATTCCGGGAAATCCTTCAGACATGATAAAAATGAATTTCGAAGTACTAAAGCATCCGGTACTTTGGATGGGGTTCGTTAGGCCCAATAGATCTATCTTTAGGATTCGCGTCAATTAGTAGATCGGTTTACTAATTCTTAGGCTACTAAGCAAAGGGGGCATATTCGGCTTCGATCATTCACCCATATAATGTAGTTTCATTTACTTGTGTCTATTTCGTAAAACATTTATAAAACTGCATGTATTCTCATCCCAAAATATTAGATTTTAAAAGTGGGACTATAACTCACTTCCACAGATTTTTACTTCATCGGGAAGTAACACTTGGCCACTGGTCGATTCACGAACCTATAACAAATATGTACATATATATCAAAGTATGTTCAAAATATATTTACAACATTTTTAATACATTTTACTGTTTTAAGTTTATTAAGTCAGCTGTCCTTGTTAGTAACCTACAACTAGTTGTCCATAATTAGATGTACAGAAATAAATCGATATATATTATCTTGAATCAATCCACGACCCAGTGTATACACGTCTCAGGCTAGATCACAACTCAAACTATATATATTTTTGGAATCAACCTCAACCCTGTATAGCTAACTCCAACATTACTGCATATAGAGTGTCTATGGTTGTTCCAAATAATATATATAGATGGGTCGATATGATATGTCAAAACATTTGCATACGTGTCTATGGTATCCCAAGATTACATAATATATTAGAATACATGTATAATACAATATAAGTTAGCTAGGATATGATTAATATAGATTTGTTACCAATTTTCACGTAGCTACAACAAGCAAAAATAACCAATCTTGTTTTACCCATAACTTTTTCATTTTAAATCCGTTTTGAGTGAATCCAATTGCTATGGTTTCATATTGAACTTAAGTTTATGAATATATATAGAAAAAGTATAAGTTTATAGTCAGAATTACAGGTTACAAGTCATTTTTATAAAGGTAGTCATTTTCAGTCGAAAGAACGACGTCTAGATGACCATTTTGGAACACATACTTCCACTTTGAGTTTAACCATGATTTTTGGATATAGTTTCATGTTCATAAGAAAAATCATTTTCCCAGAAGAACAATTTTTAAATCAAAATTTATCATAGTTTTTAATTAACTAACCCAAAACAGCCCGCGGTGTTACTACAACGGCGTATATTCGGTTTTACGGTGTTTTTCGTGTTTTCCGATTTTAAATCATTAAGTTAGCATATCATATAGATATAGAACATGTGTTTATTTGATTTTAAAAGTCAAGTTAAAAGGATTAACTTTTGTTTGCGAACAAGTTTAGAATTAACTAAACTATGTTCTAGTGATTTCAAGTTTAAACCTTTGAATAAGGTAGTTTTATATATATGAATCGAATGATGTTATGAACATCATTACTACCTCAGGTTTTGTGGATAAACCTACTGGAAATGAGAAAAATAGATCTAGCTTCAAAGGATCCTTGGATGGCTTGAAAGTTCTTGAAGCAGAATCATGACACGAAAACAAGTTCAAGTAAGATTTCCACTCGAAATAAGATTGTTATAGTTATAGAAATTGAATCAAAGTTTGAATATGAGTATTACCTTGTATTAGAAAGATATATTACTATAAATAAGAAAGATTTCTTGAAGTTGGATGATCACTTTACAAGATTGGAAGTAAGCTAGCAAACTTGGAAGTATTCTTGATTTTATGAAACTAGAACTTATAGAATTTATGAAGAACACTTAGAACTTGAAGATAGAACTTGAGAGAGATCACTTAGATGAAGAAAATTGAAGAATGAAAGTGTTTATAGGTGTTTTTGGTCGTTGGTATATGGATTAGATATAAAGGATGTGTAATTTTGTTTTCATGTAAATAAGTCATGAATGATTACTCATATTTTTGTAATTTTATGGGATATTTCATGCTAGTTGCCAAATGATGGTTTCCACATGTGTTAGGTGATTCACATGGGCTGCTAAGAGCTGATCATTGGAGTGTATATACCAATATTACATACATCTAAAAGTTGTGTATTGTACGAGTACGAATACGGGTGCATACAAGTAGAATTGTTGATGAAACTGAACGAGGATGTAATTGTAAGCATTTTTGTTAAGTAGAAGTATTTTGATAAGTGTCTTGAAGTCTTTCAAAAGTGTATGAATACATATTAAAACACTACATGTATATACATTTTAACTGAGTCGTTAAGTTATCGTTAGTCGTTACATGTAAATGTTGATTTGAAACCTTTAAGTTAACGATCTTGTTAAATGTTGTTAACCCAATGTTTATTATATCTAATGAGATGTTAAATTATTATATTATCATGATATTTTGATATATTAATATATCTAAATATGATATATATACATTTAAATGTCATTACAACGATAATCGTTACATATATGTCTCGTTTCGAAATCCTTAATTTAGTAGTCTTGTTTTTACATATGTAGTTCATTGTTAATATACATAATGACATGTTTACTTATCATTTATCATGATTAAACATAGTGTAACAATATCTTAATATGATTCATATGTAATTAGTAAGACGTTGTTATAACGATAATCGTTATATATATCGTTTCGAGTTTCTTAATTCAATAAACACAATTTTATGTATATAACTCATTGTTAAAATACCTAATGAGATATTTACTTATCATAATATCATGTTAACTATATATATAATCATATATATGTCATCATATAGTTTTTACAAGTTTTAACGTTCGTGAAACACCGGTTAACTTGGGTGGTCAATTGTCTATATGAAACCTATTTCAATTAATCAAGTCTTAACAAATTTGATTGCTTAACATGTTGGAAACACTTAATCATGTAAATAACAATTTAATTTAATATATGTAACAACCCAAACCAACCCGCATTAAACCGCGTTAAATTTACAAAATAAAAAAAAAAATTGCTGAACTGCCACCTGGCGCGGCGCGCCATATAGGCCGCGCGGCGCGCCAAACCTGACTGTCCGGAAAGTCTTTAAATGCGAAAATGTTTGACTAGTTTCCGACATATTTAGGCGTAACGCTTTTAACCCCATGTTCTATATATAAAAACTAGCACGTTCTATTAATAAAATTATGTTTACGAAGCGGGGCCCACATCGACGCAAATTACCCTTTAAGTATCAAAATACAATTTTCGATCATAAGACTTTTAATACAAAACAAAGCCGAGCATGGCGATTGGGGATGCGCTACCCAATCCTAACAAATCCAAAAGCAAGCCTTCTACGCAAACTATGCAAGTCCTCTAATCCTCGCGCTTACCCGAGCCACCATCCGCATGCAATCTATAAAAAGAGTCAACAACGAGAGGGTAAGCTAACGCTTAGTGAATGATAATATACTACATACATATATATGTATAAAATGGACACGCCACAAAATAACAAATACCGCATACCGAGGCATCCATATAAGGCACTACACTAAGCATACCGTACGATCTCTAAGCAACGAGCTAAAGATACAACAACAATATAAGTTCACCAACGACGATGTGAACAACGCCAAATAGCTACACCCGGAGGGTTAGCTACAACACAACAATACATTAATATAACAATATAAACGAACAAGGTTAACACCTTAACCCAATACCGAGAACCAAATACCACAATGAAGATTGGCCGAACTACACGAGCCTTAGTAATCCGAAACCACACGAGATTACTACCTCAATAAGATGACCGAACTACACGAGTCACCATGAATCCAAACTACACGAGATCCATTTTGATAAGATGACCGAACTACACGAGTCACCATGAATCCGAACTACACGAGATTCATTTTGATAAGATGACCGAACTACACGCGTCATCGTGAATCCGAACTACACGCGATTCACTTCTCCAACTCAAAACCCTTCGCCATTGGGGTTATATCATCCACATCACAATCACGTGTGATAGTGTACACACAAAACGTGTACCTCGCCAAATATGGTCAACCAAAACGCACAACCGTGCCAATTGGATCTAAACGCAAGTCTATCAAATCCATCTATATGTGAGGTGAGCTCTATAGCCGAGAATCACTTCACCCGACCCGCACCCATCCTACACATACATATGCACATAGGATATTAACACTCACCTTGAAGTCTTGAAGAAAGCTTCCAAGTAATCCGCAACTCGTCAATGGAAAGTACCTATTCCATTATCACAAATATCACAACACAATTAGGATGGATTTACAAACCACCCAATTCGACCCTTAGCGCAATTTCGACCCAAATGCACTTCCAAGCACAAACCGTATCCAAACTAACCAATAATCACTAACACAAGTGAGAATGGTCATAATATGCTAAATAAACCCGAACTCAAGTGTTAAACACGTGTCATACCCATTTTGACACTTAAACCCTAATTTTGACCCATAAAGGTCAAAATCTCATCCTTTACAAGTTTGACACCAAAACACATTTAACTCGGTTTAATACTTCAACTTAATCCATTTTAAGTTTATAAACCTCATTAATTCGCCAATCGGGTCATAATTACCACCAAAACCTAATTTGACCCAAAGTCACAATTAGTCACCCAAATTACCCTAAATGGGTTCCAATACTTCCATAATCACTAATCCAAGTGATTAAACTCCAAACCAAAGCCTAATCAAGGCCAAAACGTCATCCAACCCAAAACCCGCCAAGTGACAAGAATAACTAGTCACCATAAACCCATTTCATCACCTAAGTGGGTTACTCAACAAATTAACTCAAAACCCTAAATTGAATATCAAGTTAAACAAATGAAATTCGGAGTTTGAGCTTACCAATACCACCACAACGTAGCTAGGAACGAGGAGAACAACTTTAAAACCCGAGACTTTGAACGATTCGAGCTTCTTCCTCACCAAAACCTTCAATCTCTCTCTAAGCCTCTCTCTCTCTCTCTCTAAGAATGGATGAAGATGATGAGTGGATGTGAATGGGATCCAAAACTGATCCAAACTAGCTCATAAGCCTCACAAATCCGGCCCCATGTGATTTTACCCTTTTACCCCTCATTAAAGCAATTAAAAATAAAGAGGGTTCTGTCAGCAGCAATCGGCGCGGCGCGCCCCAACCCTGCGCGGCGCGCAACACAGCTGAACCAGATTCCTTTGCATATTAATTCCATATAAATATTAAACGAAGCCCGATCTCATATATCTTTTATAAACAAGTATACAAAATAAATATTCGGGTCTTACAACTCTCCCCCACTTAAACTCGATCACGTCCTCGTGATCCTCATCACTTGACCAAACGGACTCCACTTTACGGTCCTCAACATAAGTCCAATCCGACTTTCCTAAGCAATTTTTCCCAACGAATCGCCTTCCACAACTAAATCGTCACCCGCGATTTAACAAATCCACAATCCGAGCACTAACACCATGCTCATTCCCTAACACTGGGAAAAACCCAACCAATCTCATACCGAGATATTAATTCCTTAGTGTACTATTACCGAGTACAACGCTAAAAGCAACCAAGTCTCGACCTAAAGTCAACAATCTGAAACGATGAAGACCGAACCAAACGAACCCTTACGGATTACACCAATCACTAAACATCCCTTGTAGTGCGCCATACGACCAATACACAACTACCGTAACATCATAATCCAACGGCTAGAACCGATAGCGCCCAAAACGACTATGGAAACGCAAAACCCAAGGTGTACGAAATCAACCATCGTCACACCCGTAACAAACATGTGAGCGAAACACGGCTATCGCCTCACTAATCCCACAACATGGTCCTCACGACCCCACCAT